>NC_091474.1:236912492-237217492 GCF_036971445.1 Narcine bancroftii | reverse complement strand
AGGGAACTCTCTTTTGCTTCTTGTGCCCGACCTGATGGTGAATCCGTCCGCCTTACAGTGGACTAAAGCAAATTTACTGTAATATTACACCTGTTTTATTGCATGAATCTTGAATCGAAGATTATGGAGGATGAGACCAGGATACAAAGCAATCATCGCCATGATCATAATGGTGTGCTAAATGAAGGGGTGAGTGCTCCTGTTTCAATCTTTCTGCAAATCTCTATATTAACAAACATCACCTCCATCATCCTGCTAGTGGTTTTCCTTTTAAACGAGGAACAGGAATCAAGCTGTTTCAACCTGACCTATATTACCTGCTGATAAAGCACTCACAAAGCTGATGTTATGGTCCTCTTATAGAAATAAGTGACTTCAAATGAAATTACAAGTTAACCACTTGTTCTGGGACTCCCATAAGTTGGGGGGAACTTGGAAAAGGTTGGCAGGTTTGTTTCTCTGGAGGACAACACTGAATGAATTGAGCTTGTATGACAATCCATCTGCCAGCTGATGGAGCAATGCCATTCCCCTACTTGCTGTAACTACTGTCCCCTCATTCCCATCAACTCCATCCCTGGTCCCACCACTCGTCTCCTACCAGGGGCAACTTGTATCGGCCATTTAACCCACCCAACTCATGCGTGTGTGGGACACGGGAGGAAATCCAAACACCCAGAGGAGACCCACACAGCCACGGGGATATCCTGCGCACTCCACACAGACAGCACCTGATTGAACGAGATGTCCAAAAGAAGGGAGACAAGGAGACTATTATTCAGCAAGTTGTGATCAATAAAGATTTAACCTAGGACAGTGGTTTTCAATTTTTTTCTTTGCACTCACAAACCACGTTAAGTAATCCCTGTGCCATCGGTGCTCTGTGATTAGTAAGGGATGTGGGTTGAAAAAAAATGTTTGAAAACCACTGTTTTAATCGTACCTAATTGACTCGTCATGTGCACGGTTTCATAACTCCAAAGGAAATGGACCAATGACCATTTTTCTCAAGCAAAATACTTCAGTAACAATTGGGTCTAGAGCAGTGATTCTCAACCTTGCTCCGCACTCGCATACTTTTGCCTAGTCCCACTGACCTGTACCCAGTCCATAGCCCTCCATACCCCTCCCATCCATGTACCTGTCCAAATTCTTCTTAAATGTTAAAATTGAGGCCACATTCACCATTTCACACAGTTGGCAGGTCATTTCAACCCCCCCCCCCCCCCCCACGCCCACCACTCTCTGTGTGAAGTAGTTTCCCCTTTCACTCTTAACTCATGTCCTCTGGTTTGTATCTCACCTCCCATCAATGGAAAAAGCCTGTCTGCATTTATTATGTTTATCCCCTTCATAATTTTAAATATCAAATCTCCCCTCATTCTTCAGGGAATAATTTCCCCTGTATCACAGTTCCTGAAGTCCAGACAACATCCTAGTTAGTTTTCTCTGCACTCTTTCTATCTTATTGATATCTTTCCTGTACTGCACACTGTACTCCAAACTTGCCTCACCAATGTCTAATACAATTTTACCATCACATGATGAAGGCCATGTGGCAATACAACCACTACACTGGCTGCACTCCTAGCAGCTTCAGTGGGGGCAACCACTGAACCTGCAAGTAGGCAACCTGGGAGGTTGACCCCACCATGCTGGCTGGCAATCACCGTCCCAGATAAAGACTCGAGCCGCCCCTTTCCTCAATCAGTCGGGCATGTAGAGCCAGAGGCTACACAGAACTGGTGTTCAATCTTAAGCCGATTAAAGCCTGTTGAGTTTTGTCTTTGTTTGCTGCACGACAGCAATATGCGGAAAGCTTTCTTTACAACCCTATCCACCTGTGATGCCACTATCAGGGAATTAAGCACCTCTATCCCCAGATCCCTCTGTTCTACCACCCTCCTCAGTGCCCAATCATTCACTGTGTACATCCTTTCTTGGTTTGTCCTTCCAAAATGGAACATGTCAAGCTTGTCTGCATTCAATTCCATGTGCCATTTTCTGGCCCATTTTCCAAGCTGGTCCAGATCCCTCTGCAAGCTTTGAAAACCTTCTTCACTGTCCACAACACCTACAATCATAGTGTCATCTGCAAACCAGTTTACCGGATTATCAGCCAGATCATTGATAGAGAGATACACGAACAGTCACAGGCCTCCAGTCTGAGAAGCAATCATCTACCACTACTCTGAAGCACACCTCGAGTCACAGGTCTCCAGATGAGTAGCTCTACTCTCTGGCTTCACCCATCCAGCCATCGTTGAATCCATCAATAATTCACAAAAGGCTGAGTAGTGAAACAAGCAGGCTTTTAATAGCTAAACACTAGAACACTATCAAACAACTATCCACCTCCTTGACTGATCAGAGCAAAAAAGAGGCTATGGATAAGAGGCGTGTCCAGTCAATAGCAGCCAATCATGGTGTAACAGTGGCTCACCACAACTATTTCACCTCGACCAGTCCTTCTCAACCTTTTTCTTTCCACTCACGTGCCTCTTTAAGTAATCCCTATGCCATCTGTGCTCTGTGATTAGTTTCACCAAGACGTTGCGACTAGGGAAAAGCCGTATCAGGGCAACTGGAATCCATCAGTGCTGGCCGGCTATTGTTGGACACTGACACAAGAGGCATCAGATGCTGAGTACAAATAAGCAGCAAAACATTTTTAGGTCATTTGATCTCATGCCATGTCTCACTAATCATTATGCAGTTAAACATGTTAAATTCAATAAAAGTTCATTTAATGTTTCTCCAATTCTCCATGTGATACAACAAATCGGAAATTATCTTGAAGCTATCAAATTTTTTTTCAGAAGGAAACTTTTTGAAAGAAGTTGTTGTCCAGTGGGCTGATCTGGCCGTGGATTCAGCTCTACCTGCCTGTCTTTCCCCTGTAACCCTTAATTCCCATACATTGCAAAGATCTGTCTGTCTGCTTCTTGAATAAAATTAATGAATTCTGCAGGTTTACTGTACTCTGCGAAACTTACCAGGTGTGCTGCACCCGGCAGCCTTTTCAACTGCACCATGATTTACCAGTCAATTGGCAAGCTGGCATTTTAAGGAGGGTCTCGCCTCCAGCGGTGACAATGCAGAAGCAGGTTGTGCTTTTGCATTGTCAGAAGGCGATTAGTGATCCAACTCGGCCGGGCTCTGACACTTGCCCCCACTAAGTTTCAGAGCCTGGTTGAATTGAACTCGCCCTCCCAAGTTCGGGTGCGTCACTCCGCGTGATTACCGGAAGTAGACCCGCTAAATTAGCCAGTCAACCCACATGGAATCAGTGGTGTGAAGGTGGGGTATGTCCCCCTAGTTCTAGCCTCATCTGCCAGTCAAAATAACTTTCATGCTTCTATCTCATCTGTTGTTCCAATGTCCAGTTCTTGGATTTTCATGACCTGGAGACTCAGAGAGGAGGTCCACCATACTGATCGCACCAGGAGATCAATTAGCGGAGGACAAGGGCGTTGGCCTCAATCTCAGACTGAGGTCATTGTCAACCTGTGCATATATTCTCAGTGATCTGGGCACATTTAGTTCAAGGAAACAGTTCACACAGAAGATGGTAGATAGGTACACTCTTAGACAGACTCATGAATGAAAGAAAAATAGAGGGTTATGAGGTAGGGAGGGTTTCGCTTTTTAAAGTTTTTTTAGTCTATAAAGTTCAGCATTATATCGTGGGCTGAAGAGGTGTACTGTAATGTTCTATGGCAGATGAAGTGGGAACAATTATAATGTTTAAAGAACATTCAGGCAGGTATTTGAATAGGAAAGGGGTTTAGAGGAATATGAGCTAATGGGATGAGCTTGGGTAGGCAACATGGTCAGCACGGACATGTGGGCTGAGGGTTTCCATGCTCTAAAACTCAATCACTAATTCATCGGGTTATTACCCAGTTTACCTAAGTATTGATCTGGAGGCAAGAGTTTGAATTCAAATAGATTTTGACAAAAGGAAGCGAAAGTCACCATGAAACTGCTGGGTTGTCATAAAAAACACAGCTGGTTCACAAATGTTCATCACCAAGGAATGTCACCACACAAGTAGACAGGGTAGTATAGGTTTGTGATATGCTGGTGTTACAGGTATACACAATCCTTTATCCGGAACCCTTGGGGGACAGTGTGTTCCGAACTTTGGATTTTTATGGATTTCAGAAAGTCAGATTTAAGCCCATCTGATTTGTGCTGCCATATCCACTCTCACCCCTTCCATTCGCATTGCTGTCTCCCCCTCCCTCGTCCGCTCGACTCGCGCTGCTGGTCTCCGCCCCCCCACCCCGGCCCGCCTGACTCACGCTGCCGGTCTCCCCTCCTCGCCCGCCCGACTCACGCTGATATGTCTTTAAAAGAGGTAGATTGTGGGGGTTCAGTGTGTCGGTCACTTCACAGAGTAACATTTCACAAAAGACATCTTACTTAAAATGCAAGAGCTTTGTATAAGTAGAGACGTCATGTCCACAGCGACTTTAAAGAAACTTTGAAGAATATCTATAGAGACTTCACAAGTAGGTATTAATTGGACTGATGCTGAGAGTGTAAATGGACTATTGACTTTAAAGCTACAGACGCCCAGGCAGAAACTGATTCTGATGCCAGCAATCGGTCTGGTTGCAGTTTGCTGTTCTATGAGGGGCCATGCGGTTTTGCAAGCAGAGAGAGAGGAAAGACCAAACAGGATTTCTCTAAGAGAGAGCGACAGAGCAAACTGAGTTCTACAGTTCTACAGTAGCAGTTCAGCAGCAGTGGCTTTTGGGAGGCTGGAACAGGGCAAGCTGGCAGGTTTGGTGAAAACCCCATTTTGAAGATGGGTTGTGAGTTCTGAGTTCAGCCTGTTGAAAACCCCTCTAGTCCTTACAAGAGGAAATGGCTGGCTAGAGTGTTGCACCTGAAATAAGGGAAACAAGAGGAACTCTGTGGTGACCTGGAAGAAGACGTTATAATTTTGAAAACCCATGATGGGGCAAGCTTCTTCAGCAAGACACTGAAGTGGCTGATCGGAGTTTGTGTGTGTCCAACGAGCCACAAATCTCTCTCTGAAACCAATTAGAACCTTCCTGAGCGGTAACCATTTAGCTTCAAGCACCAAAGCCTAATAAAAATTAATAAATGTTAAATTCTGTGCACAGTATAAGAATTGCCTGATACCAATGAACTTGGAGGAGTGAAAAGTGAGATTGGACTGTGAATCAAAGAACTTTCCTGAACATAAATGCATTACATACACGTGCACTCAGAGTTAGAAAGGAGTGAAGTTAGGTTAAGTTAATAGCAATAAGTTAAAGTTTGATTCTGTTTTTATGTTTAAAGAAAATTCAAAGCAACTTTTGTTTAAGTAACTATTTGTCTTGGTGAATTTCTCTGGCTGCTGTCTTATTGGAATGAAATCTAAGAAATATAGATCAGTGGTTCTCAACCTTTTTCTTTCCACTCACATACCACTTTAAGTAATCCCTGTGCCATAAGTGCTCTGTGATTAGTAAGGGATTGCTTAAGGTGGTTTGTGAGTGGCAAGAAAAAGGTTGAAAACCACTGGTTTAAAGTATGAGATTTTACACAGAGACTGGTGGTTGCCTGGAAGAGTGGTGAAAGCAGATGCAGTTGTAGCTTCAAAGGCTTCCAGATAAACACGTGAATATGCGGAGAATGTGCAAGCAATTAACTCGGCCGTCATATTTAGCGCAGGGATAGTGAGCCAAAGGGTCTCCTATAAAACCATAGAACACTACAGCACAGAAACAGGCCCCTTCTAGTCTGTGCTGAATGATTTTTCTGCCTCGACCCATTGATCTGCATCTTCAGTGGCCTACAATATCCATTGTATGTTATACCTGACCTTGGTCTGTCCTTCCAAAATGCAACACCTCATATTTGTCTGCATTAAATTCCATGCATGAATCTTCTATCCACTCCTGGAGAGGCCTCTCCATGACTCCAGACCTAGGCCAGCCCGTTTGAGGGTCAGCTCCAAGGGAGGTGGGTGGCATCCATGGGCATTTCCCCCCTAAACAAGGTATTGTGACCCTCCATGAGGTATTGTGTCACACCTCCCCCCTCCCTGCAGCGCTCAGGTTGCTAGTGTCGTTAGCAGGTGCCAAGCGTCGCTAGTATCTTGTGTCACTAGAGTTAATCTGGTACGACGGAGGGATGGCAGTGGCATAGACACTGCATGGAGGAAGTTCCTGGTGAGCTGGTAGGTGCCACCACCATCCCCACCCTGAGCGAGTGCTTGAGTGTCAGATCGTGCCTCCCTCCCCATCCCCCACCCCACCCCCTGCAGTTATCCTAATGCCCTCCCCAAGACGTCCTGGCACCAACCCTGGTTTAAGGATAATTTGGGATATACACAAGGTAATAGGAGCAGGGGTAGGCCACACTGCCCCTCAAACCTGCCCCAGCAATGGACATGATCATGTCTGGTTTGTATCAGCCCTCAATTTCATGATCTTTCAGAAGTCTTTCTCCCTCCCCTTTAAAATAACTCCAGCAATCCTGCCTTCCACTGCAGAGAACGGCAGAGATTCACCAAGGTGTTCCGACACACCTCAGTTTTCAATCATTGCATCCATTCCTTGTCAATATGTTCCTTCGAACACCACCATTCCTGAACTCCCTCCTTAACAGTAAAGTCGGAGGAATTTCCACAGAACTGCATCAGAAAGCACCTCCCCACCACCTTCTCAAAGGCAATTCGTGCTGGCCAGTGAATGCCAACTATACAATACAATGAATAAATATAACACAAAACAACTCTCATTGCAGGTGGGATTAGCTTAAACAACATACAATGGATATACCATGGGAACCTTCCAGGTATTGTGTTTACTTCGTTAACTACAGTGCCAGCCATGAAGGAATTTGTCAGCCAATAAACCAGATCTGGCTTGAGCTATTTAAGACCTGAATTATTCACGGCCAACTCTTTAGGGAGTGAGGAGTCTGCGTGACTGAAGCCAATACACCTTCCTTTGTTAACTGGAAAGAGAGGGGCTAACACAGATGAAAGCCACATTTTGCGGCCTGCTGGGAAAACTCTGGTAAGCGGTTCTTAAATTATGTAACCTTGCAAAATTGGAGGGGGGGGGGGGCTTGCATCAATCGTGGACAAATCTGCAATCCCTCGAGTCACCCCACGAGGCCCGTCAATGTCAACGGCTTGGCAGACTTCATCTACAGTCGGAATATTTCATGAGCGAGGGCAAAGTATCTCACAGCTGTGATGAGATTAAGTAACAGCCGGCAAGGAGAGAAACAGAAAGACTTATTTGCATGGCGACAATGCATGCCAGAACCTATCATGACCCCAACTTCCTCATTTCATCCCAGAGCCTGTGATAGCCGATGTTTGTGACGGTCAATAATTAATTAATTAATCTCGTCTTACATTCAGCTCTAAGAAATGTAAGGCACTCAAATTATTTGCCTGGAGTGAACTGAGGTTGATTAATGTATTTACATGAGTGGGAGATAGTGGTGCACTGTGTTTATTTACCCTGTGTCTTACAATATCTCTCAGAGGAGCTTCAAAAAGCAATGAATTGCTTTTAGTGTAACGATTATTGTTGATAAACATGACAGTCAATTTTTTATAGTCATCTCGCACAAGCAGAGATGGCATTTATACTGTTTGCTGTGTTAGGCTATTGCAGTTAGTCTGGGAGAGAATTCTCCCCACAACATGATCCCACCACCAGACACATCTTCCCCTCTCCTCTCCATGGGGGCCTTGTCCACTCATTCCTTCCCACCCATCGTCCCCTTGGGACCTACCCCTGTGACCTCAAGAAATGGCGCACTTGAGCCCACACCTCCTCCCTCACCACCATTCGAGATCCCAAAAAAGTCCTTCCAAGTGAAGCAGCCCTTCACTTGTTAATCTGCAGGGGCCATCTCCTGCGTCCGGTGCTCCAGTGGTGGCCTGCTCTACATTGGGGAGGATGGATGCAGACTGGGAGATCATTTCATTGAGCAACTTCACTCTGCCCGCTGCAACAGCAAGGACCTCCTCGTGGCTAACCATTTTGAGTTCACACCCCATTGTCACACTGACATGTTTGTCAATGGCCTCATGTGCCACCAAACCGCAGCCACCCACAAAGAGGAACAATACCTTATGTTCTATCTGGGCATTCCCCAACCTGATGGCATTAACAATGACTTTGGTTTAAGCTAAACCAACAACCCCCCTCCCCAACCCTCTCACCACGTCTCTCTCTTTCCTGATCCCCATCTCCAGCTCCCCACAGCCTTTCTTTCCCTTCCCCTTTAAGAACTATCCTTATCTTTTACACCTGGATCCACCTATGGACCGCTAACCTGTTAGCCTGTGCTCATCCCCTTGCCCTTTCCTCCCATGTCTCTGCCTCTTCCCCACCCCTCCGCCCACCTTTTTTTAATACATGCGCCTGCCTGCTTTTGCTTTCACCTGATGAAGGGTCCTGGCCCGAAATGTTGGTGGCCCTTTGCTTCCTATGGATGCTGTGTTTTTCCAGCATGTTTGTACTTTCTCGACAGGAGTTGTGACTGTAGAAGGTGCAGTCCCATCATCAACATCCAGGGTGTAACTGGGAATGGTCAATAAACTATATCCTGAGAAGTGCAGAGGGACAGGTAACTGTGGCACAGCTGGGTGGAGGTGCTGCCACTTAGTTCCAGTTCGATCCTTATTGCTGTCTGCATGGAGTTTGCATGTTCTCCCTGTGACAGGTAGGTTCTACAGCATGGAAGGAGGCCCTTTGGCCCAACTTGTCCATGCTGACCAAAATGTCCCATCCACACATCCCACCTGGCTGCCTTTGGTCCAAATCCCTCTAACTAAACCCATTCTACCCATGTATCCGCCCAATTTATTTTTTTTCTCTCAAACACTGCAATATTACTCCTTCAGCAGCCATTCTGTTTACCCACCACTCTCTGTGTAAAAATGTTATCCCTTAGGTTCCTGCTAAATCTCTCTCACCCCTATGCCCTCTGGTTTGCGACACCCCTACTCTGGGCAAAAGATTCCCTGCATTTGCCTGATCTAATCCTCTCATGACTTTGCATACTCCTGTGAGATCACCCCTGATCCTCCTGAACTCCAAGGTATAAAGCCCTCACCTGCTCGACGTAGCTCAGATCCCTACGAGTTCTGACAACATCCTTGTAAACCTGTCCAGCTTGACCTCTTTCCTATAGCATAGTGACCAAAACAATTGCCACATGACCACCCAACTTATATCATATTCTGAATGATAAAGGCCAAAAGTCTTATCTACCTGCACCACTTTAAACGTACACCAAAGAGATCTCTCTGCTTTACAACGCACCTCAGATTCCCTACTATTCATTGTTATTCACGTTAGATCTCCAAGGTATCTTCCAGGTTCTCTGATTCCCACCCATACCTTCAAGACGGAGGGGTTGGAAGGTTAATTGGCTGTCCAACTTATCCTGTGAGTTGGTGGTGAGTGGCAGAGTCTAGCAGTGTGGATGGGAGTACTGTGGAGAGCATCCTGACTGGTATGGAGGTGCCAATAAACAGGACAAGGAAAGACTACAGAAAGTGAGAACTTGGCCAGCGCCATTACAGGCATCAGTCTTCACTCCATCGAGGGCATCAACAAGAGTCTTAAGAAAGAAACCTCCATCCTCAAGGAACCTCACCAGCACCCTGCCCTCTTCACACTGCTACCATCGGAAAGAAGGAACCTGAGGGTGAACAACCATAGCGGCACGAGAACAGCATCTTCCTCTCTGCCTTCAGATTTCTGAACAATGAACCACAGACACGACCTCACTTTCTCATCTTTTGCCCAAATTTATTTATTTTTAAATATAATTAATGCGGCTGCAAAACAATAAATTCTGATTCTGATTTTAAGTCTGATTCCGATTCTGATTAAGGCGAGTGATTGATAAACTGCTAAGCCTTTGCTCATAAATTTTCATAAATATAGACATAACAGGCCATTTTGGCCCACGAGCCCGTGTCACCCAATTAACCTACACCCCCCCCCCAGTATGTTTCGAACAGTGGGAGGAAAGCAGAGCCCCCCAAGTAAAACCCACGCAGACACGGGGAGAACGTATCAACTCCTTACAGAAACCGCAGGATTTGAACCCCTGTCCCAGTCGCTGGTGCTGTAAAAGTGTTGTGCTAACCGCTAGGTCAACCATTCCGCCCCAGTGCTGCATGACTCTGTGAAAGCAACGTAGACACACCCTCTTTCTGCTAGGTTTCAGGATGGCCAGATGAAGCTCAGAATCACAAGGCGGCTAGAATGGCTTCCGTTCACCCTCTGACCCTGGATCTCACGTGGAGCAAAAGCTGATTATTTCTCCCACATTCTCGTCGGGAAATCTGTCACCAGATCCCGCGCCAGGCTCTTCAACTGATTCTTCTTCCAGATCCACACTCCTGCTGCATCCCTGTGCCCACCCTCTGCCCAACCCCTTCCACTATTGAATTGAAATGAATTGAGCTTTTGCATGCTATCCAGGCAAGTCAACTTCTGCAAAGGTCAACAACTACTGCATGAATATAAAGAGAGGTCCGGGGATAGCATCACAGCAGACAAAACTACAGGATACTGTATTAGGTCACAAGAACATGAGAAATAGGAGCAGGAGTTGACCATCCAGCCCGTCGAGCCTGCTCCGCCATTCAGTGAGATCATTGGCTCAACTCCACCCATCTGCCTTTACCCCATATCCCTTAATTCCCCTACTATGCCAAAACTCTCCAACCTGGCCTTAAATATATTTACTGAAGGGAGCTTCCACTGCTTGTCCTTCAGCCAATTGAGTCTGCTCCGTCATTCAAATCATGGTTGATGCATTTTCCTCCTCAACCCCATTCACATGCCTTCTTCCCATAACCTCTGACACCTTGACAAATTAAAAATCTACCAACCTCTGCCTTAAATAAACTCAATGACCTGGCCCTCACAGCTGTCTGTGGCGACAAATTCCACAGATTCACCCTCTGGCTGAAGAAACTTCTCCTCATCTCCGTTCTAAAGGGATGTTCCTTTACTCTGTGGCTGTGGCCTCTGGTGCTAGACTCTTCCACTTCTGGAAGCATCTTATCCATGATCACTCTACCCACCCCTTTCAATATTCAGTGGGCTTCAAAGAGATCACCCCCGTCCTTCAGAACTCCAGCGAGAACAGGCCCAGAGCCATCAAACGCTCCTCACACGTCAACCCTCACCGGTTGTGCCAGCACATCCTTCCTTACATTTAGGCTCTGAAGCTGCTCACAATACACTGCGTATAGTCTTGGCATTACCCTCTTGCAATTACGGTAATGTGGTACAAGGCATCACATTCTAATGAGAAAGGCAACAATTAATGTGAGGCCTTCCTGAGTGTTCACTGTATTGTGGGTGAAATGCAGGTTAATTCCCCCTCCACCTCACAAGCAGATGGAATGATTTCACCAAGCTACTAATCCCATGTACCGCGACCCAACTCATCACTTGATTACCATATCACACATGATGTCAATGCGGTATGGAAAACACACGCTGGAAGAAGTCTCCATCAAATTTTACATGTTTATCGTGTGGCGTGGCTAGGTGGGTCATTTGCTGACCTAAATGTCCCACCCACACTAGAACTGCCTATGTTTGGCCCATATCCCTCCAAACCTATCCTATCTGTGTAGCCATGATGGAGAAAGTTGACCAAGGAGGATAAGGCAAACAGGGGCACTGAATACCCATCACCTCATCCACAGCTATGCAGTATATCAATCTGAAATATGTCACTTGTAGGGTTAAATCCTGGAGTTCATTCAGCAGGCAATATAACACTGGTCAAAGACAGTCAGAGAGATACATAACATAGACACAGACCATTCGGTCAATCAAGTCTATGCTGACCCAAACTGTGATGAGTTTTGGGACATTACTGCAGAGGAGGTAACAGGATGTGCACCAGGAATTAGGGAAAAGAATTATGCATTTGTGAGACATGAAGATGGAGAAAGGAAAGGGGAGTGAGTGATAGAGATAGACAGACAGAGAGAGGGAAAGGATATGTGTATGTGAGAGAGAAATAAAAAGGGGGGAGGGAGAAAATGGGAAGAGAGGGGAGAGGGGGGAAATAGGAGGGGAGAGGAAGGAGAAGAAGAGAGGGGTAAGAGGGAGAGAGAAAGAGAGTTTAGTGAAGAGAGATGGTGAGAGAGAGAGGAGGTATGTGTGAGAGAAAAGAAAGGGGGAGAAGGGAAGGTGGGATGGAAAGGGGAAAGGGGGAAGTAGAAAAGAAGGAGAGAGGAGAGGAAGGGAGAGAGGGTTAGAGAGGGGGGAGAGGAAGAAAAAGAGATGAGTGAAGAGAGGTAGAGAGAGAAAGAGAGAGAGAAAATTTATCCCTGGAAATCTGTCAGTCAAGAATCACAGAAGTCCCAAATGCACTGAATTAAAATGTTTATTGTACTCAGTTGTAGTTAATGGGCCATTTGTTTATGTTAAGTTACTGTGCTGTGAAACGATTATGAAAAGCAAAATTCATGGCCATATATGATCAGTTCTTTAGTCCAGAATGCAAAATTCCTCAGGGTTTTTTTTTCATTAATTTATTAGGTTTCTTTGGTGAATTGCTAAGTTGTTTATATTGTGGTGTTGTCAGTAATTTAAACAATAAATACATTGATGTCTAATTAAATTTATAGTTGCCAACAAATGAGCTTGCAAATCTTTACTTATGCAGATATTTATTGGTTATTTATACAATTGTGTACAGGTAACTGGTAATAAAATTATTTGATGTATGTAGGTGGTTATTGGTATACGACCAGAAGTCCTAGGAGCAGATGTAAAACATGAAAATCTGTAGACTCTGAGATTGAATAAAAACACAAAATGCTGGAGAAACTTAGCAGCTCCGTGTCCTTCGTGGAGCCAAGGTACAAATACACAACTGACATTTCAGACTTGAGCCCTTCATCAAGGTCCCATGACCTTTGACACCCCTATTGATCAAGAACCTATCAATCTCCACTTTAAATGACAGCTGGCACAGTTGTCTGTGACAATGTATTCCCCAGATTCATCACCCTCTGAAGAGATTTCATCGCCCCTCTGTTCTAAAGGGGCATCCATTTATTCTGAAGTTAAGCACTCTGGTCCAAGACTCTCCCACTGCTGGACTCATCTTCTCCATATCCACTCAATCCAGTCCTTTCAATATGTGTCAATTATTTTTTGAAAAGGCAAGCAATGCAGCAAATGATTTTTTTTTAAACAAATACTGCAGATGCTGGAAATCTGAAACAAAAACAGAGAGTGCTAAAAATATTCAGTAGGTCAGGCAACCTCTGTGGAGGAAGAAACTGATAACCAAGATGTTGTGGATTTGGATCTTCAGAAGGCATTTGTCAAGGTACCACACATGAGGCTACTGAAGAGAGCCCATGGTATAACAGGGAACATACAAGCATGGGTAGGGCATTGGCTGATTGGCAGGAAGCGGTGAGAGGGAATACAAGGATCACATTCTGATTGGCTGCCAGTTGTTCATGGTGTCCCACAGAGGTCGGTGTTGCGACTACTTCTGTTTATGTTGAATATTAATGATTTGGATTATGGAATGAATGGCTTTGTGGCCAAGTTTGCAGATGAATCAAAGGTACGTGGAGGATCAGGTCATGTTGAGGAGGCTACAGAAGGACTTAGATAAGGAAAATGGACAGAGAGTGACAAATTAAATATAATGTTGGAAAGTGTACAGTCGTGCACTTTGGTAGAAAAAGATAAATGGGCAGACTATTTTTTAGATGGGGAAAAAATTGAAAATACCCAGATGCAAAGGGATCTGGGAGCCTTCGTGCAGGATTGCCTGAAGGTAAACTTTCATGTTGAGACGGTGGTGAAGAAGACAAATGAAATACTGGTATTAATTTCAAGAGGAATAGAATATGAGAGTAAGGATATGATGTTGAGACTTTATAAGGTGCTGGCGAGATCTCACTTGGAGTATTGGGTGGGCTGGGTAGTACAATGCCTTTACAGCGCCAGCAATCAGGACTGGAATTTGAAACCTGTGCTGTCTGTAAGGATTTAGTACGTTCTCCCCATGTCTGCGTGAGTTTTCCCTGAGAGCTCTGGTTTCATCCCACCGTTTGAAACGTCCGGGGGGGTATAGGTTAATTGGGGGCAAGTTGGATGGCATGGACCCGTGGGCCAAATGGCCTGCTGTATGTCAACATTTAAATTTAAAATTGTGAGCCATTTTGGGCTCCTCGTTCAAGTACAGGTGTGCAGATGGTACAGAGAGTTCAAAGGAGGTTCAGCAGGATGATTCTGAGAATGAAAGGGTGATCAGCACTTAGCCTCCATTCATTGGAATTTAGGACAATTAGGGGGGATCTCATTGAAATGTTTTGAATGTTGAAAGGTATGGACAGAGTAGATGTAGAAAGGTTGTTTCCCAGGGTGGGAGAGCCGAGGACAAGAGGGCAAAACTTCAAGATTGAACAGTGCCTGTTTAGAACAGAGATGCAGAGGAATTCCTTCTGCCAGAGGGTGGTAGATCTATGGAATTTTTTGCCACAGGTGATTGTGGAGGCCAAGTCATTGGATGTATTTAAGGCAGAGATTGGTAGGTTCTTGATTAGCCAGGGCATCAAAGGTTATGTGGAGAAGACCAGGCAGTGGTGTTCAGTGGGAGAATGGATCAGCTCATGAATGAATGCCTGGGCAGACTCGAAGGGCTGAATAGCCTATTTCTGCTCTGATGTCTTTTGGTCATATGATCTTATAACATTTTGGGTCTGAGAACCTTTATGAGAAATGGGTAAGAGAGAAAAACAAGCAATATTTCAGGAAGAAAGAAGGATTGGGCAGAACAAAGGGAATATCTGTGATTGAGAGGGGACCAAATGAGCTCATAGGGACACTGGCTATTGTGACAGAGTATATAGATATGTTTTTGGGAGATAAATTTGGAAAGGTTTGTTAGAGGAGGTCACAGACAAACACTTTAAAACAGATGTTATTTGAAATATTGGAGCTCTGCTAATGCTAGCCCCACAGCCTTTGCAAGAGCTTTGGAGAGTGCCCAAGAGACTTCACTAATGATTGTTGTTTACAAAAGGCAACAGATGAAAGATCTTGTCAGAGCCACAGATTGTCTGGAGCTGTTCTAAGAGGGTCATGGAAAGCAGAGAGAGTCAAACAGGCTTTTTCAGTGTGTGTGTGTGTGTGTGTGTGTGTGTGTGTGTGTGTGTGTGTGTGTGTGTGTGTGTGTGTGTGTGTGTGTGTGTGTGTGTGTGTGTGTGTGTGTGTGTGTGTGTGAGAGAGAGAGGAGACAGACAGATAGAGATCAGTTCTACAGTGATACAGCCATCAACTGCAGTGGGGACTGGAACAGGACAAGCTGGTAAGGTTGTGGAAAAACCCATTTGGAAGACAGGAGTTCTTAATTCAGAGGAGAGGACTGGCTGTCTAATGTTTCAATTGAAATAAAGGAAACATAAAGGAACTCTGTGGTGAACTTAAAGAAAGAGGTTATCATCTGGAGAACCCTAAAGGGGGAAAGTTTCGTCAGCAAGACACTGGAGAGGCAAATTAAAAAGGAATCCATTGTGGATGTCCTGGAACAACAAATTTCTCTCTCTAAACTGACAAGAACCTTCCTGAGCAGTAACCATTTATCTTTAAAGCACCAAATGTTAAATTTTGTGCACAGTATAAGAATTGCCTGCAACAAGTGAGAAGTGAGATTGGACTGTGAACAAAAGAATCTTTCTGAACTTACACACACATTACATACACGTGTGCTTAGAATTAGAAGGCAGTTAAGTTAGGTTAGTTAAGTCAATAGTGATAAGTTAAATTGTGATTCTGTTTTCATGTTTAAAGATAATTAAAAGCAACTTTTGTTTAAGTAACCATTTGTCTTGGTGAATATGTATTGCTGCTGGGTTTATGGGTCCTCTGGGCTCGTAACACTATAATAAAAGACAAAAAAAAACATTACACTTAGATCATACCAGTTCATCCAAGCTACCCCACATTTTCAATTAAACAAATTATAGTAATACTTTATTATTTTATTGTAAGAAAATCTAAGTCCACTGCCAAGAATGAAGCTGTTTGACAAAGGGAGGGGAAAAAAACCTTATCATAAGAACATAAGAAATAGGAGCAGGAGTCGGCCATTCAGCCCGTTGAGCCCACTCCGCCGTTCAATGAGATCATGGCTGATATGATAATTGATTCAACTCTACCCACCTGTTTTTCCCCATATCCCTTAATTCCTGTTTTTTTTTTATGTAAACATCTAACAGAACCTTAAATATGTTTAATGAAGAACCCTCAACTTGTAATCTGAGTAGAGAATTCACTCATCTCTGGGAAAAACAGTTTTTCCTCATCTCCGTCATAAATCTACTCCCCTGAATCCTGAGGATGTGTCAAGGGAATAATAAATTGCCTTATTAGTCAAGTTGACTTTGCATTAATACCAAATTAACATCATTCACAAAAGGGTCCCCAAAATGTTTGAAATTTTAAGTTCAAATTGGAAATTGAGCATCTAATCTTCTCTAAATTTAAACATCGCTTCACATAGCCATTGATCATAAGTAGGCGGAGTAACATCCTTCCATCTGATCAACACCACCCGCCGAGGCATCTGGGAAGTAAAAGCTAATACACGCAAATCGGATGCCACTCTCAATTATGCCACTCTCTCCAACAATACCAAATCAGGTAGTTAAAGGATTAGGCTTAAAATTAACTTTTTAAAGTACAGAAAAAGTTTGAAATGCTTCATTCCAGTATTTCCCAAGACTCGGACATGTCCAAAACATGTGAAGTCGTGAATCATCTCCATTGTTGCATCTGTCACATTTAATGAGGCTATCAATACTGCTTAATTAGGGAAAAGCAATTCCTCCTCTCCTCTGTCTTATTTCCACTCCCCTGAATGGTGAAGCTATGTCCCCTAGTTCTATCCTCACCTTCCAGTGGACACAACTTTCTTGTTTCAATCCATTTAATTTTGTACATTTCTATAAAACCACTGTATTCTCCATCCTTCTAAATTCCAATGGTTTCAGTCCCAGGCTATTCATAAATTTTAAATTTAAATTTAAATATTGACATACAGCACAGTAACAGGCCCTTATGGCCCATGAGTCCATGCCACCCAATTAACCTACACCCTGGTACAGTTTTGAAGGGTAGGAAGAAACCAAAGACCCCAGGAATACCCAACAGCTGCGGTGAGAACGTACAGCTCCTTATAGACAGCGCAGCTTTCGAACTCTGGTCCTAATCGCTGGCGCTGTAACAGCATTGCTCTAACCGCTACACTAACCATGCTGCCTCAATCTCTTCTCAGAAGCTAAACCCCTTCCCCCTACCCCCACCACCATTTCCTGGAGCTCAGGTTGCCAGCGATTTCTCTCTTGCTTTTCTTTCTCTTATTATTAGGGGCACTGGCAATGGTGACTCTTTGTTTGCTTTACTGCAGACAGAAACTGAAGTATATCCTGTATATTTACATTTCTATGTTTTATTATGTGACAATAAAAGGAACCTTGAACCTTGAACATTGACTCTCCTCTGAACCCCCTCCAAACCTAGTCTATTCACCAACAAGGAGACCAGGACCATGGACAGTTCTCCAGGTGTGGCCTCACCAGGACCCTGTACAGTTGCAGCAGGACCTGCATAATCTCAAATTTAGTCTATCCAGCAATGAAGCCCAACATCCCATTTGCCTTCTTGATTACCTGCTGTACCTGCAAACTAGTTTTTTTACAATTTTGAAATTCCCCAACCTGCACTCGTTTTTTTTATTTTCAGTGTGGAGGAGACCACATTGTAGGTAGTGAGTATAATGACCTAGATGAAAGAGCTGTTTGGGTCCTGGGACAGAGGGATGAGAAGAAGTGGAAATGTGGCATCCGCTGTGTCATAGAACCACATACAACATTAACATAAAAGCCAGGATGTAAAACTGAGGCATTGGTCAGACCACATATGGAGCGTGATGAACGGTTTTCAGTTCCACATCCAATGAAGGATGTGCTGGCATTGGAGAGCATCCACAGAAGATTACAATAATCCTGGCAATGAACGGGTTCATGCCTGAGGAGTGTTTGATAGCTCTGAGCCTGTACTCACTGGAGATCAGAAGAATGAAGAGGGATCTCATTGCAACCTACTGAATATTGGAAGGGTTGGATAGAATGGATGTGGAGCAGATGGTTCTGCCAGTAGAAGAGACTAGGACCAGAGGGCACAGGCTCAGAATAAAAGGATGACCCTATGGAATGAAATGAAAGGATAAGTACGTGAGGAACATTTGACAGCTCTTGGGGCTACACTCCTTGGAGTTAAGAAGAATGGGGGAGTGGTGGGGGGGGACCTCAGGGAAGCATTTTAAATGCTGGAAGGCCTGGGCAGGGTAGATGCGGCAAAGTTGTTTCCAATGGTAGGCGAGTCTAGAGCAAGAGGGCCAACTTCAGGATTGAAGGGTGGCCAGTTAAAGCCGAGATGGTGGCGGAATTTCTGCATCCAGAGAGCGGTGAACCTCTGAAATTTGCTGCCACAGGCGGCTGTGGAAGCCAGGTCGTTGGGTGTATTTAGGGCAGCAACTGATAGTTGAGGAGAAGTCAGGGATGTGGAGCTAAGTGGGAGAATGGTGGAGTGGATTCGATGGGCCACTGCATCTTAAGGCCATATTTCCTTGCCTCACTGAATAGTGAATCTACATTGAAGGAGGCTTTGGGTATCAGGAGTAGACACAGCATTAAATATAAGATAGTTAAAAGAATAATAAGACATCTCCAAAAGTAATAATGTTAAAATAAACTGCCAATAAATCCCTGATCCAAACAATTCAGGGGCACAAGGTCAGAAAGAGACGGCAGGAAACAAGAAAGTCAGTAGATTCTGCGATTGTAGGAAATACTCAAAATTGCAGGATAAACTCAGCAGGTCTTGAAGCATCAGAGTCAAATATTGCCAAATTATAGGTAAGATAACAACAAAACAGAGAGTGCAGAGTAGATATATTAGAATGTTGCTGGGGTTTCAGGATCTGAGTTACAGGGAAAGGTTGATGAGGCTGGGACTTTATTCCCTGGAGTAAGATTGAGGGCTGATTTGATAGAGGTGTTTAAAATTATGAGGGGGACGGATAGAGTCAATGTGGACAGGCTTTTTTTTTTCCATTGAGAGTGGGGGAGATTCAAACAAGAGGGCATGGATTGAGGTTGAAGGGGGAAAAGTATAGGGGAAACATGAGGGGGAATTCTTTCACTCCGAGGGTGGTGAGAGTGTGGAATGAGCTTCCGGCCAGATATGGGTTAGATTTTAATATTTAAGTAAAAGTTGGTTAGGTATATGGACAAGAGTGTTGTGGAGGATTATGGGCGAGTGCAGGTCAATGGTGGGAATAGGTGATCGGCATGGACTTGAAGGGCCGAACTGGCCCTGTTTCTGTGCTGTAATTGTTATATGGTTATAAAGAACCAAATGTTTTGGGCCTGAGCCCAATGGTTGAACAAAAAGCAGGCAGGCACCTGAACAAAAAAGGCTGGGGAAGGAGGAAGGAAGGGGCAGAGGAGGAGGAGGAGGGACACAGGACAACAGACAAGAAGTCATGGGGGAGTAAAAACAAAATGCTGGAGAAACTTGGCAGGTCAAACAGTGACCTTTTTAACCGAAGTTAGACCTTCATCGAAGTAAGGAAAAATACCACCAGACATCCGAAAAAGGGGGGAGGCGTGGAAACAAAGGCATGAAGTAATAGGCATGAAGTAAAATATGAACCTCTAGACTCAAGAAAAATTTCTTCCTGTTGTAATCAAACTCTTGAATGGACCTCTCATTGGTAAAAGATGATGCCCCTGCAATGTCTAACTGCACTTTTCTCCATGTCTTGTACTTTTCCCTGAATGGAAGGAGGGCAGAGCGGCAAGCAAGGCCATAGGTTTAAGAAGGCAGGACTGGCCTGTACTCCTCCCCCTGCCCCTTCTTCCCTCTTCTGTTTCAAACAGAGAGTGGTCAGTGTATGGAATGAGATGACAGATGAAGTAATGGAGGCCTGGACCACTGTGCAATTTAAAAAACATTTTGATAGGTAAATGGATGGAAAAGGTTTCGAGGGATATGGACCAAACGCAGTGGAACTATCTCGGGTAGAAAGCTGACGATATATTAAAGAACCCATCCCAACCCAGTCACGCTCTCTTCTCCTCCCCATTGAGAACAAGATACACGAAAATGAAAATATGAACCTCTAGACTCAAGAACAATTTCTTCCTGTTGTAATCAAACTCTTGAATGGACCTCTCATTGGTAAAAGATGATGCCCCTGCAATGTCTAACTGCACTTTTCTCCATGTCTTGTACTTTTCCCTGATAACATTATACCCTGCATTTTTTAACGTTCTGCCCTCCTTCTGTTCTCTCCCTATTACTTCATGCCTTTGTTTCCATGCCTCCCCCCTTATTCGGATGCATGGTGGCACTTTTTCATACTTTGATGAAGGTCTTCACTTTAGTTTCATTGCCTGCTCTACTTCAGTATGGGTTGACTTGATTGGATAGCAAGCAAAATGAAGCGTTTCACTCTATCTTGCTTTCAGCTGAAGAGCCCTGACCTGCAGGACTATGGATTAAGTAGAGGGATTAAGTGAAGCTCTTTTTTGGCACATGGCTAAATGGTCTCTTTCTGGTTCATCAATGACCTTTGACAACAGCTTTCCAAAAGGTTGAGCAGTGTAGTGTGGATTGGGAGGTTTATGTGACCTCTCTCTCTGAAACCTGGTGGGGATGTGGATTGTGGAGGGTCACGTGACCTCACCGCCTGGAAACTAGTCGGAAGTCACATCATCTGCCAATCAAGGTTTGACTCTGCCCACCCATTAGTGCACACCTGACCATTTGTCCATTTAAAACTGGGCTGGACCCTCCACCATGTGGAGTAGCTCTTGCTTTTTGGTCCTGAGATGAACCGTGCTACTCTCCAGGTCACGAACTGTGGACAACATTGGAGGAGTTGTTGGTAAGATGTCCACTTCATAGGGGACCAGAGCTGTTGTACATTAGTGCTGTAGATAGCATTGGAGCTGTGTCCACATTAGACAAGGAAACAACATTTTGTAATCCTTGCTTGTTAAAAGTCTGTACACAGTGGCTAGTATCGGTAGTGTTAAGTTCGATGTGACTGGCTTGTTCTGCGCTTGTACGTCTGTGCATAGTTGCCAATATCAGTCATGTTAAGTCCAATGGTTATACTGTGTTTGTGTGATTATGTGTTATCCTTGTTGTGATCCCCTTATTTTGTTTTTTAAATAAAGATCCTTCCGGTGTTCAGCCTGTGACCAGACTCATTGCTCTTTGAACCCACAAAACTTGTTTTCTTTGCCACACAATAGCAGTCAGATTTGAATACAACGTTGAAGAAGATCTAGATCCTCCTTTATAATACTTCTTTATTTACAGTTTCTTTCACTCTTTGCCACTTAGAAAAGAGGATTATACTCCGACATTTTGTAGATTTTTTTTCATTTTTGAGAGCTTCCCATTAAGGGATAGAAGAAAAACAACGTTGGGTAAGTTATGACAATCTCCTGGAGTGCTGTGTAAGTCCAGGTTTAGAGCTGCTCTTTTTCAGCAAGGCATTTGTCATTAGTTCTGGGTTTCAGGACTGTAATTGAAGACATATTTTAAAACCATGCACAGGCTCTTCAGTACATTACCAACAGCCAGCAGTCAATGCGAGGAAAAATGATTTAAATAAAGTCCAAGCTGCCAATTGACAAAGAAGTATATTTATTTGATGAGACAATGAGGATGAAGAGTGATGAAGCAGGGTGGGGGGGGGGGGGGGGGGAGTGCAGAAGAGGAAAGTTTGATGGTGTGGGAAGTTATTGGGTGGAGAGGGGAAGGGGAGGAGTGTGCGGTGAGGCAGTGGAAAGAGCTGAGGGGATGGCAGGGGGAGGTTGCGAGGAGTTGGAAAGGATGGTGAAGGATGGAATCAGGAAGGGGAGCTGATGAGGAAAATAGGGAGGAAGGGGTGGGAGTTGGATGGTGGGAAGGGAAGAGGGGTGAAGTGACGGAGGGGAGAAGTGATGGGAAGAGGATGACAATGGGGAAAGGGGGTTAGTGGGGGGGCTGAGATGATGGGAGGTCATAGGAAGAATGTGATGATGGGAAAGGGTAGAGGTGGGGTGTTGGGGTGAGGTGATAGAGAGGGGTAGGGAATGGGGAGGGGTGAAGGTGGTAGGGGAGGGGATGGGGAGGGTGAAAATGGGAAAGGGTACAGTGATGGGGAAGGGTGATAGGGAGGGAAGGAATAGGAAGGGGTGTGAGAAGGGGAGGGAAGATGTGATGAGGAGGAAATTAAGTAGTGAATTGGATTCGTCAATGGCTGGATGGTGGTGGATGGTTGCTTCTCAGATTGGAGGCCTGTGACTAATGGTGTGTGCCTCAAGGATTAGGGCTGCATCCATGGTTGTTTGTTGTTTATATCAATGATCAGAATGACAACGTGGTAAATTGGAGCAGCAAGTTTGCAGATGACACTACGAATGGAGGCGCTGTGGACAGAGAAGAAAGTTTGCAAAGCTTGTAGAGGAATCTGGATCAGCTGGAAAAATAAGACACTGGTGAGTGCAAATTTGGAGTTTTGTGTGCAGTTTTGGTCACCTAACCAAAGGAAAGAGATCAATGACATAGAAAGAGTGCAGAGAAGGTTTACTAGGATGTTGCCTAGAGTTCAGGAACTGAGTTACAGGGAAAGGTTAAACAGGTTAGGACTTTATTCTCTGGAGCAAAGAAGAATGAGGGGAGACTTGATAGAGATATTTAAAATTATGAGGGGGACAGATAGAGTAAATGTAGATTTTTTTTTACACTGAGGGGAAGTGAGATGCAAACTAGAGGACATGGGTTAAGGGTGAAAAGGGAAATATTTAGGGGGAATATGAGGGGGAACATCTTCACACAGAGAGTGGTGGGAGTGTGAAATAAGCTGCCAGCTGAAAAGGTGAGTATGGACTCAATTTTAACATTTAAGAAGATTTTGGACAGGTACATGGATGGGAGAGGTATGGAAGGCTATGGATTAGGTTCACATCAGTGGGATGAGGTAAAGAAGAATGGTTCGGCACAGACTAGAAGGGCCGAAGGGGCCTGCATCTGTGCTGTGATTTTCTATGGTTCTACGATAGGGAAGGGCGGAGGTGATGAGGAGGGATGTTTCTGGAGGGGTTGAGAGAGAGCTCACATTAAATAGTTCTCTAGCTGCCTGCATTATTCAGGCAGACATGCTAGAGAATTCTGGTCTCAGGGAATCACTGTTTCCAGAGGGAAGGTCTGGTATCAGTTTCCTCTGGGACTAGTAATTCCCAGAGTGGAATAGGCTGGGACTGTTTTCCTTGAAGTGTTGGAAGCCGAGGGTGTTCTTGATGGAGGTATATATAACATTATGAGGCGCAGAGATAGGGTGAATGGACTTAGTCTTTCTCCCCGTTGGAATCTAAAGCTAGAGGCCATAGATTTACGTTAGGAGGGAAAGATTAAAAAGGATCTAAGGGGCACTTTTACAACATAGAGGTCAGTTGGTGTAAGGAGAGAGTTGTCAGAGGAAGTTGTCGAGGTGGATACAGTTACAACATCCAAAAGATCTATGGACAGAGACATGGATAGGAAAGGTTTGTGAGCCAAATTCAGGCAAATGGGATTAGCTCAAGTGGACACCTTGGTAAATGGGACTGAAGGGGCTGTTAAACCCAATAATTTTAGGAGAGAGAAACAGGAATATGGGAATATTAACTGACATTTAAAAAAATATATATAATAATGTTGGAAAACTAAACTATTTTGTCTTGATATTGATTTTCCCTGAAGCAGTAAGTGTGGGATCCCTATAGTATTATAACAGCACTTTGCAGAGATCCCTTGTCCCTTCTCGATATTAAATCCAATATGTTTGTACAAGTGCCTGTGACGGGAATCCTATACTGTTTGACAATGTTTCTTTCTCATGCTCTCTATCAACATTACTAATGACAACCTTAATGAATACTTAAGTGCACAAAATTAATCCTATTCGAGTGCTGTAATAAAATCAGTGAAATGTATTGCACCTGCTCCTGAAGGCAAAGTTGTCAAGTATTGTCAAACACAAGAAAAAAAAGATCATTAAAGTGAGAAGAGGTCGAGTTGAAAATCATGGTCTCTCAGACCAGGTTATTCGAGACGTTAAGATGGGTCCATCATTCCATTAGACTTGACTGATTTGCACTTTGACTTTGACCACTGTCTTGCTTCATTACCCTACCATCCTCAGTCAACATGAATCCTGGAAATTAATACAACCCTTTCACTCTCTGTGGATGCTGTGTGACCTGTTGAGTCAATCCAGCACATCTCTGATTGTTCCATGACTGGTTAAAGAAATATCTTCCTCGTGTCAACATAAATGTCCACTCCCTTATTTTGAGGCAGCCAGACACTCACTCAGGAAGAGATCTCCAGCACGTTTACTCTGTCAGGCACTGGTAGAGTCTTGTCATTCCTGACCATCGATCAGCGAGTGCCAAGCCTTTCTTTATTGAATCAACCATCTTCCCACAAAATAAATCCCAGTGAACCCTTGTTTGCAAGTACATCACAGAGTCATATAGTTTCACACCAAGGAAACAGGCTCATTTAAATATTTACCACATGGTAGAAGCCAATTCCGGCCATTGAAACACATGCCGCCCAATTACACCCAATTAACCTCCAACCCCATACTCTTTCACGGGTGGGAGCGAACCAGTGCTCCTTCAGCCCAACTTATCCATGCAGACCAGGTTTGCAACCCAAGCAGATCCCATGTTCCTGGATTTAGCCCATAATGCCTCTCAATCTGTCCTATCACTGCATCTGTTTAAATGTGGGGAAGGACCATAGTCTAAAACCCTTCTGTTACTGGGCACTGAGGGGCTGAGACCGAGGAGAATATTCCTCAAACAACAGAGGGGGTGGACGGGGAGTAATAACAAGGTGCTGGCAATAATGTAAATGGAAATGAATGTAACAATGTACAGTACAGTGTACCCTGCAATTCACCTATTGTCACAATCATTCCACAGCAGAACCACTCTCCACTCAGCTCTGGATCACCTAGACAACAGCAGCTCATACATAGGGCTGCACCTCAGCCTTCAACACCATTACTCCCTGAGAGCTGGTCAACAAGTTCCAAACCCTGGACCTCTGCACCCCACCTCATCGGAAGACCACAGTCAGTACGAATTAGAAACAACGTCTCCTCCTCACCGAAGATCAACACAGGCGCACCCCAAGGATGCGTGCTTAGCTCACTGCTCTACTCACTGTACATTCATGACTGTCTGGCCAGGCACAATTCCAATGCTACCTACAAATTTGCCGATGACTCTAGTTGTCGGCAGAATCACAAGTGGCAATGAGTAAGTGTACAGGAGGGAGGTGGATTAGCTCATTGAGTGGTGTCACACCAACAACCTTGTACTTGACGTTAGCAAAACCAAGGAGATGATTGTGGACTTCAGGAGGAAGTGAGAACACAATCCAGTCTTCATTGAGGTCTCAGTGAGAGATCAAGAACTTCAAATTCCTAGGTGTCAACATCTCCGAGGATCTGTCCTGGATCCTCAATGCCGATGCAATCACGAAGAATGCTCACCAGCAACTATGCTTTGTGAAGAATTTGAGAAGATCCAGTATGTCACCGAAGACTCTTGAAGACTTCTAAAGGTGTACCGTGGAGAGCATCTGTCTGGTTGATTCACTGTCTAGTACAGAGGAGCCAATGCTTGGCACAAGAAAAGAACTCAGAGGGTTGTTAACTCTGTTATGGGTTAATACTGTGGAGGGGCGGGGGGTGATGTCATTGGTCATACATGTGACTTGACGTTATCACATTAACATCAGGAGGGGAATATAATACAAGGTACTGGGGGAACCATTTTAGTTTTTGGAGAAATAAAGAATTCTCAACAGTTTGCTGGTGTGTAAGCCAAAATACACAGCAAACTGAACCTGCAACTTCACAGGCACCAGTCTTCACTTCATCGAGGACATCTACTAGAGGTGGTGCCTTAAGAAAGCAGCCTCTATTCTCAAAGACCCCCACCACCCAGGCCATGCCCTCTTCACTCTGCTACCATCGAAAAATAGGGACAGGAGCCTAAAGAGGAGCGCTTAATGGCAGTTTCTTCCCCACAGACTCCTGAATGATCAATGAACCACAGACCCTGCTTCACTTTGACTTTTTAAATTTTATTTTGTAATAAATCATAGAACATTATACAGGCCCTTCAGCCCACAATGCTGTTCTGACCTATATATTAAATAAAACTAAATCCTCCCTACCTCATCACCGTCTCTTAAATGTCCCTATTGTTCCAGTCTTCACTGCCACGCCTGGGGATGCATTCCAGGTGCCCCACAACTGTGCAAAAAAAAACTCAACCCGATGTCTCACCTAAACTTTCTTCCCTTCACTTTGTAGAGATCGTCGTTGTAACCAAAACCAACGTCATGGCTAATCCAGTCACGTGTTGTTTTTGTCAGAGGTCCTCCTAAACTTTAGGCTTCTAAATTTGACCCTCCCTTGTGGTTCTCTCTGACTATTGAACTCCAGAATAGCACAGGGGAATGACAACTGGACAGCACATAAAACTAAGCTTTTCATTGTATCTCATTTCAGGTGACAATAAAATGAGCTCGAACAAGCGCACCCAAGTTTTTCAACCTCAATAAAGGGTCCCGTCCTGAAATGTTGACTGACCATTTCTCTCCCCGGTCCCTACCACACCCATTGGTCCCTACAGCTTCACGTTGTTTGCTCAAACTTCCAGCACATACAGTTTTTGTGTTTCCCTATTGCCGATTTGTTATTTAAATAAAACTTATTTTTCCACAGAGGATGATCTCAGGTGTTCCCAAAAGTTTCCCACCTGCCATGTCCATTCCCTATTCACTTCACCTGTCCATATCTCTTGGACCATTCCCTGCTATCCCCCTCACAGCAGCATGAGCCCAGCTTTGAATCTCCCAGTGGCCACGCATTTCAGTTCCCCATCCCATTGCCTTAGTCTGTCTGTGGATTCATGCACTGCCGCACTGTGACCACCCACAAATTAGAGAAATAACACATCATCTTCCATCAGGGCACCCCCCCAACCCACATTAAAATCAACTTCTCTGGTTTCCATTAAACCGCCCACCCTTCTTTCCGCTAACTCAGTCTTTAGATGATTTTTTTATGCTAGGCTTCCCCTTCGTGGCCAGTTTCAAACGCGGGGAAAAAAAACATATTTGTTTATGGAACGGCCCAAAAAGCATTGCTTTTATGCGGAGCAGCACCTCGCTGCGTTGTCCGGAGTGCTGTAGGCTAAAGATTCACAGCAGAGCAATGGCCGTCTTCCCCCACGCAGCTGGAACCACTCTGTCACGTATTGAGCCGCTGGCGCTGACGAGCAGCCGGGTGAGGTGCCGGAGGCCGCTCCCTGATGGGCCCCCCCTGCCCTGAGGGGGTTATGGAAGGAGAGGGGTGAGTAAGTGAGAGAGAAAGAAGTAAGAAGGGCCGCGGGCTGACGACGTCATCAGTCCGCTCTTACCCAGCCGCTTGCAGCTTTATGCAGCGAGCTATGGAGTGCACCAGTCCGCTCTTTCCCAGCCGCTTGCAGCTTTCTGCAGCGAGGTATGGAGTGCACTGCTCCAGCTCTAGCACGACCTTGGAGAGGGATTGAAGTCGCCACCTTGCAGCCGTTCACAGACCATTTATGAAGGTACATTTTCTGAGGTGAGGGCAGAGAATCTCCGACTTTACATTCAGATCTTTTGCTTTATAAAAGGGCCTTCTGTCTCTCTCTCTCTTTCTCTCTCTCTTCCCTTTTCCCTCTATCCCCTTTCACAGAGCCAAAATCAATTTTCTCCTATCTTCTTATCATATCTAATTAACACCTTTTGTCTGTGGGTCTGTACTCCTCCCTCTCCCATTCTTCCCCCCTTTCTCTCTCTCCAGTCTTCATCAAGACGCCTTCCTGAGTTTTGCTTGGAAGAAGGGCTCAGGACCGAAATGTCAGTAACATCTTTACCTCCCATGGACGCTGCGAACCGGTTGAGTTCCTCCAGCATTTTACTGCGTGTTTTTTACCCAGTTTCCTCCACTTCTCCCTTCAAAAGCGGGTGGGCCTGATGATTAGTCTCTGCATCCCCTGTTCTGTTTCATTCTTGGCCCATTGCCCCAGGAACTGGCACAGCAGAGAAGATCAAAGGGAACCTTTCAACTTTGAATGTTCAGCACCCGATCCCTTGTCCAGGAGAAGTAAAACACGAAAGTCTGCAGAGACCGTGGTTGAAGTAAAAACACAACGCTGGAGAAACTCAGCAGGAGTCATTTACATTAATGATTTGGACGACGGGGTGGTAAATTGGGTGAGTAAATATGCAGACGATACAAAAGTAGGGGAAGTTGTGGATAGTGAGGATGGTTTTCGGGGACTGCAGAAGGATTTGGACGGCTTAGAAGAGTGGGCTGAAAGGTGGCAGATGGAGTTTAATATCGATAAGTGCGAGGTGCTTCATTTTTGGAAGAATAATCAAAACAGGACGTATGCAGTGAGTGGGAGGGCGTTGAGGAATGCAGAGGAACAGAGAGATCTTGGAATTATGGGCAGTATTCCTTGAAAGTGGATTCTCATGTAGATAGGGTGGTGAAGAAAGCTTTTGGTTTGCTGGCCTTTATAAATCAAAGCATAGAATATAGGAGCTGGGAGGTGATGTTGAGACTGTTCAAGGCATTGGCGAGGCCAAGTTTGGAATATTGTGTGCAGTTCTGGTCACCGAATTATAGGAAATATATCAATAAGAGAGAGGGTGTAGAGAAGATTTACTAAAATGTTGCCTGGATTGCAGTATCTAGAATTCAGAGAAAGGTTGAGTAGACTGGGTCTTTATTCATTGGAGCATAGAAGGTGGAGGGGGGATTTGATAGAGGTATATAAAATTATGAGGGGAATAGATAGAGTAGATGTGAATAGGTTCTTCCTCTTGAGGGTAGGTGAGATTAGAATGAGGGGTCATAAGTTAAGGGTTAGGGGTCAAAAGTTTAGAAGTAACTTGAGGGGACGGTTCTTCACTCAGAGAGTGATGGCTGAGTGGAATGACCTTCCAGAAGAGGTGGTTACAGCAGGGTCAATGTTGTCATTTAAGAGGAGGTTAGATGAGCACATGGATTTGAGGGGGTTGGAGGGTTATAGGCAGGGAGCAGGTACGTGGAACTAGTGGAGTTTCATGTCGATTTGTATGGACTAGAAGAGATGATATGGCCTGTTTCCGTACTGTAATTGTTATATGGTTATATGGACAAACAGTGTGTTTCATATAGGAAAGATAAAGAGACATAGCCAATGTTTTGATCTTTGTCCCTTCATCAAGGCATCATATCGGCAGGTGCCTGAACAAAATGGTGTGGGTGGAGGGGCAGGGGGAGGAGGAGAGACCCAAAGGAGGAGGTAATAGGTGGATAAAGGAGGGAGGGCACCCCAGCGAGCAGGGGGAGGGGGATGGCTCTGTGAATGGAGAGGGAAGAGGGTGGAGAGCTAAGGGAAAGAAGACAAAGGGAAAATGGAAGGGAGGGAGAAAGGAGAGCAGGTTAGTAGAAACCTGAGAAGTCGATCCGATTGGAAAGCACCCAGACGGCAAATCAAGTGTTGTCCCTCCAATTTACGAGTGATCTTGGTGGCATAGTACAAGAGGCTATGGACAGACATGTGAGTGCGCGAGCGGAACATAAAATTGAAATGGTTCGCCATGGGGAGATCCCTGTCATTGATGTAGACAGAATGAAGGTGCTCCATGACTTGATCTCCCAGTCTGCGCCCAGTGTCTCTGATGTACAAAAGGCCATGAAGGGAGCACCGGAAGCAGTAGATCACTCCCGCAGATATTTCAAGTGAAGAGTTGTTTGACTTAAAAGGACAGTTCTGAACCCCAGTTTGTGATTTGGAAGGAAGTGTGGATGCAAGTGTGGTTACAGCAGAAAGTGTAGGTGGGGTGGGATAAGTGAATGAGGTAGTCAAGGAGGGAGCTGTCTCTATGGAAGGCAGAGAGAGGAGGAGAGGGGTAGATGTGTCTGGTCATGGGATCCTTTGTAGGTGGTGGACCTTGTCTGAGAGAGATATCTCTGCCTGTGGATAGTGATCATCTTGGCAGCGAGCGCAGGGTGACCCAATGAGGATTTTTCTCATGTCAAAGGATGGGACTGTTCCACCAATCCTACTCTTTCCCCCCCCCCCCCCCCCACAGAGGGGGGAAAAATCTTCCATGGATGACTGGTGAACGGGATGGGTTGCAGGTGAAAGTAGAACCGAGGGTTTGAGAGTCCCTGCAGACCAATCTACAGTACACCCCTTCCCAGCGATGCCTCAACGTTGGCGCGGGTCTTGACAAGTCAGTTGTGCCCCATTCACCATCTGGGGACTTTAAGGGTTCAGAACTGATTGGGGGGGTGAGTGGTTCAATCAAGCCACTGAAATAGGTTCAAGTAACAAAGTGGAAGGTAACGCTTTCACAGCCTACGGCACAGGGGAGAGAGGAGAGATTTTAATTTGGGTACGAGTTTGTGTTACCCTGCCACAAAGTTTGGTGAGGGGATGAAGCTATCCCATTCCTCCCTGTCCCAATTAAAGGGAGGTTTATGTGCAGGAGCACAAAGTATGGAACAGGCCATTTGCTCCATCAATTCTATCCAATTTTCCAAAGAGGTGTCCCCTTTCTTTCTAGCAGATGACTGCCACCCATTCCTGTATCTATCTAATCCCTCTTCTCTGATAACCAGTCGACCAATGAAAATCGGATGATGTGGCCTTTTTGGACATTGCTTTTGAATCTCACAGCAATGGTTTGTTTTTTTTTACATGACAGAGCTCCTCCAGTTTTCAGTGTGAATCTCTCTAGGAACTCATAGTGTGAGGTGATGTACTTTGGAAAGACAAACCAGAAGACTGAGTACAGGATTAATAGTTGGTTACTTAAGAGTGTGGATGCACAGAGGGAACTTGGGGTCCAAATCCATGCATCCCTCAAGGTCGCCACACAGGTTGATAGGATAGTTAAGAAGGCCTATGGGATGCTGGGCTTCGTTAATGGGGGATAGAGTAGAGGAGTTGAGAGGTCACGTTACAACAGGCCCTTCTGCCCATCCAATCCGTGCCGCGCTGTTATTCTGCCGAGCCCCACTGACCTGCACTCGGACCATAGCGCGCCGTCCCCCCCTCCCCTCCATGGACCCCCTCCCGGGGAGGGGTGGGGGGGAAGGACCGAGCCGCAGGAAGAAGGTCAGGAACGTCTGGGCGCTGGAATGCCGCTGCAGTTCCATCCCGTTCAACTCCGGGTGGGTTGGGTCATTTGAGCAGCAGATCTTTCCCGTTCTGCTGTATGTGTGATGTGATTTCAGATCGAAGTGCGGTAATCGACGCAAATAGATAAGCGTGGGGTGAACATTAGAGACTTCAACCGTTTCAAGGCCAAGAACGAAGGGCCAGGATGGGCACAACGGGCCGAATGGACCAACTCTTATTTTCCCCCTGCACGCAACTGCGGGCGACTGGAGGTGGAAGGGGAAAGGCAGTGACCAGTGGCTAGAAAATAAAAGTCCCGCAAGCTCTCAGCAGTCCCCGGAGGTTAGCCAGGCGTGGGGAGGGGGAACGAGGAGGAAGCAGGCCCTTCAGCCCGCTCTGACCGTGCCAACCCATTCGCTCTCGCCTCATTCAAATATTGCGGGAGTCTCCCGCAATATCTGCCCACCCAGTGTCAGATTCTAACCTCCTGAGGAGAGAGGAAAATTAAATATATATATATATATATATATATATATATATACCGTCTCCCTCCTCACCTCGAATTGGGGAACCCACCTCCTTCCCGACCCTTTACTATGTTCTCCACCTCGTCCGGGCTCCGAAGGTGCCAGCCCTCCCCGTCTCTCTTCCCAACATGAACCTTCTCTCCATCCCGGGCAACATCCCCCGTGGGGGGAGCAACCAGGAGCCCCCACGGGGGGATAGGCCGGGTCGCGGCGAGGGGGAGAACGTCCGGTGTGCGGAGGGTGGAATACTCGGGAGGACTTTTGTTTTACCCAAACAGATAAAATGTGGGCAAGACTGGACCGCATCCCCCCCCCCCCTCCTTTACTCCCCTCCTTTCCTCGGATTGGAAACGGTAGAAATTGCACCTTCAACGAGAGAAGTGAACAGCAGAGGAGCATGGCAGCTTGAAAGCGCGCACCCAACCTCCAGAGACAGCTAATTGAATGCGATTGGGCTTCTCAGTTAAGATCATCCCCAAGCTGCTGTTTGAGATGTTTCTTTTCTTTCCCGCAAAAAAAAGGAGAGAGAAGGGGGGTGGGGGGGGGGGGGGGTGGATGGGGGCATCGGAGCATTCGCATATGCTGAAAGTATCGAAAGCCAAGCTTGATGCAAACTTCAGAGCGCAAACCACGAACCGTTTACCTGGTGTTTGGGCCACATTCACGCTGCTACTCGATGCACAGTCCGTCCCTCTCTCCCCCGTACACACACACACACACAGAGTCTGTCGCACTCTGACACAAACATAATTACACATACAGAAAAAAGTCTCTCACACACAGTCTCACTCACACACGCACACTCATTTACACATGCAGAAACACTCAGTCTCTGTCACTCACACACACACACTCATTTACACATACAGAAACACTCAGTCTCTGTCACTCTCACACACACTTACACACTCATTTACACATGCAGAAACACTCAGTCTCTGTCACTCTCACACACACTTACACACTCATTTACACATACAGAAACACTCAGTCTCTGTCACTCTCACACACACTTACACACTCATTTACACATACAGAAACACTCAGTCTCTGTCACTCTCACACACTCTTACACACTCATTTACACATACAGAAACACTCAGTCTCTGTCACTCTCACACACACTTCCACACTTTTTTACACATACAGAAACACTCAGTCTCTGTCACTCTCACACACACTTCCACACTCATTTACACATACAGAAACACTCAGTCTCTGTCACTCTCACACACTTCCACACTCATTTACACATACAGAAACACTCAGTCTCTGTCACTCTCACACACACTTACACACTTATTTACACATACAGAAACACTCAGTCTCTGTCACTCTCACACACACTTACACACTTATTTACACATACAGAAACACTCAGTCTCTGTCACTCTCACACACACTTACACACTTATTTACACATACAGAAACACTCAATCTCTGTCACGCTCACACACTTCCACACTCATTTACACGTACAGAAACAGTCTCTGTCACTCTCACACACACTTACACACTCATTTACACATACAGAAACACTCAGTCTGTCACTCACTCACACACACACACACTTACAGAACCACACACGCCCGCGATACGGAGCCGCAAATCTTCACACAGTGAACGATGATGCCATACATTGCAGTACCTTCCTGCCTACTCCCCACACGGCCAAACGACTGAGGATGGTGGGTGGGCGGGGGGGGGGGGGGGGTGGGGTGGGGGTAACTCTCTGGGACTCTCCAACAGGCCGGGGTTAAAACCGCCAGGAGGACAAGCCCTTACCTTTAAAGTGGAACATGTAGCCTCAGTTGGCCGCTGGATGCGAAGGCAAGTTGGTGGACAATCTGCCCATCATGTGTAATCCAGCGGAGGGGCTGCCCTCAATCCCGAGACAGTCATTCTCACCGCACGGTGTCATCAACACTCTCGGCTGGTCCGTCTTCTCCGGTTCGATCTCACCACAGACATTCCATGTATATCCTGTTTGTAGTTTGCTTGCGACCAGCTTTCTCCTCGTCTCCGCCTCTCTCTCTCATACACACACAGGCAGTCTGACTCTTAATGTAAGTGTGTCAAACATCTCGAGGAACTCAAGCCTCCACCTGGAAGGTTCTGAGGAATGCACTTCCCCATACTGGGAACATAAGCAACCAGCGTGACACACACACACACACCTTCCTCCGCAAGTCGCGGCCCCTGAGCGGTGCGCGGAGAGGAACACGAGCACGCTCCTTCCCTCTCCTCCTTCAATCACTCTCTCCCAGGTAAACAGCGTGCACTAAAAAAAATCAGACCCACTCGCTTCTCTCGCTAGCTCGTTCTGCCCTCCCTCTTCTTGCCCTTTCACTCCCCTTATTTCTCACCCCCTCTCTCCCTCATTCCCCTCGTTCCTTCGCTCATCCTCCTCCGTCTCTCTCGTCTCTATTTCTCACTCTACGTCTCCCTCCTTCTAGCCTTCTCGTCCCTCTCTCACACACTCCCCTCTCTCTCACACACACACTCCCCTCTCCCTCCTTCTCACTCCCCTCTCCCTCCTTCTCACTCCCTCTCTCACCCACTCCCCTCTCCTTCTCACTCCCTCTCTCACACACTCTCCTCTCCCTCTCACACTCTCCCCTCTCCTTCTTCCTCCCCCTCTCTCACACACTCCCTCCCCCTTTCCTCACTCCCTCTCTCACACACTCCCCTCTCCCTCTTTCTCACTCCCTCTCTCACACACTCCCCCTCCCCTATCTCACTCCCTCTCTCACACACACTCCTCTCTCCCTTTCTCACACACCCCTTTCTCACTCCCTCTCTCTCCCCCTTCTCTCTCTCTCTCTCACATACTCCCCTCTCCCCTTTCTCACTCCCTCTCTCACACACTCCCTCTCCTCCTTTCTCACTCCCTCTCTCACACACTCCCCTCTCCTCCTTTCTCACTCCCGCTCTCACACTCCCCTCTCCCCCTTTCTCACACACCCCCTCTTTCTCACTCACGTTCTCACACACTCCCCTTTCCCTTTCTCACGCCTCTCTCTCTCTCTCTCACACACAGCCTCGCTCCCCCCGTCACCCCCCTCTCCCTCTTTCATTCCATCATACTCATTTGCTCTCCCCTCTCTCTCCCCTTCTCCCCCCCCCCCACCCCCACTCTCCCTGGGAGATAGTCTCCCATACGATGAAATATGGAGACCCTCTCCCCCCCCCCTACTTTTCTGAGCCGTGGGCGGAGAGAGAAGACGTGGTGTTCACACCACCTCCTCTGCCTACCTCTCTTGCTCCCCTCCTTCTCTCCCTCTCTATCTCTCCCTCTCTCCCTCCACATGCACACACTGAGACGTTCTCCAGGAGAAGCGGTGAGCGGAGAAGGGAGATGCAGACAGACACTGCGCTCCTGTAACCCGCCTTGTCTCCTTGGCAGTAGGTGGCAGAGCTTATCCAGTTCGTCACCGAGGGGGGCAGGCGGCTCCGAACCCTCTGCTGCCCCTTCGACTCCCTCTGGATGAACGCGGGGGAAGGAGCGAGTCGGGGACGGGGGTCCCCCAGCTGTGTGGGAGAAACGGCGCCGGGATCGGAGCCTCCTTCCTTAAGAGGATTTGTGTTTTATGACATGCAGCGAGTCAGCGCCCTTTTAAGCTGGGCTAAACTGAAGGTTCTTGCGTCGACCCGTGCCACAAGTTGGGGGTGGGTCAAAGGAGGAAAGGACTGGGGGTGGGGGAAGTGGGGGTATCGGCAGATCCATCTCTTTGCAATACATTCCAATTTTCCAAGTGTTGCACAGCCAATCTGAGCACAGCAAACCTCCCCCCCCCCCCCCAAACATCACCCCCCCACCACCACCACCCCAATAAACAATACAAATTTGATCCAAGCACAGGGTCCACCGTTTCTCTCCCCACTGGTGCTGTCCAACTTGCTGAGTGTTTTCCACATTCCCTGTTTTATTTCAGATTTTTAGCATCTGCAGTGGGTTTTCTTGCTTCTATTTGACACAGGAACGTGATGTGGACACCCAGATGCAGGGTCTTCTAGGGTGGAAACTGGCCAGCCTAATTCCTGCCACCCATCTAACCGCCCTCTTGCGATGATCCTGAACTTCTTCCAGTGTCCCCCCTCTCCACCATACCCATCAACAAAGAAGGTAGAACAGCACAACCCAGTCACCAGCTCCTTACCTCATGATGTCTGGGACCCTGCTTCTTCGTGATTGTTATAAATGACCTAGGTGAAGTTTGGGGATGAATGGAGGAGTTTTGGATAGTGTTGATGGTTGTCATAGATTACAAAACGGTACAGCAGGGTGCAGAGTTGGGCGGAAAAATGGCAGGTGGACTTCAATCTAGATAAGTGTGAGGTGGGGCATTTCAAACAGTCAAACCAGAAGGCTGGGTGCATGGTTAATGGTGGGATGCTTAACAGTGTGGAAGAATGGAGGGACCTTAGGGTTCAAATCATACATTTCTCAAAGTTGCTGCACGGGTTGTTAGGATTAGTTAAGAAGGCCGATAGGATGTTAGACTTCATTAGTCGGGGGATTGAGTTCAAGACTGGAGAGGTCATGTTTCAGCTCCATAAACCACTGGTGAAACTGCACTTTAGAGTATTGTGTTCAGTTCTGGTCACCTCATCACAGGAAGGATGTGGAGATTTTCCAGGATGCTACCTGGATTGGAAAATACACCCTATGAGGCAAGATTAGCAGAGCTGGGACTTTTCCCTTTGGAGTGTAGAAGGATGAGGAGAGACTTAATAGAGGTCTACAAAATTCTGAGAGGCAGAGATAAGGTAAACAGCCAGCAGCTTTTTTCCCCAGGGTGGGAGTAGCAAACACCAAAGGGCCTTTATACAAAGTGTAAAGGGAGGGAAATGTAGAGGAGACAACAGGGGAAATTTTTTTTCAACACAGAGAATTGTGGGCACCTGGAATACCTTGCCAGGGGTTATGGTGAAGCTGGAAAAATACGGAACTTAGACAGGTTCATAGATGAAAGAAAAATAGATTATAAATGCCTGTAATTTTTCAGCTGTGTGAAAAAACTTACCCCTGATATGTCCCGTAAACTTTCTCTCATTCTTCTAGCCTTCCTTATCTCTCTGGCTGCTTTCCAGCAGCACTCCACTCCCCCTCCCCTCACCCCGCACTCCACTCCCCTCCCCTCCCCCGCACTCCACTCCCCTCCCCTCCCCCGCACTCCACTCCCCTCCCCTCCCCCGCACTCCACTCCCCTCCCCTCCCCCGCACTCCACTCCCCTCCCCTCCCCCGCACTCCACTCCCCTCCCCCTCCCCCATTCACAGAGCCACCCTCCCTCCCCCTGTTTGCTGCTGCGCCCTTCCTCCCTTATCCAACTATTACCTCCTGCCTGTGGGACTATGCCCCTCCCCACCCCTTCCATTTTATTCCAGCACCTCCCTGCATTTTGCTCCTACCTTGATGAAGGGCTTAAGCCTGAAATGTTGGTTTTGCATCTTTATCACTGTCCACTGTGCCAATAATGCTGCATGGAAAACAACTCAAGCTTGCCCAAACTCTCCCCATCATGTATCCCTCTAATCCAGACAGCATCCTGTTAAATTTCTTCTGGCGTTTAAAGTCTGCAGATGCTGGGGTTGAGTGACATTACATAAACACGCTGGAGAAACTCAGCAGATCATCCACAGGAAGTGAAATGTAACCAATATTTTGGACGCAGTTGGGGGGGCCGGGGTGGGGGGGGGTGGCAGCTTCATCAGTCAAGGTAAGGAATGTGGCTTCCACTTTGATGCCTGCCGAAGGTCCCAGGTCCGAAACATTGGCTACATTTTGCATCCTATGGGTGCTGCACAACATGCTGAGTTTCTCCAGCAGCTTTGTGTAATGCAACTATCTTCTCAAGTCAAGTTTATTGTCATCTGACTGTACAAGTGCAACCCGACAAAAGAACGTTCTCCCGTCACCAGTGCAAAACACGCAGACACATAACCAGACATATCACACACATACAGATAAACAATGGATGTGCAGAACCAAGTATTTCATCAATACGAATAAATATTGCTTTTATACATATATGAATCTCGGGTGGTCAGTGGAAGCCGTTCCTTTGGTCGTTCAGAGTCCTCACGGCCTGTGGGAAGAAGCTGCTCCTCAGCTTGGTGGTGCTGACTATGATCCTCCTGTATCTCTTCGCCGATGGGAGCACCTCAAATATACTGTCTGCAGAGTGGAAAGGGTCCTCAGTGATTTTGCGCACCCGCCTCAGACAATGAACCTGGTAGATCAGGTCAATGGTGGGGAAGGAGATCCTCTCTGGCGCTCTTATGGTCCTATGGATTAGGATTACCCATTCCAAACCCTACATATCCTTCCTGTAATGGGATGTCCTTACCCCCTCCTCCCCCCAGCCTAGATTCTACTATTGTCCAATAGGGTCAATTTAGAATGGCTAATTAAGCTATCAGTCTGTGTATCAAAGGGAGAACGTGCAACCTCCACACAGTCACCACCAGATGCCATGAAAGAACCCATGTGATTTGATCTGCGAGGCAGTGACTTTACCAAGTAGATCCACAAGAAGAGTTGATATATTCAGACACCTTTTCCATTCAGTATGGAGGATATGCATCTCACCTGTGGGTTATGTCCAGGGTAGAAAAGTCCATACCAATCAAGTGTCCTTACTTCAAAATGCAGGTTGGGGATCCATTACACTGGATCACAGTGCAAGAATGTTCCCACCAAGTGGAAAGGACTTGGAGACCAGGCAGACAACTTCAGAACCAGGTGCTTAAGATGAGAGGGGACCAGTCTCAGAGGAACCTGAGTGGTAACATTTATTTTTCATTCAGAGACTTGACGGCATTTGGAAAGAGGCAACTGTAGAAGAAGGCACAATTTTAATGTTTTGGACTCCATTTTTAACCTTTCATAATATGTACTCCAGACTGGGTCTGTGGGTAAACAGGTCTGTTCAGTCACTGATACAACATTATTACAGAATTATTTTCCAGAACTCGATAGACTCAGGATCAGTACCCATGGATTGGAGGGTAGCTAATGTTACCCCACTATTTAAAAAGGGGGGTAGAGAAAAAGCGGGGAATTATCGGCCGGTGAGCCTTACATCAGTAGTGGGCAAAATGATGGAATCCATTATTAAGGATGTAACAGCGGAGCATATGACTAGCAGAGAAGGGATCGGACGGAGTCAACATGGATTTACAAAAGGTAAATCGTGCTTGACAAATCTATTGGAATTCTTTGAGATGGTGACAGGTAAAATAGATGGGGGAGAGCCAGTGGATGTGGTGTACCTGGACTACCAAAAGGCCTTCGATAAGGTCCCGCATAAACGACTGGCTTCCAAAATCAAGGCTCATGGGATTGGGGGAAAAGTATTGATGTGGATTGAGAACTGGCTGGCAGATAGAAGACAGAGAGTTGGGATAAATGGCTCATTTTCTGAGTGGCAGGCGGTGACCAGTGGGGTGCCACAGGGATCTGTACTGGGACCCCAGCTGTTCACAATTTACATTAATGATCTGGATGAGGGGATTGGATGTAATATCTCCAAATTTGCAGATGACACTAAGCTAGGAGGGGTTGTGTGCACAGAAGAGGGGGTCAGGAAGCTCCAGTGTGATTTGGATAAATTGAGGGACTGGGCAGATACATGGCAAATGCACTACAATGTGGATCAATGTGAGGTTATCCACTTTGGTAATACAAACCGGAGGGCAGATTACTATTTGAATGGCAATAGATTAAGAGATGGGGAAGTGCAGAGAGACCTAGGGGTACTTGTACACCAGTCTCTGAAGGTGAACATGCAGGTACAGCAGGCGGTTAAAAATGCAAATGGTATCTTGGCCTTCATATCAAGAGGGTTTGAGTACTGCAGCTGTACAGGGCCTTGGTGAGACCACACTTGGAGTATTGTGTGCAGTTTTGGTCACCTTATCTAAGGAAGGATGTTCTTGCAATGGAGGGAGTGCAGAGGCGATTCACCAGGCTGATACCTGGAATGGCAGGAATGACTTATGAGGAAAGATTGCGCAAATTGGGATTGTACTCGCTGGAGTTTAGAAGATTGAGAGGGGATCTCATAGAGACCTATAAAATTCTGGCAGGACTGGACAGAATGGATGCAGATGGGATGTTTCCAAGGATGGGAAAATCCAGAACCCGGGGCCATGGTTTGAGGATAATAGGCAAACCATTTAGGACCGAGATGAGGAGGAATTTCTATACCCAGAGGATGGTGAATCTATGGAATTCATTGCCACAGAGGGCAGTAGAGGCAGGTTCATTAAATCTATTTAAGAGGGAATTAGATCTATTTCTTCAGTATAAGGTTATTAAAGGTTACAGAGAGAAGGCGGGGACGGGGTACTGAACTTTAAGATCAGCCATGATCTCGTTGAATGGCGGAGCAGGCTCGAAGGGTCGAATGACCTACTCCTGCTCCTATCTTCTATGTTTCTATTTTTCTATGTCTGGCCAATCCTGTTCATATCCTGAGATACTCAAGCAAAAATTTTCAATCTTCCTATCTTGAGTTCCGGTACTTTTTCTTGTTGTGGAACTTGGCGAGGCAGCTGGTTGTACCCCAAACTTTGCCAAGATACACTTTACAGTAAAAACCCCAGTCTAAAACAGCTGGCTGTTGGGTATAAAAACAGTCCTGGAAAACCAGAGCACAGAGTCCAAAGGGTTAAGGCTAAAAAGACATTTGAGCAGATATATGGATAGAAAGAAATGGATGTTAGTCAGAAAAATAGTGGGTTATGGGTGACAGTTAGGGACAAATTAGATTGTTGCACAGTAGGTTTACATCATGGGCTAAAGGGACTGTGCTGCACTTTAATGTTCTATGAAAGATTTGGATGGATATGGGCTAAATCCAGGCAAATGGGACTCACCCCTGAAAGCTCACTTGGTCAGCATGGATGAGTTGTGCTGTATTACTCTGTGAGGGAACACAAGAGAATGTGGCAGAAGCTGTGCAAGTATTGAGAGCACTGTCTTCCACGGGTCAGCGGGAGAAGCCGTCGTTCAAATCTAGGACAGTTCATTCTAGCTGTTGCTTTTATTGTGAATTGAAGCGTTAGTATGAGCCTTTCCCTTTTGAAGTGACTTGCTGCCGTGTCATGAACAACTAGAAGATCGCGGCATCTCTCATATCTAACCCATCTAAAGGTGTCTGCATGTTCCCCTTTGAGTTATGTACAAGACTGACCTGCTGGATGGAATGGATTGCAGGGAATGGTGGTGGAGGCTGGTATCATCGTGACATTCAAGAAATAGAGGGTTACGGGTGTGAGGTAGGGAAAGGTCTGAAGGACTACAGTGCTTCAAGAAGATAGCTCATCACTCTTTGCAAGGTCAATTAGAGATGGTCAATGAATGCTGGCCTTGCCATTAACACCATGTCTCACAAATGAATATTGATCAAAAGCCCCACTCCTCCCTTTTACTTCCTTGCATACAGCACAGAAAGATGACTGGTCCCATTTCGGGAAATTCTTGTCATTCATTCAATCTCAATGCACTTAAAATGGAACAACCTGCACTTTAGTTTCATTTACCCGCCTTTCAGATGGCAACACATAAGAAAACATGAAAAAAGATCAAAGTGGGTTTTGTAAACCAAAGGTGTCAAAGAGCTCACAGAACCAGAACGAGTGGTTATAAACTCAAGATCTGGGGAAGCGAATGAGGAGGAACTGCCTTTCCCCGAGAGAAGTGAATTTGTGGAGTTCTCTGCCAATAGAAGCAGTGGAGGCTGCCTTATTAAATACTGTATTTGTCAGCATATAAGATCCACTGGAATATAGGAACCCCCTCCCATTTTTAGCATGAAATTTCAGGAGAAAATTAGTTCTAGTGCATTTACAGATAAAATTTGGAGAGAACATGCCACTAGGTCATCGGTAAAACTTGTTTTAATAATAATACTGTGTGGCGGCCCACTAAGTAAGCAGATGAACCTGAGAAAAATGGCGGCCGTGCGAGCCTAAGGAGATCCTCTCTCAAAATGGTGCCGGGCTTCCCGCCCCCACCTTCACCGTGGAGCAAATCCCCCATGCAGGAGGGGTCTTTTATCATGCGCGTCACTTCCGGGAGTGCACCGGGAACCGGAAATGCGTTAAAGTGCACATTGATTAAAGGCAGTTTTGAACTACAGCTCTGACTGTTCGCGCCTGTTGGTTCTAACTCTGTCTGTAGCACATCGCTACAACTGCAGTAATATGGAAGAGAAAACCTTTAATAAGAGGACATTAAAACGAGTAACTATAACAGACAAAAAGACAATAAAACATCAATGTTCTGTATCAAAGACTTTAATCATGTTCACTGCCTGAACGTTCAACAGTGGCGTCATTGTCAAAGCCCAAAAACTCAGCATCACTACTGTTGGTGTCACTGTCCTGTGACAGAATATTGATATGTTTTGGGGAGATAAATTGGGGCATGATTTGTTAGTGGAGGTCACATACAAACACTTTAAAACAGATCTTGTTTAAAATATTGGAGCTCTGCTAATGCTGGACATGTCGGGGCCTCGGAGGCTTTGCAAGAGCTTTGGAGAGTGCCCAAGAGACTTCACTAATGGATTGTTGTTTACAAAAAGGCAACAGATGAAAGAGCTTGTCGGAGGAGCAAATTGTCTGCAGTGGAACTTGCTGTTCTAAGAGGGTCATGTGGTTTTTCAAGCAGAGAGAGTCAAACAGGCTTTTTCTCTCAGAGAGCTAGATAGAGTGATCAGTTCTATGGTGTTACAGACAGCAACAGCAGTGGGGACTGGAACAGGACAAGCTGGCAAGCTGGTGGAAAACCCCATTTGGAAGACGGGTTGTAAGTGCTTAGTTTAGCCTGGTCAAAGCCCTTGTGGTTCATGCAAGAGGAGAGGACTGGCTGTCTAATGTTTCACTTGGAATAAGAGAAACAAAAAGGAAGTCTGTGGTGACCTAAAAGAAAGAGGTTATCATCTGGAGAACCCTGAAGGGGGAAAGTTTCGGCAGCAAGGCACTGGAGTGGCTAATGGAAGTAAATCAGTTTTGCGTGTCCTGCAGCAACAAATCTCTCTCTGAAAACCGACAAGAACCTTCCTGAGTGGTAACCAATTACATTTTAAGCACCAAAGCCTGGTGAATGTTAAATTCTGTCCACAGTATAAGAATTTCCTGCACCAGTGAACTTGGAGAAATGAGAAGAGTGATTGGACTGTAAACTTGCACACACATTGCATACACATGCACTTAGAATTAGTAGTGGGTCAAGTTAGGTTAATTAAGTCAATAGTGATAAGTTAAAGTGTGATTCTCTTTCAGGTTTAAAGATAATTAAAAGCAACTTTTGTTTAAGTAACCATTTGTCTTGGTAAATATCTATTGCTGCTGGGTTTTGGGGTCCTCTGGGTAACAGTCTTCAAATAATGCATCAACCTCAGTGTCTTCAAGGGCATCGCTAATTCCACACTTCTCAAAAGCTTTAACAAAATTGGAGCTCTTACAGTGTCCTGAGATGTCTTCATCCGCTCACACACCTGCGTAATGGTGGGAAGTTTCATTTTTCCTGTTCATGTTCGTGCACGATGCTTTTCTCCCATCCATCTGTTCCAGTGATCCTTCATGCTATTTTTCAACAGCTTGTTTTTGCACACATCAAAAGGAGATTTTTTTTAAACTCCTCCTCAAGTTGTAGCCAACAGAGGACTGGACAACAACGAAGGTTACACCTATTGTTTATTGCAGCCTCGAGCCATTTTTCTTGCTTTCTCCACGTACGTACCATTTTTGCTATAGCCATTCCTCCAAAATCTTTAGCTGCCATTCTACTACCGTGCACCTTAGCGTACATTATGGCTTTTAGTTTGCAAGCAATGGTGTAGCTTGAGGGCTTTCCTCTAGTTGTCATCTTGTGGATGAAAGCCCTCAAAATGGCGCTCCAAAATGTCACCTTCACTTATAAGATCCGGGGTGGTTTCTGAGAAGATTTTTTTTGGGGGGATAAAAGGGGGTCTTATATGCCATAAAATATGATGTATTGGATAGAAATTTTGCATGGTAGGGGAATTAAGGGTTATTGGCAAAGGCAGGTTGGTGGAGCTGAGTCCACGGCCAGATTAGCCATAGTATTGATGGGCCAGATGGCCAGCTCATGCTCCTGTTTCTTACGTTCTTATTGCCATAATCAGAAATTGTCTCCTTGCATGCAGCACAGATCTGAGGGGAAGAATGGCCTCCTTCAATTCCCCCATTATTTTCTGTTTTCACAGTAAACTGGCTCACTTTGAGGGACAGTTACTGTTTTGGATGGGGTGGGGGGAGGGCATTGGGTTGTTAAATCTGAATTAAATATCTTGCAGTCTTTGACAAAGTCGCAAGATGCTTGCAGTACCCTGCAGATTCATCACTTTGAATCTAATTTGCATCTTTGACTTCCTATTGTGTTTTCTCAATCAGTCTGGATCTCGTTATGCTCAACACTGCCAACTTGCCCAAATGGGAAGGACAACCTGTTTTTCTTGGCTGCCTCTGTAACTTTGAGTCTCTCTGCACCTCTCCAGTTCTCCTTCTTAGTCTCCTATTTATCTGATTCCTTTTCATTCTGGGCCCTGTACCCAGGACACGACCTGAATTGTTTGACTGTCCATATCCCTCCACAGATGCAACCTGACCTGCTGAGTTTTCCTCTTTTTCTCTTTATCTGCAATCTTTTTTTTTCCTTTTAATTTTTACTTTTGCTTGGGGTTGGAGGGTGGGGGGTGTGGGGAGAGAGGGGAGGAAACACTCGCAGTAAATGGGCTTCCGATTGCCCAGATCAGTGGTTCTCAACTCATGACCCACCATAAGTAATCCATTATTAAGCACAGAGAACCAATGATATGCTCGTGGCCAGTCAGAGGATTGCCTGTGGTATGTGAGTGGAAAGAAAAGGTTGAGAACCACTGCCCTAGATCAAAGGGATGTCTAATTGGAACAATATTTAAGAAATTTAGATATGTGGTTCTCAACCTATTTCTTTCCACTCCCATACCACATTAAGTAATTCCTCTGCAATGGATGATCTGCGATTAGAAATGGATGGCTTAAGATGATATGTTAATGAGAAGGGAAGGTTGATAATCACCGCTCTAGACCCATTTGTTACTGAAATATTTTGCTTGAAAAATATGGTCATTGGCCCATTCCTGCAGTCTCTGAAAACCATCTTCACTCTCCACAACTCCTCTTATTTTTGTATTGTCTGCATATTTACCACTCCATCATCCAAATCATTAATGTAAATGACAAACAACAAGGGACCTAACACCGATCCCTGGGGCACACCGACCGCTCATCACTGGCCTCCATCCTGACAGACAGTTATCCACCATGACTCTCTGGTGCCTACCTTCTAGCCACTGTTGAACCCATCTGACTATCTCAACATTAACACCAAGCCTGAACCTTCCATTCCAACCTTCCATGTGGATCCTTATCGAAGGCCTTACTGAAATCCATGTAGACTACATCTACTGCTCTAACCTCATCAACCTTCCTAGTCACCTCCTCAAATAATTCAACAAGATTTATCAAACGTGACCATCCATGCACAAACTCATGCTGGGTGTCCCTGATCAGTCCCTGCCTCTCTAGATACTTATACATATTATCTCTAAGAATACTTTCCATTAGTTTACTGACCATTGATGTCAAATTTACTGGCCTATAATTGCTGAGCCTACACCCAGAGCCCTTTTTAAAGAGAGGAACCACGTTTGCAATATGTCAATCCTGCGGCACTATGCCCCCCTCCCCCTAGTGACTTTTGAAAAATCATTATTAGAACCTCCACTATTTCCTCCCTGACTTCCCTCAGGTCCTGGGGATAATCCCATCGAGATCTGGAGTCTTATCTACCTTTACATGCCTCAAATGTTCCAACATCCCCTCTTTCCTAATCCCTACCATAATCATACCTTTTGCTTCTCTTATCCTACACGATTCCATATCGTATTCCCTAGTGAATATTGAAGAGAAGAATTCATTCATTATCTCCCCCATGTCATTCGGCTCCATACACAGTTGTCTGCTCTGATTCTCTAAGGGATCAATTTTATCCTTCTGTCTCTATAGCCACCTCGTACCTTCTTTTCGCTTTCCTAATTTCTTTATTAAGCTTTTTATAATCTATATATTTTCCAAGCATCTCGTTGACACCTTGTTTCTTATATTTAATGTAGGCTTCCCTTTTATTTCGAACCAACTTTCTAATCTCCCTTGAAAACCACGGCTCTCTTGAACTTTTGGCTCTGCCTTTTATCCTAACAGGAACATAAAAAATCTGCACCCTCAAAATCTCACCTTTAAAACACCTCTAATTCTCCTCTACCTCCTTCATATAAATGATGATGGTGCTTTATTGACTTTCACCTCTTTTACTTCATCGATCATCTGATGTACACTAGTGATCAAGTGAAATGATAACACCCCAACCGCCCATGCTCAATGATATTATGTCCCGTTTAAGTTTAGAAAAAAATAGATATGCCATTAAAGATTCAAATACAAATTTCATAAAGACATGGGGTACTTTCCTGGACGAGTACCATAAAGTTTTAATACTGATCTAGACTTCGAGGCTGTGTGGTCGGTTTCCAAGTTGTCGTTACTTGATACCCTCCCATTAGTTATTTTTTCTAACTTTGCTAAATGGAAGGGTTGTGGTCGTGGTGTGCGCAAGCACAATGAGAAGGACTGAGGTAGCAGGCTGTCTTTAAGGCCCCCCCCACCGGGGCCCACCCCTTATGGACTGAACCCACATCACGCTTATGTGTACTTCCGGTCTGTACCAGAAGAGAAGGACCTGCAGAGCCATCTTTGCTGTGGCTGCTCTGCTGACCACACGTGACAAGCGGAGCCGGTTCACCACCTTAAATGCGTGCACCACCCCAGGGTTTGATTTTCATCTTTTTTTCTCTTTTCTTTTGCAATTAATAACAAAAACAGAAAGATGCATCTTCTTTAGCGTGATCTTGTGTGCAAAACTGCACAGGAAGACTAAAAACCCTTCTGAACCACCTCGTAAAATCGCCCTTTGGAGAAGGGTGAACGGCAAGTAATTCAAACTTTTAGCAAAACAACTTGGGAAAGATTTCTTCCATTTGCAACCAGATAAAAAGTCCGTTGAAGACAACTGGGCTATGGCTAAGTGTCTCACTAAATGGCATTGTCACAAATCATGTCACTCTTAAACTTATTAAGGGACTCGTGTGTCCTGCTTGGTTTTCAGCAAAGCTAAATCCTCTGCAGTAGGAAAGAGAAATTTTACATCTGTGCCAAGATAAGTGGGTACAAGATCAGACTGGGACAAATCCACCAGAGTGCGAAAGCAAGTTGACAGACCCATTAGCAGTGCCCATAGACAACATGTGTCTACAATCCTTGAAGGAGAGCATCCTAAGGATTTTTGGAGATACGGATGGACATAAAGTACTGGTGTCCAGCCGCTTAAAGTGAATCACTGAGGACCAGGAGAATGCAGAAGCTTTCACAAACCAATTCCAAAATGCCTTTACCTGGGAAGATATGGACCCTTCATCTTTTCCTGATACCACCCAGCCCATATATAGACCATGGCTCCTCATCACAATTGAGGTTGAAGGTGTCAAAAAGTTACTGCTTAACATCAATATGGCAAAAGCTAGTGGGCCAGACCAGATTCAGATTCAAGATTGCAGCTGAAGAATTAGCTCCTGTTCTGCAGTTTATCTTCCAGCAGTCGCTCGATTCAGGTGACCTTCCCATGGACTGGAGAAAGGCAAACATCACTCTTCTCTTCAAGAAGGGCTCAACCACCAACCGGGCCAATTATCGTCCAGTTTCCTTAACAAGCACCTGCTGCAAACTCCTGGAGCACATAATAGAAAGCAAGTTGACGAGCATCTTAGCAGTCACAAAATTCCTGCTGATAATCAGTATGTATTTAGGAAGCAGAGATCATGCAAGGCCTAGCTTATCCTGACAACAAATGACCTGGCCAAAAACTTCAATAATAATGTCACCGCTCATTTCTCCAAAGATGACTTAAGAAGCTTGATTGCTGCAGTATTCATTCCAACACTAAAAGATGGATTTCCAGTTTTTTGACGAAACGTCTCCAGCGGGCGTTCATGAATGGCAAAAGCTTTGAATGGTATCCAGTGTTAAGTGGTACACCCCAGGGTACAGTGTTAGGCCCACATCTGATTTTACGCTACATCAACGACGTTCACGGAGAAGTCACAAGCACCATTAGACTGTTTGCGGATGACTGCTTGGTACACCGTCCAATTAAGTCAGCTGATGACGAGAATCCTCTCCAAAAAGATCTTGGTAGCATGGTAGAATGGTCACAGAAATGGGGCATGCAGTTCACTCCTTCCAAATGCAAAACTATGAGTGGTATCTGGAAGAGAAAATCAGGCAAAACATCCTACAACATCCTGGGTGTCACCCATGATGAAATTAAACAGACCAAATACCTTGGCATCAAAATCCAGAATGATCGTGCAACAGTGAAGGCAACAGGAGTCCTAAATTTTCTGAAACACAATTTCCATCTCGTCAAGGAGAAGTTGTACCTCATCCTCGTCAGACCCCATTTGGAATATGCAGTAGCTGCATGGGACTCAGACACAAACCAAAACACTACTCCCATTGAACGAGTCCAGAGGCAGGCAACCCGATTTGTCACAAATCCAAGGTGGAAGAGAGGCGTGTGTTACAAAGCCTTGGGATTCATTAAGATGGTGCTCTCTCCACGACAGATGTGAAGCACATTGCCCGACCTGTTTTTACAAAATGCTAAACTGCCAGTTCAATATAGACAACAAATTCTACACCAAGCCCATCAACGTCGTTGATATAGCGTAAAATCAGATGTGGGCCTAACACTGTACCCTGGGGTGTACCACTTAACACTGGATACCATTCAAAGCTTTTGCCATTCATGAACGCCCGCTGGAGATGTTTCGTCAAAAAACTGGAAATCCATCTAGTGACCCAATTTGTAGTGCCATCTTCCAAGTCAGATGTGCACAGTAATTCATTCTTCCCCCGCACAATTGAAGCATGGAATAATCTTCATCCAACCATACTCTCACAGCTGGACCCAATTAACATTAAGACAACTCTTCATCCAAAAGCTCCTCCTTAAGCACGCCCTCCCCCACCTCCTGTTTAAATTCCACATGGAATATTTTGGAGGATCAGGAACCAAGAACTAAGAAGTCTGAGTTTTGTTAACAATGGTGTCAAAGAACCAAAACTAATGGACATAACCTCAAGATTTAGGGGAGTGAATGAGGAGGGACTGCCTTTCCCCAAGAGCACGCACATCTGACGTATAATCATATAACAATTACAGCACAGGAAAGATCATTTTAGCCCTTCTAGACCACACTGAACCAAGTACTCTCTTCTAGTCACCACCTACCTACACTTTGCCCATAACCCTCCATTCCCCTCCCATCCATATACCTCTCCAATTTTTTCTCCAATGACAAAATGAACGCTGGCTGCCGTGACTTCTCCTGGAAGCTCATTCCACAAAGCCAAAGAGTGAAGAGGATGCCTTTGGTACTCTGTAGTTAGTCAGGGATTACTTAAGGTGGCACTGGGTCAGCAGAACATCATGGGCTGAAGGGCTTGTAAGGCACTGTAATGCTCCAAGAAGACACAGTTTTGGGGTTATGCTGACTGGAGTTAGAACAGATGGCGATTTAGATTGACGTATCTGAGATTCTGAGGGATTTAATGAGGTAATGCTGAGGGAAGGACAGTTTTCAGAGCAGGTTAATCCATTCAAGATGGAGATGAGGAGACTCATGACTCTTTATAGCTTTCAACGGTCAAGAGTGTGGAGAATAAGGTGTTTTGCCTGGGTTTTCCCTTCCTGACCACACGCATAGTTTTGCATTTGGAAGGAGTGAACTGCATGCCCGATTTTTGTGACCCTTCTACAGACCTCGGCTAGATTGAAAGCAGGGGCATTTGGAGAACTGACTGGGAGATGACGCTGAGGCCAAACCTCAGGCCAGCCACTGTCGTGGTGAATGATGGAGTTGGTTCAATTTCTGCTCCCATTCCTATCTCCCATCTTGACCATCTATGAAATGAACCACTCCACTATGGTGGCCAGGCCTTCAGCTCCCATGGCCCAAAGCTCTGGATTTACTTGCCACAACTCTCTCTCTCTCTCTCTCACTTAAATAATTTAAAACATTTAGACATACAACATGGTAACAGGTCCTTCCCACCCTCAAGCCTGTGTTGCCCAATTATACCCGATTATTTTACAACCCTGCACATTTTTGAAGGTTCGGGGGATTCCAAAGCCATCGGAAGAAACCCACACAGACATGAGAAGAAAGTGTAAACAGACAGTGCTGGATTCAAACCCCATTCGCTGCGCGTGGTAACAGCATTGTGCTAACCATGCTGTCCTTCAAGTCTGAGTCTCATAGTGCCAGACAGCATGGGACAGACCCTTCAGCCCAACAGATGAATATCGACCATGCCCATATTCTGAACTTGTCCCATTTGCCTTGCACTGGTCCCCTGTCCATCTCATCCTGTCCCTTGACCCAATATCCTTCCAGAATATCCTTCCAGAAATGGACTACCCCCTCAGTGGAGAAAAATGCCCCTCACATCCCCTTAAATCTCTCCCATCTCACCTTAAACTGTCCTCTAGTTCCAGGATCTACTGCGTTGGGAAAAAGACTGAGCATCCACTTTATCCAGAAGTAAATTCAACATACAGACAAGATAAAAGATGATTAAAAAAATGATTTTCAATTGTATTTATTTCAGACTCCTGTGGGCTAATCCCTCAGGTTAATAATATATTTTGATGAGAAATCTTCTTGAATTAATTTTTTTTGCCATTTCTCCATCAGCTGTTTCAATAATTCGAGACTCTGTGTTCCCATGGCGACTACCTGTTCCCTGGGAATGGCAGGAAACAAAATTGTGCACGCTGATTTATCACAACAAACTTCTTGTGGGTGTTTCCAATGAGACATGGGCACATTTACATGAATCAGAACTGGGAGAAAGGGATATGATTCTTGGCTGACTCTCAGACGATCTTTCTTGGACCCAACACACCAATGGCATCGTGAAGAAAGCACGTCAGTGCCTCTAGTTCCTCAGGAGTTTGCGGAGGTTTGGTATGACACCGGAAACCCTGGCAAATTTCTACAGTGTGTGGTGATAGGCAGCATCGTGGACTGGTATGGGGACACCAATATCCCTGAACGTAAAGCCCTCCAAAAGGTCATGGATACATTCTAGGGCATCACAGGCAAACACTCCCCACTATTAAGTACATATACAGGGAATGCTGCTGTAGGAGGGGAGCAGGAATCATCAAAGTCCCACACCACCCAGTACAAGCTCTATTCTCGCTGCTGCCATTAGGCAAGAGGTGCAGGTGACACAAGACTCACACCACCAGGTTCAGGAATAGCTGCTACCCTTCCACCATGGGACTCCTCAATGACAAACTCAATCAGAGGCTTATTTAAGGATCCCAACTTGTGCACTTTATTGATTTTCTTTTGTTCTCTCTGTATTGCACAGTCAGTTTATTTATATTTGTTATCTGTTTACAGTTATTTTATTTGTTTACATATTTTACACTTTATTTTTTGCACCACCCGTTAGTGGTAAGTCTGCTACGCCCACAGGAAAAAAGGAATCTTAGGGTTGTATGTGATATTGTGTATGTACTCCGACAAGAAATCTGAAATATGAAAATCTGAACTCTGCACTCGTTCTATGAGAGCTACACTTATCAGGACAGCACTTCCTGAGAAGACCAAAGTGGGCAAGGCTACAGGCCACCATCATGTCAACCATCTACAGGTACATGAGCGAAAGAATACTGGCTAACTGCATTGCAGTGTGGCATGGTTGCTATAGAGAATTGGATCAGAGATCAATCCACAGGACCATTTCCTTGTCTACCGAGATCACTGGCTGAAGAGGGCACACAAAATCATTGAGGACCCCTACCACTCTACACACAGCATCTTTCAGCTACTCCTGTAGGGAAAGAGATACAGGAGTAGCAGAGCGAGTGCCACCAGGCTGAGAAACAGCTTCTTCCCACGTGCAGTGAGAATGCTGAACAACCAAAGGAACTCTTTACACTAACTATCCGAGACTCTCATAGTTACTGAACAGTATTTATTTATTTAGTTTTATATATGCATAATTTGTCCTGCGAATGCATTGTTTGTCTGTACGTGTGTTATGTCTGGTTGTGCGTCTCCGTGTTTTGCATCGAGGACTGCAGAACGCTGTTTCCTCAGATTGTACTTATGTAATCAGATGACGATAAACTTGAACTTGTACACTTACTGGTCTTGGAGAGTTAATTGTCCTCTGACTTCACTAGAATTCAGCTCTTGTCCCCTCTTTATGCAGTTTGAGTCCTAAGATATGGATTGATATTCTCAAACATGCAAAATTAGATCTGGGCTCAGGAATTGGGATAGACTACATCACAACCCAGACGAGAATACAATAGGCAGTTATATTAGAAAACTCAATGGCAGGAACAGTTGCCCGATGCATCAGTGAACTGAACAACAGCACAAAGAAGGTTAAGTACATGTAACATAGAGTATTGAACATGGAACATAGTGTGGTAGGGTAGATACAAAGCATTGGATTGGAAGTCAATACAGAGGATCATCAAAATGGCTGAGAAGATCCCTTTACCCTGTTGACGACAATAATCGGGCGTGTTGCTTAAATGGGGCTCATGGAACTATGCAAGACCCTTTCCATGCATCACAAATGCTCTTTGACCTATTACCATCAAGAAGGAGGTACAGGAGCATCAACATTAGCACTGCCAGGCTGGGAAAAAGCTTATTCCTGTGGGCTGTGAGATCGATGAACAGTAACCTAGTAAATCATACCCAACATATTTACATATTTTAAATTAGATCTTTATGTAAATGGTATGTCTTCTGAGTTACTTTGGAGTCTTCTTAAATAACCTGGAGATGCACGATTTAAATAACTGAAGAGACTTTACTTACTGATGTCTTCCACCATCTCAAAAAACTTTATACACACACGTATACACATACTTGCACCCCACAATGATTGCACTACAGTGAGAAGGTGTATTCTTACACAGTTACAAAATAGTTCACATTATCCTGACGATATAACAGTATATATGTGATTAGTGACTGCATATTTGGGCACCGTGGATGGAGAAACGCTGTTTCGTTAGGTTGTACACGTACAGCCAGATGATATTCAACTTGAAATTAGAACATGAAATAGTACAGGAAAAGGCCATCCGGCCCACCATTTCCGTGCCGAACATGATGCTGAAATTGAACTAAAGCTCTGTCGCTTGCACATGGCAAACAGTCCTCTGTTCCCTGCATTTTCGTGCGTCTATCCAGGAGCCTCTTAAATACTACAATGCCCAGCCTGGGCAGCCCATTTCAGGCACCCCACCACTCTGTGTAAAAAGAATCTCCCATGCATTCACATTAAACTCCACCCACCCCCCCAGCCACTCCTCATCTTAAATTCATGTCCCTGATATTTGACATTTTTTACCCTAGGAAAACTCCTTTGATTGGCTGCATAATCTAGCCCTTTCTTGATTCTTCTGCCTTGCATCTCTTTGTGCATCTCTTTTTTTCTCTGAAATAGGTTTATTCTGCAACAAAAAAAAAATTTCAAAGCTTGCACATAATACGAAGCTTGGAAATGTAAAGCGATGATAATATCAGACACGTAGGCTGGTAAAATGGCAGGTTACGCAAAGAAGCAATGCTTTAATTTAAAGATTCTTCGTCCTTCCTTTTGTCTGTTGCCATATCTTCTCTGCCTTCTACCATTAGAAAGTTCCCACTTCCCGACAGCGCTGCCAGATCTTGATGCTCTTTCAATTCTGTTTCACTACTGTTAGGTGCTCCTTCATTTGTCAGGGCCTTCGATTTTGGAATTCTCTTGGTAAACCTCTTCTCAACCTCTCTTTCTACAAAATACCCTCATCTCTGCGACTTTATTTATAGACTTTCTTGGGGCATTTTGCATGTGAAAAACAGCTATGGAAATGTGGGCAATGTTGCCATGCAAACTGACTCGTTTTTGGAAAGAATATCGAGGAGAGATGCCAAAGACTAAATGCACTTAGCCATGAAGAGCATTTTAAGGGATGGCTTAAGGTGGTGTGTGAGTGGGAAGGCAAAGGTTGAGAATCTCTACTCTGGACCCAATTGTTACTGAAATATTTGGCCTGAGTAAAATGGTCATTGGCCCATTTCCTTTGGAGTTCTGAAACCGTGCACATAATGAGTCCATGAGGGACGATTAAAACAGTGGTTTTCCAACTTTTTCTTTCCATCCACGTCCCACCTTAAGCCATCCCTTCCTAATCCCAGAGCACCGATGGCATAGGGACGACGTAAAGTGGGACGTGAGTGGAAAGAAAAAGGTTGAGAACCACTGTTTTAGACTCATCCTCCTTACCAGGCTGACTTAGAGTGCTATGTGTAGTTCTGGTCGCTCAGCTACAAGAAGCACATCAGTAAATTGGAAGGAGTCCAGTGTGCAGATAGTAAATCTCAAAAATCTGTAGACAGGGTGGCTGAAGTAAAAGCACAAAATGCTGGAGAATCTCAGCAGGTCAAACAATGTTTTTTATGTAGCAAAGACAAAGATACAGAACCAACATTTCAGGCTTGAGCCCGTCATCATTCTTTGAGCTCGAAATGTCAGTTTTATATCTTTGTCTTTGCTACATAAAGGACATTGTTTGACCTGCTGAGTTTCTCCAGCATCTTGTGCATTTACAGTGCGCAGATACACCTGTAATTTTTTTTTAAATTAGACGTAATTTTCATCCCACTAAGCCTTGTGCTGCCCAATTACACCTTGTTGACCGACAATCCCTGTATGTTTTTGAACGGTGGGAGCCCCCAGGGGAAATCCCTGCAGACATGAGGAGAAGGTGCAAAATCCTGTAGCAGCATTGCACTTATCACTAATTATCCATGCCGCCCAATGCTCGCATTCTTTACGGCGCCAGCGATCGGGACCAGGGTTCGAATCTGGCGCTGTCTGTGAGGAGTTTGTACATTCTATCCGCGTCTCTGTGGGTTTCCTGCAGGGGCTCCGCCGGTTTCCTCCCACCCTTCAGAAACGTACCACGGCGTAGGCTAATGGGGTGTACATTGGGCGGCACGGACTCGTAGGGCCGAATTGGCCTGTTACAGTAGTGTATGTCTACATTTAAGGAGAGCAAGTGAAATAGAGAGACTCAAAGGGCAACATTTTCACTCAAAGAGTTAATCTATATCAAGAATGAGCTGTCAGGGGAAACTGGGCAGTGTTTTATCATTCAAAAGAAATTTGGATAGATATAGGGACCAGAGGATATGGACATAAGGCAGGCAAGTGGGTCGAGCAGAATACCAATCTGGTCAACGTGGATGAGATTAGATGAAGGACCTGTCCGAGCTGTATGGTTCTGACTCCATGTGTCAATGCACCATTATAAAACTTAACAACCTTCTCCAAATGGAACATCTCATGATCGGTTAAACCGGACATTGTAAACGGTGATCCAGACCGTTTAACGTTGCAGCTTTCAGATTTATTGTCAGAATACATACATGACATCACATGCAACCCCGATATTCTTTTTCCTGCGGGCGAGGCAGAATTACCACTTATTGGTAATGCAAAAAGACTGTAAACAGCATGCACAGGTAAACAAGCAGACGGTGCAATACAGAAAGAAATAAAAATCAATGAAGTGCAAAAATAAGAGTCTTTAAATGAGTCCCTGATTGAGATTGTTGTTGAGGAGTCTGATGGTGGAGGGGGAGCAGCTGTTCCTGAACCTGGGGGGTACAAGTTTTATGGCACCTACACCTCTTTCCTGATGGCAGCAGCGAGGACATAGCATCTGCTGGGTGGTGAGGGTCTTTGATGATTGATGCTGCTCTCTGACGGCAGCGTTCCCTGTAGATGTTCTCGATGGTGGGGAGGGTTCTGTTTGTGATATCCTGGACTGTGTCCACTACCTTTTGGAGGGCTTTATGCTCGAGGGTATTGGGGTCCCCATAACAGACTGTGACAACACACTTTCCACCGCACAGCTCTAGAAATTTATCGGGGTTTCCCATGTCATAGCAAGCCTCCGTAAACTCCTGAGAAGTAGAGACGCTGATGTGCTTTCTTCACCATGCCATTGGTGTGTTGGGTCCAAGAAAGATCCTGCGAGATGGTGACTGCCAAGAGCTTAATTTGCTCAACTCTCTCCACCCTCATCCTCACCATCTCAGTGAACCAATGTGAAGATCAAACTTGTTCCTCACCTCCAATAATAACCTAAAACTGGCACACTGCTCTGGGCACACGGCACTGACGCATGGGATGTCAAGATGTTTGGGAATATTCTGCTGCCTGGGTTGATTTGTCATTAGAAATTTCCTTGGGTCAGGGAAGAGGATACAAAATGATCGGAGAGGTTTCTCCCATTTAAGCTCCCAATCCTGTAGACCAGTGGGATCTATCCGTAGGTGCCTGTTCACCTGGCACAAGTCAAGGGTCTCACAGGCCAGTCAATGAGGTTTCAAATGTAAGTGAGCAACCACACTTTTTTATTCTATTGAGACATGGGCATTGTTGCCAAGGCCAGTAATTATTGTCCCCTTCTAACTGCAAGAGTGGAGGAGAGTTGCCATAGAACACAGAACCATAGAATACTTGCAGTGAACTGGGTTTCACTGCAGTGTGTTATACTGATGGCTGGCTCCGCCCGCATTTGCTGATATATAAAGCTGATTTCCCGCATAAATCCAGAACCCTTCTAAAGACTGCTGTAAGACCCTATCTATAGTTATTAAGCTGATAAAAGCGTTTGCTCTCCCTCCATTTGTGAGAGCTTTTATTTGCACTACAAATTTATTAGCTTATTCCCAAAATGATGGAAGTGCTACTCAAGCCAGGTACACTGTTGATAGACCCTTGGTCCCCCGACATGGCTGAGGAGTTCATGTACTGGCTAGACTGCTTCCAGGCCTACCTGAATGTGACCAGAGACATCTTCCACACTGATGAACTTAGGAGGTCCACATTCGTTTTGAGGGTAGGAACGAAAGGATATGCATACATCAGGAACTGCACTACATATGATGCTGCCATCGAGGCACTGAAGGCACAGTACCTGAAGTCGCAAAATGAAGTCCTAGTGAGGCACCAACACGCTTTACATTGCCAATGGCCAGGAGAGACCATTGATGACTATCTGCTGGATCTGCAGATGCTTGCCAAGAAGTGCAGTTCGAAGCGGCTACGGGCTGCATTCATGAGGAAGAACAGATCCGGGACACTCAGATCGCGGGGGTCCGCTCAAGGTACATGAGGCAGTGATTACTCGAGTCGGGTAAGAAGGACCTGGCTATCCACATTGAACTGGCCAAATCGTTGGAACAGGCCAAGCTTGAGAACAACGACTTCGAAGCCAGCCAGCTCACTCACCCAGGTGACCCCTTCCAAGGACTGATTGCTCCCACTACCCCAGCCCTAAAGGCTACCACTTCTCCTACTAGGGAGTACTCCTGTGTTAGGGAGGGCTTTTTCTGTGGCAAAAGCCAACATCCTTGATCTTGTTGCCCGGCTAAAGTCTCAGTGTGTTTCAGCTGTGATAAGAAAGGACAGTGGGCAAGGGTTTGCCACACGTGAGGAAGCCCAGGGAAATCTACAGCCTGCACTGCTCCTGGATCCGATTCCAGCCCCAAGCTCTCTGCCCCGAATTCACCCGAGCCCACTTGCTTGGCTACATGCGGTCGGGGTGGCACTGAGGAAATGGCACGAAAAAACTCAGTGGCCATCTTGCTGCAACCCAAATTCAAACTCGGCACCACCATCAGAGGAGGAAGAAGGGCGGCCATCTTGCCACACCACAAGATCGACTCCATCTTACCCACGCAGGGCAACCTAGGAGGGTGGGGGCCACTTGAGTGAGGAGTATGGAGTCTCCGAGGTCCTGGCCTCGATGGTTCTAGATCAGGACAGACCTCACCAGCTCAGTAACTCCATAGTGACTGTGAAAGTAAACGGACATTCCACTAAATGCATGATCAACACAGGCTCTACTGAAAGCTTCATAGACTTATGGACTGTGCAAGAGTACAACCTAAAGATGTATCCTTCCAATTATCGCATATTCCTTGCATCCCATTCACATTCTACACATATTCAACAACATTGCATAGTACATCTGTCATCTGAAGGGGGGAATTCTGTAAGATTCGACTATATGTACTTGATGAACTGTGTGCTCCGGTGCTGTTGGGTCTGGACTTCCTGTGTCACCTTAAAACTGTGATCTTGGAAAATTCTAGTCTCCTTCCTCCTGTAACGGTTTGGAACGGAGGGCCCCTAAAATCAGAACCAACATGCACATTGAATATCGACCTACCCCCACCTCTCTTCTCGAATTTGTTCTTGGACTGCAAACCTATTGCTACCAAGAGCAGGAGGTTCATCACAGCAGACCAAGATTTCATAAAGTCTGAGACACAATGTCTGTTCGACGAAGGTATCATCAAACCTAGCACCAGCCTGTGGAGAGCGCAAGTGCTGGTGGTAAAAGGGGAAAACAAGTCCAGGCTAGTAATTGACTACAGCCAAAGGTGGTACACACACCCCTCCTTCGAAGGATTTCGCGCAGTATCGGGTCTATTCGACCATCAGCCTGAAAGCTGCTTACCCTCAACCAGGTAGCCAGGCTGGTTGCATTTTTTTTCATAGACATTACAAGCTCCGGAACCCCTCTGTGGAAAAGGAGGCTCAAGCTATTGTAGAAGTTGTGAGGCACTGGAGACTCTGACCAGCGCTCGGTCGCATTCATGTTCAATAATGTCAAGAGGGGAAAAATCAAAAATGACAAAATTGCTAGGTGGAGGATTGAGCTCTCCACCTACAATTATGACATTGTCTACCAGCCACGAGCCCTTAATGACCCTCCAGATGCCTTATCCAGAGGAAGTTATGCCTCTGCACACACTGGCCAACTGTGATCTCTGAATAATGAGCTCTCCCATCCAGGGGTCACCCACATGGCTCATGTTGTCAAGACACGCAATCTGCCCTACTCCATGGAAGACATCAGCGAAATGACCAGGTCTTGCCATGTGTGCTCAGAGTGCAAGCCGCACTTCTTCCGCCCTGCAAAGGCGCACCTGATCAAGTTATCCAGGCCCTTCGAATGGCTCAGTGTCGATTTTAAGGGATGTTTCCCCTCCATGTACGGGAACACTTTCTTCCTCTCTGTCTATCCCATTTCCCGTTCACCATTCCATGTCCAGACACGACCATTTCGTCAGTCATAAAGGCCCTACATTCCATTTTTGCCCTTTTCGGGTATCCCAGCTATATTCATAGCAACCGGGACTCGGTCTTTATGACAGTCTTTACATCAGTACCTGCTGGCGGGGGGCATCGCATCCAGCAGGACTACTAGCTACAACCACCGGGGGAACAGGCAGGTTGAAAAGGAAAACGCAATGGTCTGGAAGGCTGTCAAACTGGTCCCGTGGTTAAAAGGCCTTCCAGACTCATGCTGTCAGGAAGTCCTCCCTATAGCGCTACTATGTACCGTGACCAACTCTACTCCTCATGAGCTCCTATTCAATTTCGAGAGAAGGTCGGCATTGGGAACTACCCTCCCAACCTGGCTCACGACTCCTGGTCCAGCCCTTCTAAGGAAGCACATGATGAGAAGCAAGACCGACCCCCTGGTGGAAAGGGTGAAACTGCTCCATGCCAATCCCACGTACGCCTATGTGGAGTATACAGATGGCAGGGAGGACACCATCTCCATTAGGGACCTGGCACCTGCTGGAACAAGGATCCGTTGCCTCAAGAGTCCTGCGAGCCACGGAGGTCATTCTCACCACCCCCAGTCAGGGCCTCAGGGGATCCGGTTCAGGAGGAAAGTGCATCCAACTCTACCTTTTATGCCAGAGATCCAGCCCGCCTCTCCTCCCTCACAAGGGGACAAGGAGACCCAAGGAGTCCAAGGCCCCTCCCATTGCTAAGGTGCTCCACCTGTATCGCCAGACCACTGGACCACTTAAATCTGGAAATTTGTAAATAACTGTATATTTTTTGACATTTTTTCTGAACCATTTCAGTGAAATGGAATTCACTGCTAGTGTTTTGTGCTGATGGCTGGCCCGGCTACCCTGCTCCAACCCCATCTGCTCACATATAACCCCGATTTCCCACCTAAACCCAGAACCCTACTGAAGACCACTGTTAGACCCTACCCATAGATACAAGCTAATAAAAAAATATTTGTTCTCCCTCCAATTATGAGAGCTTTTATAACATATATATAACGTATAACAGTTTATGGCATGGAAACAAGCCATCTCAGTCCTACAAGCCCACACCGGTCCACTCAAACAACTCCGTGAGCTCCCCCCACCTATTCTCCGCCAATAACCCTCTAACCCCCTCTTATCCATGAATATATCCAGCCTCCTCTTAAATGAAAGAATTGACTCTGCCTCAGCTATTTCCTCTGGAAGATTATTCCATTCAGCCACCACTCTCTGAGTGAAGAAGCATCCTCTAATATTTCACCTAAAATTTTGCCCCCTTACCCTCAACTTGTGTCCTCTTGTTTCAACCTCCCCTGCTCTCAGGGGAAAGAGTCTACTTGCATCTAGTCTATCTATTTCCTTCATAATTTTAAACGCCTCTATCAAATCCCTTCTCAACCGTCTTCATTCCAATGAATAAAGTCCTAACTTCTTCAATCTTTCTCTGTACTCTAGGTATTTTAAGCCAGGCAACAATACTACATCACAGAAACAGGCTCTTCAGCCTATCTAGACGGTACTGAATTATTATTCTACCTAGTCCCAATGGTCTGCACCAAGACCAAACCCTAATTTTTCTTCAATGTCAAAAGAGAGCCCGCATTCACCACTTCAGATGGCAGGCTTTTTGAATTGTTTCAGTCTTTCCAGTAGAGGTTCTCCCACTGTGCTGTTGAGAAGAGAGTTGCAGGTCTTAGACCAAGAGATAATGAGGGTATCTAGCAATATACTTCCATGTTGGCTATTGTACATAAAACCATGGTGAGGCTGCACTGGGGAGCATTATGTGCAAGTCTGTTTGTCCTATTGCAGGAAAGATATGGGTACTTTGGAAAGGGTACAGGAGCAACTTACCAGTATGCAGGGGATGAACTAGAGAGGAAGGGGTGGAGGGGGTGGCGTGGTTAGCGCAATGCTGCTACAGCTCCAGAGATTGGGAGCGGTGTTCGAATCCGGCTTTGTCTGTAAGGAGTTTGTATACTCTCCCGTGTCCGCGAGGGTTTCCTCTGGGTTCTCCGATTTCCAACCAGCGTTCAATACGTACCGGAGGTTGTAGGTCAAAATAAATCACCAAAATCTGTAGACACCGTAGTTGAAGTAAAAAATACAAAATGCTGGAGAAGATCCGCAGGTCAAACTGTGTCCTTTATGTCACAAAGGTAGAAATTCATAACCAACGCTTCGGGCTTGAGCCCTGCAGTGAACTGGGATTCGCTGGTAGGGTGCCTCCCGCACCGCCCCCATCTGCCGACACATAACCCTGATTTCCAGCCTAAACCCAGAACCCTTCTGAAGACTACTGTTGAACCCTACCCTCAGTTATAAGCTAATAAAAGCTTTTGTTCTCCCTCCAATTGTGAGAGCTTTTATTCATGCTACAAGCCCTTCATCAAGATTTGAGAGAATGCCGGCAGGTGTCCGAACGAAGGGTGGGGTGGAGGGAGGGGGGTGGCAAAGGCAGGAGATGATAGGTGGATGTGGGGAGGGAGGGGACAGCAACAATGGGCAGGAGGGATGGCTGAGTGAGTCAGGGGTAAGTGGGAAGGGGGAGAAATAACTGGAAAGACAGGGAAGGAAAAGAAAAGGCAAGCAAGTTAGCAGAAAGCAGAGAAATCAAAGTTAATGCCATTTGGCTTGAGAGTGCCAAGACAGAAGACAAGGTGTTGTTTCTCCAGTCTGCAGGTGGTCAGGGTGGGATAGTGCAAAAGGGACATACACGTGGATCTGGGCATGTGACTCAGAATCGAAATGGATGGCTCTGGGAGGTCCCTGTGGTTGAGGTGCTCAGTGATGCGATCCCCCAATCAGCGACTGGTCTCTCCGATGTAGAACACGCCACAAAGAGAACACCGGACGCAGTAAATAAGTGCTGTGGATGTACAAGTGAAGTATTGCTTTACTTGAAGGGGCCTGTTTGGGGGCCCCAGATCATGGTGAAGGAGGAAAGGTGGGTGCAAGAGTGGCATTTCCTGCGGCCACAGGGGAAGGGGGTTGTAGGTCAGGTGGGCGGCATGGACTCGTGTCGGAAGTGGCTGTTATCGTCCTGGTTGTCTAAGTTAAAAACAAAATTAACTATGGGATGAGGTCAGGCAAATTTGGGTTGTTCACTCTGGAGCCTCAGAGACCAGATGGAAGATCTGGAGACATAGATTGGGGAGACAGTCAGAATCTTTTCCCGGAGGGTAAAAGCGACAAATACCAGAGGACGTGCATTTATGTGAGAGGAGGAAAGTTCAAATGAAATTTGTGTGGAGATAGGTGCCAGACACCCTGGAATAGTCATGGAGTTATGCAGAGCATGCCTGCTTTATACCTGATAAAGGGCCCAGGCCCGAAACACTGGCTACCCTTTACTTCCTGAGGATGTAGCGTGATTTGCTGAGTTTCTCCAGCGTGTTTGTGGGTTGCACGAGAGACCCCAGTGTCCACGGACAGTTTTGTTGAACGACACTGTACAATTTCTTAGCCTGACGCAAAGTTCAGGACCTGGATTATTTCAGAAGCTGGCGGCGGGCGACTCAGGTCAGTGTAGGGTCAGGTCAGTTCAGAGATTAAGGAACAGCTGTGCTGAAGGTGTCAGCGAGGACACCATTTAGAGCATTTGTTTACTAGTAGAGAGAGTCACGTTGGTGTATGTTCACGGCAGACTGCCGACCATTTGGCAGTCGGTGAGAAAGTGGGACGGTGCCAAACAGCATTGTTTCAAAATGGTTTTTTTGAGATCAAGTTCAAGTGTGTTGTCAGATTGGCCGAGGTGCTGCGGAAAGTTGGTCTTGTGAACAATCCAGTTAGTCAACCCAGACGGAGGGTGGCGTGGTTAGCATAGATGCTAGTTAAAGTACCACTCCAGCAAACTGGCGCTACCTGCAAGGAGTTTGTACGGTCTCCTCATTACCTGCGTGGGGTTTCTCCGGGTGGTTTGGTTTCCTCCCACCCTCCAAAACATAAAAGGCTGGTAGATTAATTGGGCAGCACACAGGTTTCATGAGGTGGAAGGACCTTCTGACATGTTGTTGAACAGCTTCTTCTCGCAGGCAGTGAGAATGCTGAACAACCAAAGGGAAATCCTCACACTAACCACTCGAGACTCACAAGCACAAAACTATATTTATTTATTATTTGTATATAGGAATACTTGTATATGTATTGTTTATCTGTCTGTGAGTTATGTCTGGCTCTACGCCTGTGTGTTTTGCACTGAGGACCGGAGACCGCTGTTTCGTCAGCTTTTACTTTTTCAACCAAATGACAATAAACCTGACTTGACTTGAAAAGGCAGTGATTCGCGATGAAGGGCTCAGGCCCAAAACGTCCACTGACTTTTCGTTCCTGCATGACCTGCTGTGTTTCCCCAGCAATGTTGTGCACTGCACTTGACCCCAGCCTCTGTGGATAAACTCAAGGACAGGGGCTTGGATGGGCTTTGGGGTAGGGGTGGCTTGAGTGTGAACTGCAGTGCACCTTGTAGGAGGTCCACCCGGCAGCAACAGTCCGGCAGTGGTGGAGGCAGTGAATGTTTGGGATTTTGAGGAGCAGGTGGGTACCCATTACTAACACCTTGAGATAATCCCCACAACTGGGATAAACAACCATCCCCTCACTCAACACCTCATATGTGATTGAGTAGAAACCACTCCAAACACCGTGATTGAATGGGGTTGATCAGTTAATTTGGGAGATTCTGGGAGACTGGGGCTGGTGAGCCAGGAGGGCCTTGTGGTAAACCACTGCACATATGTTTAACTGTCTGGACATGCCCTTGGCTGATTTAGGACAGTCGACCAACATGGATGTGCCTCCATTCCATTGCTAATTAAAGCTTATTAGTCTTTTGATGGTGCATCAGGCCTGTTTTATGCCAAAATTTATGGTGAAAGGCATTTGCATAGATGTATGGACTGGCCACTCCGAACCTACCTGACCTTCCCTAACCCCTCCCTTGGCTCCTCCCCAGATTTCCCAGTAAAGGCTGGCATGCCCGGATTTGCCTCCTCTTGCTCCTATGCCTGGAACCTGGCCAAGTTGTGTATCAGTAATGCTCAGGTGTTTGGTAATTAAAGCCATTTAATCGCTCCATCATGTTGATGAAATTATTGTGTGCACCGCAACTTAATTACCAAAACAAAAGCCATGAAAGTTCGGTATACAGGGCAAAGCAGCGGCGATCGGGGAGATGCCCGGTCAACCAGCCCACAGACAGTGGAGTCGAGCCAACCACATGGTGCAGTAGTGGTCGCACCCCTGGGGACTGCATCAACTCTGCAGCAGTTAATGGGAGAAGTTTGCTGGTCGACCACACTCACGATTGAACCCAGAGAGCCCAACGCAGATGTTACCTTCGAGAGGTGCCTGCACGGGATGCAGACATTCATGCTTCACCTCAACCTAAGGGATGCTGAAGATAAGTATGATCTCCTGTTTGCATCCATGGGTGATTGGGTGTTTTGAATAATTAGAGATGGCCGAACATATGACGAGGCGATGGCCCAGCAGCAGAAGCAGTACTGGCCCCCGACGAACCCAAAGTATGCAAGGTACAAATTAATAACCCAGGCGTCAGGCCCCTGGGGAGCCCTTCGCACAGTTTGCACAGGCAATGAGAGAGCTGGTTAGAGCCTGCGGGTGTACTGCAGTCTGTGCCTCCGAATATGCCGATGAGCTGATGCGGGACAGACCGCTGACAAATATGCTATCAAAGACTCCTGGAAAAAGATCCGTCAAAGACTCCTGGAAAAAGGTAACTGCACGTTGCAAGAAGTACTGCATTTGGGGGAGGTGATGGAGGTGGCAGTGCAAAGGTGTGAGGCTCACACCGCTGGAGGTCCAGCGTCCTCATGGGGAATGAGGGCACCGCCATGTGGGGATATGGCACCGCTGGCAGTGGCAGCCAGGGCCGGGAAGTGCAGGTTATGCGGGATGGCCAAGCACCCCCGGAAGCACCCCTGGCCAGGAACGCAGTGTGCTCAGAGTGCAAAAAGAAAGGGCAATATGTGAAGGTGTGCCGGGGACAGCCCACGACCAGCAGCACCACGTATGATCCGAGGGACAGGTCGCCATCTTGACGATGATCGCTAATGCCACTTCTATCTTCGGATCAGCGACCACTAACTTCACCTCCAGTCCCAGCCATGTGTGAGTTCTAGGGGTGACCATCTAAGGGCTGAATCTGACATATTACAGACAGGAACGGTAGTAGCTCTGAATCAGACCTAATTCTGGTCCTCGTGATGCTGGATCAGAACAGGCCTCACTAGCTGTCGCGATCGGTGACGAATATTGAGGCAAAATGGTCATGTCATGGGTTATTTGTTTGACACAGGGAGCACCCGGACTTAATAAAGCACTTTGCACTGAATGTGTCTCCAGAAAAGTGCCGAATATCCCTGGCATCTAGAGCCCAGTCTGCAGAGATGTGTGGGTACTGTTGGGTAGACTTAAGGTTCGGGGCCGGGAGAACAGGGGTTTTTAAATTAAGATAAAGCCTAAACTCTGTGCACCGGTTATCCTGGCATTAGACTTCCAGTGTCAGCTGGAAAGTGCAATGATGCAGTTTGATGGTCCACACCCCCCACCCCCCCCCACCCAATCACGGCACAGAATGAGGAATTTGGCCCAGCCAATGAGAGTAAGCTGGGCAGTGTGTGTGGGCTGTCCACCCTTCGGGTCCTTCCACCTCTGCTATTTGAGCACTTATCAGAGAATTGCAGACCGACAGCCGCCACAAGAAGGAGAAATAGCCCGGAGGACAGGCGTTTCATTAAAACCAAAGACCAGAGGCTCTTGGCCAAAGGGGTAATTGAGCCCAGCAAATGCCCCTGGGAAGTGCAGATACCGGTGATAAAAGTGGGGGAGAAGAACCAGATGGTAATAGATTACAGCCAGACTGTGAATAGATTTATGATACTGGATGCCTACCACCTACCCCAAATCGTCGACATGGTGAATGAGATAGGCCAATGTAGGGTCTTCTCCATCATAGTCCTTAAGTCAGCACACCATCAGATCCCAACCCAACCAGAGGACAGGCCCTACATAGCTTTTGAAGCCGACGGCCGTCTATATCAGTTCTGCAGGTTGCCATTCGGTCCGACAAATGGGGTATCAATGTTCCAAAGGGAGATGTAGCACATGGTGGACGATCACAAGTTAAAGGCAATGTTCCCGTTTTTGGATAACGTCACCATTTGCGGCCATGACATGTGGAACACGATACGAATCTAAAGGAATTCCCCATCACAGCAAAAATCCTAAACCTCACATATAATCAGAAGAAGTGCGTGTTCCGCACTTTAGGGCTAGCGATACTAGGGTACATGGTGGAGGGAGGGATCAGGTCCCTGGACCCCAAGAGAATGCACCCCCTTAGGGAACTACCATTGCCCCAGAACCTGCCAGCCCTGAAAAGATGCCTCGGGTTCTTTTCCTATTATGTCCAATGGGTCCCCAATTACGCTGACAAGGCCCGGGCATTAATGAAGACAACAGGCATTCCCTCATCAGCGGAGACTTGTAAAGCCCTCGAGAGAATCAAGGATGAGATTGCCACGGTGGCGACGCATGCCAGTGATGAATCCATCCCGTTCCAGGTGGAAAGTGATGCCTCCATTGTTGCCCTAGCAGCCATGCTGAATCAGGCAGGCAGGCCAGTGGCATTTTTCTCCAGAACATTCCAGGGCCCGGAACTCAGGCAATTGAGAAAGAGGCCCAGGCCATAGTGGAGGCTGGGCACCACTGGAAGCATTATTTCGCTGGTAGAGACCATTTACTCTGCTGACAGACCAGAGGGCTGTCGCGTTCATGTTTAAAAACACACATCAGGGTAAAATAAAAAATTATAAGATCATGCAGTGGAGAATCAAACTCTCCACATATAATCATGAGATCCTATACTGGCCCGGGAAGCTTAATGAGCCACCCAATGCTCTGTCCCAGGGAACATGTGCCAACGCATAAGCAGATCGTCTGATTTTCCTGAATGACAAGCTCTTCCACCCCGGGGTCACAAGGCTGTATCACTTTATGAAGGTTAGAAATTTACCCTACTCAGTTGAGAAGATTCGGGAACTCTCTCATAACTGCTCAGACTGTGCTGAATGCAAGCCGCATTTTTACAGACCGGATAAATCAGCCCAAATGATTGCGGCAACACGTCCCTTTGAACGTCTTAGTATGGACTTCAAGGGTCCCCTCCTATCCAATAACAGGAATTTCTACTTCCTGAATGTTGTGGATGAGTACTCCCGGTTCCCATTTGTAATCCCTTGTCCAGACATGACTGCAGCCAAAGTCATCAAAGCACTCCGGACCATATTTACTCTGTTTGGAAACCACAGTGATAGGGGTTCCTCCTTCATGAGTCAGGAGCTGCGACTGTTCCTACAGGCGGCGGGGACAGCCACGAGCAGAATTACTAGCTCTAACCCCCGCGGGAATGGGCAAGTGGAGAGGGAGAACGGTATAATCTGGAGAACAATCCTGTTGGCCCTCATGCCAAAAAGCGATGCCCATCTCCCAGTGGCAAGCAGTACTACTGGATGCACTGCACGCTACGAAGTCTCTGCTGTGCACAGCTACTAATACCTCCCCCCATGAGAGAGTCTTTTCCCAGGAGGACTGCATCTGGATCCACTATGCCAGTCAGGCTGAGGACACCGGGGCTGATACTTCTTCACATTCATATTAGACCACACAAGACAGATCCCCTGGTGGAAAAAGTGCATATAGTACACGCAAACCCACAGTATACGGTACCAGGACGGGAGGGAGAACATGGTGTCAGTACAAGACCTGGCCTGGGCAGGATACACTAACATTTATCAGGTGACCCTAGAAGAACCAGATGGCCAATCGACAAAATGCCCATCCACGTCCCAGGGTTTGGACGTACTCCCAACCCCCCAACCCCTCCACCAATAACTGTAGAACCTCCCCCACCAGCACCAGTCATCAGTCAAGCACCTGCGGTGGTCAATCCCACAGAGATCTTGCCAGCAAGGAGCCCACCTCAATAGGCAGCGAAGGGCTCTGTAACTGAAATTCCATCCACACAGGTACACAGCCCTGCAAGCTCAGCGCAGGAACAGGGGCCTTGCCCAGCATCTTGGAAGTCACAGATGATCACAAGACCACCGGACAGGCTGAACCTGTGATGGACATTATGGACTATGTATATATGTAATAAAGTACAGTATGTGCACCGTGTCGCCACATCACCCTGCCGGGTTTTATCTAAAATAAGGGGTGAATGTGGTGAAAGGCATTTGCATAGATGTATGGACTGGCCAGTCCAAACCCCTCCCTTGGCTTCTCCCTGGATTTCCCAATAAAGGCTGCCGTGTCCAGACTTGCCTCCTCTTGCTCCTGTACCCGGAACCTGGCCAAGTCATGTATCAGTAACACTCAGGTTTTTGGTCATTAAGACCATTTAATCTCTCCATCACGTCGACGCGATTAATGTAGCCACTGCACAATTAAAATGAAATTCTAATGAAGGTTTGGAAAATCAGGGAATGGGGGTCTGGCACTGAAAATTAGGGGAGGCTTGGAGGGATGATCACATTGAAGAGTGGGGTAGGTATGAGGGACGGCTGGTCTATTCCTGCTCTCACAGCTTGCGTCTTGGTGAGCTTAAGGAAGGCCAGCCACGCCAACATCGCAGGGATGAGTAGATAACTCTACGTTAATGCATGTGGAGCAAATAGCAAGAAAGTCCTCCTCTTCAAAATAGTCAGGTCATTTAAATTTGTGCGATGGATCAAAACTGAGCTTGTGGAAACTGGGGAGAAAATGATGAATTGTTGAGCTATTAAGTCTCGCAAGGAATGATTCAGGCATGTTTTATGTTTCTGTCAAGCTACAGTTATGAAGTGTCTGTGGGTTTGAGGGCCAGTTTAAGTCAGTCACATTATGTTCCTTTGCTCTGAGAGCAGATGAGATTTATACAGATCAGAAAAATTACAGCAGCAGGGATACCAAAGGAAAAGGGGAGATTTATATGTTCAAGGAACATGAATTCTTGCAAGCCATTTTGATACCTGTGCCATATCCTGTGTCCCTCTCTGAGTTAGGTCGGTAATTAAGAGATAAAGTATTGGGGGCCTTACAATGTGGAATTGTGCCTCTTTAGAAAGAGGTTGAAAGCTTTACTGATTTATTTAGCATTTCCTTCATAGCCAAGAAAGTTCCATCCGATTGGCAAAGACTGAATTCAACACAGGGAAATAACAACGTTACAACCCTCCTCTGGATACAAAATCTCTGCAGGTTATTTCGAAGGAACATTGAAATTGTTTCTGTGGATTTCTTTTTCTGTCTTAACTTGCTAGTTCTGCTTTGCTTTCCTGCTCAGTCAACAGATTGGTGCTGAGGTCCCGGAAGGGGAAGGCACATCTTGAGAGGAGATGCGGTGAAGGTGGTAGTGGTGGGAGCGGTATTCTTACAGGAGACAGGGCAGGAGGTGGTGCAATCAAGAGGGAGTCAGGGGGTTGTAATGGTATGGATTGTATGTACTCATTGGCCAGTAAAGGCTCGGGCTGGCCCACCCCCTGATGACACTCTCCCCTGGACTCCTTCCCTGGGACCCAGGCCATAAAGGTCGGTCCTTCCCTGCATTTCCCTAGCTTGGATCTGGGCCAGCTCAAGTCTTCTGTACAATAAAGCTTAGCGTTCACCTCAGTCTTTGTCTTTGTGAGTATTGGGGCACATGGTAGTGCCCAACAGGGGTTTATTCCAAATGGCATTTTGTGGTGGAATGCAGTACTGCAGACATGACCTCACTGGGCTGGGCAGGCTGACCCCGCCTTCTGTACCCGTAGCCCCTCCCCTAAAAAAGGCTGCGAGCCCTTGTCTCCTCCCTCATACCTGCCTTGACAGTAGCATGTAGAGGCATGCCAAGGTTTTCTGATTAAGAGAGCCTTTGACGGCTTGCTGTGTGTCTGCGAGTGGATGTTGATCGCGCTACAGGTTTGTCTCGTGAGGGTGAGATGGAGAGATCCATAAAAAGGAAAGGTGTCAGAAAGGAGAGTACAGTTAGCGTAGCACCATTACAGTACTAGTGGCCTGCGCTAGAATCCTCTGCTAGTTTGGACATTTCCTGGCTCATAAAAATGTAATTTAAGAACATAGGAAATAGAAACAGGAGTCAGCCATCCGGCCCGTAAAGCCTGCTCCACCAGGGCTGGTCTAACGATAAGTGCATCTCCACCATTCAAATCATGGCTGATGTATTTTTCCTTTCATCACCATTCTCCCTCCTTCTCCCCATAACCTTCGATGCCCTGTTCAACTGAGTCCTTTCCCCATATCCCTCACTTTGTAAAAATCTATCCACCCTTAGATATATTTACTGAGGTCACCTCCACTGCTTCAATCGGCAGCAAATTCCATAGATTTGCCACCCTCTGGGAAAAGCAGTCCCCTCCTCATCTCCGTCCTAAATCCACTAAGCTGGATCTGGAGGCCATGTCCCTTAGTTCTAGTCTCCCCCACCAATGGCAGCAACTTCCAGTGTCCTCCATAGTGTTTGAAGATTTGCCTGCGTTATGATGAGAATTCTTCTGTCACCAGCAGTGGCGGTCTTCGTTGGAATTACTGAGCTCATCGATGCTCCCTTTCTTCTTAATAATATTCCAAGCAGTTGATTTGGGCCATTCAAAGGTTTGGGCGATGTCTCTTACTGTTTTATTTTTGTTTTCAGCCTCGTAATGGCTTCAATGCCACAACTCTGGTCCCCATTGTGGAAGAAATGGCAACTACAGGCTCCAAAGGGGATTTTAAAAAAAGCTTAGATCTCTTTTCCTTGGACCAATGAAACAATTAAAGATGCCTGAGTAATAACAACTACCCGTGAAGCCAAATGTCCCAGACATCATGCTGCACTGAAATGAGGGGACTCTATATGAAAAGTGCTGTAATTTCCATATTGTCAAACCAAAGTGTACACAAATAAGCTTGAATAAAATCCAGAATGTGGACTTTCATTGCATGTGAATTATTTGATTATAAATTTAAAATTGTTGAGCACAGGTGCAAATAAAGGAAAAAATGCGTCCTTCTCCCCAAATATTATGGAGGGCACTATAAATAATTTTATCCGTTTCTATAAGAACCCCTCTCGTTCTTCTAAATTCCACTCCCAACCCTCTGAGTGTGGCCCTTGATCCTTCATATGCTCACCCAGGCTCATTTTTAGTGCCACTAAGCTGGTTGTCTTCAGCTTCCCTTTATGCGGGATTCCACAGTCCAATGGAAAGGAACATAAGCTTGACGTCGCAAACCTCTGGAGAGTTACTTTCCTCCTGTTATCAGACACTTAAAAGGATACCACACTTGGAAAGGTTGACGCCCTTGCTCTGTTGTTAACTGTTCTCTGTACCCTGGACTATCTGACAGACCGCAATTCCACTCCCTGCACTGTTCTTTATTCATTGTTACCATTACACCACCTGCTCCATTGTCAAGTCAAGTTTATTGTCACCTAATTGTGCAAGTAGGATGGTTTTTGTGAACTGCAGAAGGATTTGGACTGCTTAGAAGAGTGGGCTGAAAGGTGGCAGATGGAGTTTAATGTAGATAAGTGTGAGGTGCTTCATTTGGGAAGAATAATCAAAATATGACATATGCAGAGAAGGGGAGGGCGTTGAGGAATGCAGAGGAACGGAGAGATCTTAGAATAATGGTTCATCGTTCCTTGAAAGTGGATTCTCATGTAAAGAAGGGTTTTGGTATGCTGGCCTTTATAAATCATAGGATAGAATATAGGAGCTGGGAGGTGATGTTGAGACTGTTCAAGGCATTAGTGAGGCCAAGTTCTGGTCTCCAAATTATAGGAAGAATATCAATTAGGTAGAGAGGGTGCAGGGAAGATTTACTAAAATATTGCCTGGATTTCAGAATCTAGAATACAGGGAAAGATTGAGTAGATTAGGTCTTTATTTATTGGAGCGTAGAAGGTTGGGGAGGGATTTGATAGAGGTATTTAAAATTATGAGGGGGGATAGATAGAGAAGATGTGAATAGGCTGATCCCCTTGTGAGTAGGTGAGATTGGAACGAGGGGTCATGAGTTAAGGGTTAGGGGGGCAAAAGTTTAGAAATAACATGAGAGGGAACTTCTTCACTCAGAGAGTGGTGGCTGAGTGGAATGACCTTCCGGAAGAAGGTGGTTGCAGCAGGGTCAATGTTGTCATTTAAGAGAAGGTTGGATGTGAGGGGGTTGGAGGGTTATGGGCAGCAAGCAAGTAGATGGAATTAGTGGAGTTCACTTAAATCGGTACAGACTAGAAGGGCCGATATGGCCTGTTCTTAATTGTTATATGGTTATATATGGTTATAAATACAACCCGACCAAATAGCATTCTCTGGTTCTCGGTGCAAAAACATGCAGACACACAACCAGACGTAACACTCATACAAACAAATAATACATATGGAGGACAAATATTATATCAATGAAAATAAATAAGTAGATATTGTGCCTCAGATGGTCAGTGTGAGCAGTTCCTTTGGTCGTTCAGCGTTCTCACTGCCCGTGGGAAGAAGCTGTTCATCAGCCTGGTGGGGCTGGCTCTGATCCTCCTATATCTCTTCCCCGACAGGAGAGGCTACAAGATGCTGTGTGTGGGGTGGAAGGGGCCCTCTTCAGACAACAGTCCTGGTAGATCACATTGATGGGGGGGCGGGGGAGGTGGGGAGACTCCAGTGATCCTCCCTGCCACTCTCATGGTCCTGTGGATTGACCTTCCAATTAATTTCTCTGCAGCAACCGTACCCACACTGTGATGCAGCTGGCCAGAACACTTGCGATAGAGCCCTTGTAGATGGTTGACATAATGGTGGCCGGTAGCCTTGCCTGCTTCGGACTTCTCAGGATGTGCAGTTGCCGTGGAGATGCTGTGTGTTCACTGTAGGTCACTGGTAAACTGAACCCCAAGGAACTTAGTGCTCTCCACTCTCTTTAATACACAGTTGTTGATGTGAAGTGGAGGCTGATCATTGCTCAACTTCCAGAAGTTCACGATCATCTCCTTCGTCTTGCCCACGTTGAGACTCAGGTTGTCTCCATTGCACCATTTCCTGAGATCTTCCACCCCTTCTCTGTCGTGCGACTCATCGTTGTTGCTGATGAGGCCAACGACTGTTGTGTCATCTGCAAACGTGATGACTCTGTTGGAGCTGGATCGGGTGATGCAGTCGTGGGTCAGTGGCGTAAACAGGAGAGGGCTGAGCACCCAGCCCTCAGGTGCACCAGTGCTCAGCCTGACAGTCTGGATAGGACGCAAAATAAAACTTCTCACTGTATCTTCCTACATGTGACAATGACAAAATTCGATTCGATTCGATCGATAGTGGATGGAGTTTCTTACCCTCAACCTCTCTTCAAATTTTTCAATCTACATTGAGGTTGACTTTCCTGGATAGCACACAAAACAAAGTTCATCTTCACCAATTTTCATGACATGCAATTTTACATTTTTTAAAAATTTTATAATCGGCCCAGATGATAAACTGACTGTAGTATTGGCGGGGGAGGGGGGAAGGGGGTGGGGTGACGTTCCCCCTTTGAACAGAACTGACCACATCTGTCAATCAAGGTCAAGCACGCCCACAGCATGGACACACCTTGCCATTGGCCCCTTTGAAGATGATGATATTGATGAGACATCAACCGGAGTTTAAAATAGAGTTACATACATTACGATAAAAGCATGCAATGAAAACATAAATAAACCATATGGAATTATATCATTTGAAGGAATACACACCTCACCACTCACTCCTTTCATCAACTGCCCTAGTTTGGGCATACCTGAGCTGGCTCCCATTGGCCCAATGTGTGGAGCAGCTGGGTCTCATTTCCCCTGAGGATGACCCTCCCAGGTCAAGAGCCATAGACGACATTGGAGATACACTTACAGGATGTGTGCCAGTAATGGGTTGGGGGTCTTATTGTGCTGCACAGATACAAATCTATTAAACATAAAAAAACATACATAACAATTACAGCACGGAAACAGGCCATTAGGCCCTTCTAGTCCGCACCGAACCAAACACCCCTTTCTAATCCCACCTCCCTGCACAATGCCCATAACCCTCCATCTTCTTCTCATCCATATACCTGTCCAACCTTTTCTTAAATAATACAATTGACTCCGCCGCCACTATTTCTCCCGGAAGATCATTCCACACAGCTACCACTCTCTGAGTAAAGAAGTTCCCCCTCATGTTACCTCTAAACCTCTGCCCCTTAATTCTTAACTCATGTCCTCTTGTTTTAAACTTTCCTCCTCTTAACGGAAATAGTCTATCCACATCCATTCTGTCTATCCCTTTCATAATCTTAAATACTTCTATCAAATCCCCTCTCAACCTTCTACGCTCCAAAGAATAAAGACCCAATCTGTCCAATTGTTGTAACTTCTTTCTTTCTCTCAAAACTAATCAAGTAGCTACCTTTCAAGGCAAATAAAGGTATTTTTTTAATAACCAACTTGTGCTTAGATTTGTTGCTTGTTGCACCAGCCGAACTTATTTCACATGGATGCTGTTTGACTTGTTCCGTTCCCTGGTACTGGCAGAACAGTTCCAGCTGTGAGGGGGATTATGGGTAAGGAAGATGAAGGTGACCATTTTGGCCCTTCATCCCACATTAAGCAGAGCTGTGGTGACCGGTAGTGATGCCAGTGCCTGGGCACCGGATGGCATTGATGAGCACGGTGCTCTCCATGGAGGCCAGTTCCAGCCTCCGTTGCTGAAGAAGCAGAGGCCAGGCGGCACGGTGGCCGAGCAGATCATGAAGGCGGTGACCGTGAGCAACGTAAGGAGTGGCATGGGCTGTCAGTGGCTGCCATGATGAAGATCCTTACAGCCAGCAGCTACAACCTGGAGCGCCACAACTCGCTGATCCATTGTGCCATGCGCTGCTTGGACAACCGAGTGCCTTGGGCTCAGTCAGGCTCGGCAACCCAGTCGCCCAGCGGAGCCGGTCGGTCGCTGGATGGTGTGGTGCTGTAGGCCGGGCAGCCAGCAGGGCTGTCACAGCCTGCCCCTGCCATGCACAGACAGCCTCGCTGATCCCCCTGCAGCCTGTGCATTGTCACACAGCTTGCTTTTCCCTCAAAACAGCTGGCTTCTATGAGGATTATTGCATGAAGGGAGTTGTCGAGAGATGGAAGCTGGCCAGCTTTGGGACATGATAGGGGTGGCTGGTGTCTGTGCCGGTCAGTGGACGGGGAAGCAGGTGGGGGTGGGGGCTGGTATAAATAGGCTCACCAAAGTGAATCGGTTCCGGGCAAGCAACATGGTTGTGAAGGCCACCCTCCTACCCCATGTCCCACTGCCCAGACAAAGCTCTGACAGACTTCGACCGCCAGAATGTGGGCTCCCAGTGATGAGGAGGGAAGGGGTAGAGAGAGATTGGTGTCTCGCAACCTGTATCCACACGTGGTGGTGGTGAGGAGCGCTTAAAATGGAAATTATGTTGGGTGGCACGGTTGGTGTATGGCGGTGTTTTGTAGGCTTTTTTTTAATGGGGGCACCAATGTCAGTGGAAGCCCTAGGGCGCCACTTTACCAAGATACGTCCCTGCCTCCATCCACACATGTGGAGGCCTTTGACTGCCCAGACTACTGCAGTTCAAGAAGCAGGCTTGCTGGTTCCAGGACAAACTGGGATGAGCAGTGAGTGTCAATGCTGCCCACAGCCCCAGGAGGAAATTGGCATCAGGGCTCAGCAGGGACGTGCAACACAACAGCCTGCAGATGCAATGATTGTAGAGAAAACACAAAACAGCTGGGGTATGTCAGCAGGTCACACAGCTTCCTTGGGAGGTAAAGGAGTACAGTCAATGCTTTGGGCCTGAGTGAAATGGCTGGAGGAGGAGAGAAGAAAGGGTTGGGGGAGGAGTGCAGGCCAACAGCCAAAAGGATCCATTTGACCATGGGTGTCCATCCATGGTCTCATGCACTGGCAGACTGAGATCACCCACAGGGTGGAGGACCAACACTTCATATGGGCACCCTCTGATGGAACATCGACTTCTCTGGTTTCTATTCGCCACTTCCCCCACCCACCCTCCCCCCACGGTCTCTCTCCTTCCCCTATTCCTATATCTCCTTTCCTCCATTCGCAGATCCACCCCAACCCCCCCCACCCCCAGATCAATCCTCCAATCCATGGGCAATTATGGCCAGTGCTCCTCCTACCTGCTCTTTCTCCCCTCCTCTTCGAGCCCTTGAACAAGGGCTCAGGCCCGAACATTGGTTGTACATCTTTACCTCCTACGTGACCTGCTGAATACCTCCAGCACTTCAGTGTTTTTACTCAGCACGGACATAATGCTCAGAACAGGCCTTTCAGCCCGACTTGTCCATGCTGTCTGAGGAGGCATTCAGGGCTAGTTCCATTTTCCTGCATTTCACACATATCCTTCTCAACCCTTTCAATCCATAGATCTGATGGAATATCTATTAACAATTATCATTGTTTCAATGGCCCTTTCACCACCTTTATTAGAAATAAGAGGTTTGTTTAGTCTGTCATGGGAATTGTGAAGATGATTTTAAATTGTCCTGGTATAAATAGTCACAGAATCATGGGGAAGGGACAGGCGATTAACCAAATGAATCCAAGCCAATCAATGAGGAATCCACCTCCACTCATCCTGTTTCATTCCCATCCACTGCTCCCAGGTTATCTCCCACGACTCGTTAGAGATAACTGACAGTGGCCAGTTGACTTGATCAGCGAAGGTCAGGATTGAACCTGGGTTGTTGGAGCTGTGAGGCGGCACCACCGTGCCCTCGGCGGTGACAAGGAAACAGGCCCTTCAGCCCAACTTGCCCGTGCCATACAAACTCTCCACCCAAGCAAGTCCCATTTGCCCATATTCCTTTAAACCAGTGTTTTCAAACTTTTTCTTTCCACGCATATACCATTTTAAGTATTCCCTATGCCGTTGTTGCTCTGTGATTAGTAAGGGATTGCTTAAGGTGGCATGTGGGTGGGGAGAAAAAATTTGAAAATTTGACTCGTGATGTGCACGGTTTCAGAACTCCAAAGGAAATGGGCTAATGACAATATTTCTCAAGCAAAATATTTCAGTAACATTTGGGTCTAGAGCTGTAGTTCTCAACCTTCTCTTCCCACTCACATTCCACCTTAAGCAATCCCTTACTAATCACAGAGCCCCGATGTCAGAGTGATTTCATCCCTCAAGGTCGCCACACAGGTTGATAGGATAGTTAAGAAGACCTCTGGGATGCTGGGATTCATTAATAAGGACATTGAATTCTGGAGTAGACAGGTCATATTGCAATTCTACATACCTTTGGTAAGACCACATTTAGAGTATTGTGTTCAGCTCTGGCCACCTCATTATAGGAAGGATGTGGAAGCTATGGAGAGGGTGCAGAGAAGATTTATCAGGATGTTGCCTGGATTGGGAAATAAGGCAAGGTTAGCAGAGCTGGGACTTTTCTCTTTGGAGAGTAGAAGGTTGAGAGGAGTCTTGATAGAGGTCTACAAGATTATGAGAGGAATGGACAGAGGGTGGACAGCCAGCGCCTGTTTCCCAGGGCAGGATCAACAAACATTAGAAGACATAGGTACAAAGTGAAGGGATGAACGTTTAGGAGAGACATCAGGGGTAAGTTTTTTACCCAGAGAGTTGTGGGTGCCTGGGATGCCTTGTTGGGGATGGTGGTGGAAGCTGAAACAATGGGGCCATTTAAGAGACTCTTAGACAGGCTCATGGATGAACGAAGAATAGAGGGTTACTGGGTAGGGATAGTTTAGTCCTTTTTTATAGGAAGGAAAATATCGGTCAGCACATTATCAAGGGCCAAATGGCCTGTACTGAGGTGTATTGTTCTATGTTCCACCTCAAAACCCTCTATTTTTTGTTCATCCACATGCCTGTCTAAGAATCTCTTAAATGTCCCTATTGTTCGACCACCAGCCCTGGCAAGGCATTCCAGCTACCCACAACTCTGCATAAAAAAACGTACCCCTGATGTCTCCCCAAACTTCACTTTCTTCACTTTGTACAGATGTCATGTGGCATGGTAATGAGATGCCCAGGACTGAACACAATACTCCAAGTGTGATCTAGCCAAGAGTTTTATCGGGCTGCAATATTACTTCACGTTTCTTGAACGCAATCTCCCAACAAATGTAGACCAACATACCGCGTGCCTTCTTCATACTGTGTGAAGATGGTGGCCCTCTGCTCCTTTGTAAATCTTCCCACTCTTCATTATAAATCAACATCCTCTTGTTTTAGATTCCCCTACTCTGGGAAAGATTATCTGTGCCCCTCATGCTTTTATAAACCTCAATAAAGATAATCCCCCTTCATTCCAGTGCAAAATGTCTCAACCTACCCAGCCTCTCTTTATAATTCAAGCCCCGATTCCTGGTAACATTCTTGTAGGTCTTTTCTCCACCCTTACCAGCTTAATTATATATTTCCAAGAGTTGAGTGACCAGAACTGCACACATTCCTCAAATGTCTCATCATTGCTCATCAGGGCGTAGGACATGGAGGGTAGAGAACAAAGGGAGCAGTATATTTTGGAGCATGTTTACACCAGGAAGCAAGAGGTGTTAGAAATACTGGAGCTCATTAGTGTGGACAAATCACAAGATCACAAGACCAAGGAACAGAAGCAGGCCATTAGGCCCATCCAGTCCATTCTGTAAATCTACACTAAGCTACTCTACACTAGTTCCAATTTCCAGCCTTTTCCCCATATCCCTTGATGCCCTTACTAATGAGATACTTGTCTATTTCTTGTTTAAATTCTCCCAGTGATCTGGCTTCCAATGCTGTATGCGGGAGCGAGTTCCACAGATCCACGACCCTCCAGCTAAAGAAGTTCTTCCTAATCTCTGTTTTAAATGGATAACTAATTTTCAGACTATGACCCCTTATCCTTGATTCACCCATCAAGGGGAAACATCTTAACGGCATCCACCCTATCTAAACCTTTCAAAATACCCATTCACTCTGTCAAAACTTTTCAAAATATGAAAAGCCTCTATGAGATCTCCTCTCATTCTCCTCTACTCCAATGAATACAACCAAAGAGTTGCCAAACACTCCTTGTACGTTAGCCCTTGTGTTCCGGGAATCATCCTAGTAAATCTCCTCTGCACCCTCTCCAACAATATCACTCCTATCTAAGATAGAGGGCCCAAAACTGCACACAGTCCTCCAAATGAGGCCTCACCAGTGCCCCATAGAGCCTCATCAACTCATCTTTCCTCTTGTACACTAGTCCTCTTGAAGTGAAGGCCAACATAGCATTCGCTTTCTTCACTACCAATTTCACCTGGTCATCCAGGTCCCTTTGCACATCTGAGGTCTAAATTTTCACCCCATCCAAATAGTATTCGGCTTGTTTGCTTCCATTTCCAAAGTGTACAACTGTACATTTCTCTATGTTGGATCTCATCTGCCATAATTTTGCCCTGGGGCTTGTTGGGATCTGTCCAGCCTACGAGGTTCTCCTTTTCACTCAAGCTCTCCAAGTCTAGTGACATTTTTATGCATCTATAACGTCAAGGGCCAAAGGGCCTGTACTGTGCTGTAGTGTTCAATGTTCTATGTTCTATAGGATGTAAGAGCAGAATTAGGCCATTTGGCCCATCAAATTTATTCTGCCAGTTGAATCATAGTTCAACATATTTTGCTTCTAATCCCCATTCTCCTGCCTTCTCCCCATAACCGTTGATGCACTTATTCATCAAGAAGTTATCAACCTCCCCAATGACTTGGCAAAGAATTTTACTGAGGCATCACCCCTTGGCTGAAGAAGCTTCTCCTCATCTCTGTTCTAAAGGAATGACCTTTCCCTCTGGTCCCTGCTGCACCCACTTCTGGAAACGTCATTCCATCTAGCACTTTCAATAGGTTTCAATGAGATTCCTCCCCACCCACCCCCCTCCCCCCCATCTTCCTACACTCTGGCTAGGACAAGCCCACAGCTATTAAACAGTCCTCCCACATTAACCCTCTCATCCCTGAGATCAACCTTGTAAACCTCCTCTGGCCTTTCCAATGTCAGCACATCTTTCCTTAGATATGGGGCCCAGAACTGCTCACAATGGCCAAATATGGTCTGACAAATGCCTTATAAACCTCAGCATTATATCTTCCATATTGTCTGCAATGTTAACCTTCAGGGAAACCTGCACTAGGACTCCCAACTTCCTTGGACCTCTGCTTTCTAAATTCTCACCCATTTAGAAAATAGACTGCACGTTAATTTCTTCTCTCTAGGAACTTCCCGACAATGTATCCCATCTGCCACTTCTTTGCGTGTTCTCCCAACCTGTCCGAGTTCCTCTACTTCCTCAACACCACCTCTCCCTCCATTATCATTGAATCATTTTCAAACCTGGCCACAAAGCATGGGCTCTATAAGCTTCATGTGTGGCACCTTGTCAAAGGAGAGAGAGAAAGAGAGAGTGGGGAGAAAAGAGTAGAGAAGGGGAGAGAGAGAGAGTGGGGGGGAGAGAGGAGGAATGAAGGGGAGAGAGAGTGGGGGAGAGAGGGGGGTGAAAGGAGAAGTGGAGAGAGAAAAGAGGGGTGAGGGGGAGAAAGGAGGAGTGAAGGGGAGAGAGAGAGTGGGGAGTGAGGGAGACAAGAGAGTGGAGAAGGACATAAAGAGAGGGAGGGAGAGGGAGAGAGAGGGGAGGATGGAGGAGGAGAGAAGGGGAGAGAGGGGGGCAAGGGGGAGAGAGATGGAGGGGGAGAGAGGGAGAGAAAGAGAGTGAGGAGAGAGAGGAAAAGAGAGGGAGAGAGAGGGGAGGGGGAGTGAAGGACAATGGAAAAGTGAGGGGGGAGAGAGGGGAGGAATGAAGGGGAGAGAGGGTCAAAGGGAGAGAGAGAGAGAGGTGGGAGAGGAGGAGAGAGGGAAAAAGAGGGAAAGAGAGGGGAGAGGGGAGTGAAGGAAAGAGAGAGAGCTAAAGAGAGAGAAGCAAAGGAAGAGGGAGAGAGAGAGAGAGCAAAGGGAGAATGAGGGAGAGGAAGATGAGGGGAGAGGGGGTGATAAGAAGAGAGGGGGGGTGGGGCTTGGACGTGCTCCCTTTCCAGCAGCTGAATGTCATTCTTCCTATCGGTGGGTGACTAGAACCTTGCACAATAACTTCACAAGTTGTAACACGACCTCTCAGTCATGGGGTGGACGTGTGTTGCCGTCAAAACCACCATGACTGCCAAGGCAAGCGTTTTCCTTTTGTCGACTGAACAGAAATGCAATGAAAGATTTAATCAAAGCCCAAAAGGAACAAAATTGCTTCCCAAGATGATGAGATTTCATGATAGAGAAAAGATAGCGTTCTTAATTATGAGCTACCCAACGCTTCAGTCACCAGCTTCAAGTCGAAGTCTAGTGATACCGGCGGAAGAATGCCTGGATGAATGATGCTGCAGTCATTTTGCTATTTGAGAATCTTTGGCAAAATGGAGAGATAGCGATGGATCTTTGCGAGCAATGGGGGTGGATTAAAAGCTTGGGTCTGCCAAACCCTCCCCCCCCCCCCCCATAGCCTCGAGCCACTAACATCCTCAATGACTCCTTTCTGAGAGGGACCTGTGCATTTTTTTTAATCTCAGCAGTGTGCAATCACCCCTGAATGAGATGAAATTGAATTATATCCAGTCTCGGGGACCTGGAGTGCAGCAAGGGTTGACCAGATTGGTTCCAGGGACAGCAGATTCGTTGTAATCAGGAAGAAAATAAATCTAAAAGAATGAGAGGCAGTTTCAGAAAGAAGGTCAGATTTAATGGGCGTTGCAGGGCAGATGCGGGAATAAGTCACAAAATAGCAAGAATGCTCAGCAGGTCGGGCAACTTCTCTGGAACGCAAGTGAAAGCACAATGCTGGAGAAACTCAGCAGGTCAAACAGTGTACTTAATGTAGCCAAGGTAAAGATACGTAATCAATGTTTCGAGCTTGAGCTCTTCATCAAGATATGAGTAAAATGACGGCTGACACCTGAACAAAATGGTGATGGGGGAGGAGCAGAGTCCCAGAGGCAAGGGGCAATAGGTGGATAAGGGAGGGAGGGCATAAGAGCAGACGGGGAGGGGGGTAGGGAGATGGCGCTGCAAATGGAGAGGGAAGGGAGTGGAGAGCTGAAGGAAAGAAAACAGAATGATGGGAAAGAGAGGGAGAACAGGGTGTGGTCCAGCAGAAACTGGAGACGTTGATGGTAGCGCCATTCTGGTTGGAGAGAGGCGCAGACGGAATATAAGTTGCTGCTTCTCCAATTTGCGGGCTTTCAAACAGACGGGCCTTTGTCAGAGCTATCTCATCGAGGCTGGCAGGCCTGCCTGCCGAGTGCTTTCCGCATTTTCTGCGTTTTCATTTCAGGTTCCCACCATCTCCAACTTTCCATCTGTTTTCAAGGGGAGGCAAGGACCCAGAATGCACAAGTGGGAGATGAACATGTGCCCCCTGAGATGGAAAGGCATTTCTCCGACCAGTGAATAGCAAACGTTGGGGATATACTCTTTCCCAGGAGGGTTGGGGAGAGTGAATCATGTGTATGGTCAAGGGAGAGAGATTCTTGGTCAAGGAGGGCAGCACAGGGAAACATGGCAAAGGCCTAAAGATCAGCCATGATGATATTAGACAGAAGAACAGGAGTGATGGGCAGAATGGCCTGTTCCTGCTCCTGTTTCTTATGTTCTTTAGCTCTTTCATCTTCACATCACCCACCATTCTCCCACCTCCCCTCACCCTTTGTCCTGTCTGACTGCACTATCTTTGGCTTGGCTTCGCGGACGAAGATTTATATGGGAAGTCAATTCAAATGGCCAAGAAGATCACTGGGGCCTCCCTTCCCTCTAATGATGGTGTTCACCAGGAGCGGTGCTTAAATAGGGCTCAAAGAATCCAGCCACACAGTATCTTTGACCCACTACCATCAAGAAGGAGGTACAGGAGCATCAATATCAGGACGGCTGGCCCGGGAAATAGCAGGGCGTGAGACCGATGTAACTGGGCAAATCATCCCAAAGTGTTTATAAACATTTGTTGTAAATTTTATCTTTGTGTAGATATGTGATTATGAAATGCGCATTCTGAGTGTCTGCGTGGTCAGGTGAAACACTCTTTCGTCAGGTCGGTCGCATATGTAGACAGATGATAATAAACTTGAACGAACTTGAACTTCAACAAGAGCAAGGTCTGTTCAGCTCAAAGTGGGAAATCAAACAAGGCATCAAATGGATGCCAGAGGTTAAAACCAGAGCTTAATTGAATGCGGATGTCATTAACTCCAGCCACATGGAATACTTCGGTTTGCTGTTCAACTTCTGGATTCAACACTGCTGCATCCAACCTTACCTTACCCTTGATGTCGATAACTGCAGCACGTCTTGTTTCCCTGAAGTGGTTAAAGGAAGAGGGGATGCAGGAAAGAGATTTGCAAGAATGTGGCCTGAATTGCGACATTAAAGTTACCTCCCTGCCTCAAGTAGCAGAATTTAATAAAACATGTTGGTGTTTTGTGGGTGATCAGGTCAAGTCAAGTCACTTTTATTTATCATGCCCTCACGGTAAAGACAAGGTAGCATTTTTCCAGAACCACAGAGCCGATTTACAAAAATACAGGTTAGAATAGAGGTGTCACACATTGAAATATTAAAATATTCAGATGTAAACAGTAAATGGCCATGAATATTCTGGGAATTCAGGAGCCCAATGGCTTGCGGTAAAAATCTGGACGCCCATATCCCATCCTATCCACATATTCATTTAAATGTTTCTTAAGTGCGACAGTTGAAACCACCATTGTATATATTTGCCATATGTAAATGTCATGACCTTTCCTGGTTGACCCTATTCTCACTGGTCAGCTCGTGACTCCTCCACCTTTCTTCCCCATAAAGGCTGTCATGCTACAAGCCTGCCCCCAGTTCGAGTCTGGGACAGTGTGAATGACCAACACAGGGATGCCATCCACCTCTTGTAAATAAAAGCATTCAGTCTCGGCAACTTCAGTCTCTGTGTAATTCATCATGCTTCAATTACCACCATCTGTGGGATCTTGTTCCATATGCCCACCATCCTCTATGTAAAAAAAAGGTTACCCTTCAGATTCCGTGAAATCTTTCCCTCCTCCATTAAATCGAGGTCCTCTAGTTTCTGATTCCCCAACATTGGGTAAAATATTCTGTGTTCACCTGATCTACTCCTCTTGTGATTTTGTACAACTCTATGAGATCACCTCTCATCCCCCCGTGCTCCAAGGAATAAAGCCATGGCCTGCTCAACCTCTCCCTGTAACTCAGGCCCTACGAATCCTGACAACATCTATGTAAATCTCTGCACCTTCTCCAGCTCGACGACATCTTTCCTACAGTGCGGTGACCAAAAATGAACACGGTTCACCAAATGGGGCCTCATACAATTGGCTCCCATCTTCTGCACTGATGAAGACCACTGTGCCAGTATCCTTGGTACATTAGCTTAGCAACCTTATTGCAGCACCAGCGATCGGGAAATGGGTTCCAGCCCTGCGCTGTCTGTAAGGAGTTGGTGCATTCTCATTGTGTCTGCGTGGGTTTCCTGTAGGTACCCCAGTTTCCTCCCAGCATTCAAAATGGACCAGGGTTGTAGGTAATTACGTGGCATGGGCTCGTGGGCCAAAAGGGCCCGTTACCAGGCTGCATGCCTAAATTTAAAATCTATTTAAATTTAACATTTAATAAATCATATTTGACTGCCCTAAGTATGCAGCACTTTCCAAAGTTCTACACACCTGTGCTCCCAAATCCCTCTGCTCTGCTCTGCCTACCATTCACTGTGTAGGTCCTACCCATATTAAATCTCCTCACATTTCTCTGTATTAAATTGCATCACCCATTCCTCTGCCCTCTGGCTCAACCAATCAAGTCCCAGCTTTAACTGTAAGCAACCACCTTTGCTAGCTACAATACCTGGTACTGGTGTCCAGATGGACAGTGGAGTGTTTTTTTTCTCAAAGTTGAATTATATTTCCTTTTAACAGTCCAGGAAGGCAGGGACAAAAGGACCTGGGTCTAAGTGTGTTAATGGATTCAAGTTAAACAAGATAAAACATCTCCTTTCCTTCAGCTCCCTACTCCTTTCCTTTCCTTCTCTTATCAGAGAGCTACCCACCTTAGTCCTCTGCCCTCCCCTCTATCACTTCTACCCTTCCACTTCTCACTCCACTCCCTTCATCCCTCCTCTCCTCCTACCTTTTTGTTTAGGTGTCGTGGCTGGCAACCCAAAGGCCAGATCCCTCCTGGGAGACCCAGCAGACACCCACCACACCCTTCCTTGGACCGCCCCATCCTTTGCAAGCCGTGGTGACTGGATGTGGAGCCAACACTCCAGTCAACCCCTGACTATTGCATCGTATCAATTCCTCGGTATGTCCCTGCTCTTAAAGTTACCTCTTTTGACATCCATTCAGGTCAAATGCAATGGACCATATTTTCTCTTCTCTTGCGTATTCTGGGTTGGATTGAGACTGAAAATGGATGAGAAAAGACACCATACTCTTGGGAATTCCTTGTCAAGGAACCTCTCGGATGGAGAAGAGCATCTTCCTGTCTACATTCTAAAGTAAGGAAGCCCTCAGGAACTATCAATAGTTAATAAGCAAACTGACAGCAGAATACTAATTATTTTCTCCAGCTGCTACTCCACCATGTACAGAACTTAACTTAAAGGCGCCTTTAACTTTGGACTATTCTCACTCATTTGCACGTTTGCTACCTCAGCATATATTCTTCTTAGTCCCTTGGGATCGAAGGCATCTCACTTCCACTCCGGTTCTGTGGGATTTGAGATGGTTAATGAAGGCCCGTTTGGGATCTCTTGACTTTGCCCAGGAGGTGCCCGGGCAGGTAGGGTTTGTGCGGTGGCGCGGACCCTCTGCTGCTTGCACAGGATCGTTGTGGGCTCCAGAGGCATGGACCAGCCTTTTTTTTTGTTTAACGGCATTCGACATTCTCCTCCTCCACTTTGAGAGGTTTTGGAGGTGGGGATCCCCAGCAGTGAGTGGGATTGATGCATTCCTCGAAGGTGGTGTTGATGCTCCATTGGGGCCATTGCAACAGTGCAGGGGACCTCAGATGCACAGTTCTGGGTGTGAGTGGGATGGTGAAAGAACATGGGTGATATCCTAAACATAGAACAGAGATATCTCCAGCACAGTACAGGCTATTTGGCCTACAGTGTTGTGCCAACCTAATAAACTGTTCTAACAGTTTAGGATTCCTAAATTTCCTAGAATTTCCCTACAGCATAACACTCCATTTTTCTCAGTTCCATTCACCTATCTTAAAGTCTCTTAAAAGATCTGACTGTGCCACCATTGCTGGCAGCACATTCCATTCACCCACCACTCTGTGTGAAAAACATACATCCGCCACCCCTCCCCCCCTCCCCCACGTACTTACTGCCAAGCCCCATAAAACTGTATCCCCTTGTGTTGGCCATTTCAGCCCTGGGGGAAAAAAAACCTCCAACCATCCACAAAAGTAACGCCTCTCATCATCTTGTACGCCCTTATCAGGTCACCCCCTCATCCTCCGTCGCTCCAAGGAGAAAAATACCAAGTTCATTTAATTGATCCTCAGAAGGTGTACTCTCCAATCCAGGCAGCACCCTGGTAAATCTCCTTTGCCCACTCCCAATTGACAGCTTTCCTGTAATGAGGTGACCAGTGTTGGAACCTAATGGGTTCTAACCAAGGTCTCATGTAGCTGCAATATTACCTCACGGCTCGTGAACTCGAGCCTACTTAATAACACTAAAGCTCAATATCCAGTAAATTGTCCCAGTAAATTTCCTCCGCACTCCCCCTTGGACCTTCGTGTCCTTTTTAACCTACGGTGATGACACCTAACCATTATAACATACGAGATCCTCCCAGTTTGTTCCATGCAGAGTTGGGCAGCACAGTGACAGCTGGAGTTCAATCTGGATAAGTGTAAGGTGTTGCATTTTGGAAGGTCAAACCTGAAGGCTGAGTACAGGGTTAACGGTAGGAGCTTAACAGTGCAGAAGAACAGAAGGACCTTGGGGTCCATAATCCATGCATCTCTCAAAGTTAGATAAGAAGACCGATGTGATGCTGGGCTTCATTAGTCAAGGGATTGAATTCAGGAGTCGAGAGGTCATGTTACAACTCCTCAAATCTCTATGTGAGACCACACTTGGAGTGATGTGTTCAGTTCTGCTCACCTCATATAGGAAGGATGTAGAAGCTATGGAGAGCAGATTTACCAGGATGTTGCCTGGAGTGAAAAATAAATCTTATGAGACAAGGTTAGCAGAGCTAAGGCTTTTCTCTCTGGAGTGAAAAAGGATGAGATGTGACTTAATAGAGGTCTACAAGATGCTAAAAAGCATAGATAAGATAGACAGCCAGTGGTTTTTACCCAGGGCAGGAGTAGCAAACACCAGAAAGCATCTGTACAAAAACTGAAATGAGGAAAGCTTAGGGGAGACTAGACTTGTATTCTTTGGAATTTAGGAGATTGATGGGGGGATCTTATAGAAACATATAAAATTCTTAAGTGTTTAGACAGACTAGATGCAGGAAGGTTGTTTCCAGTGCTGGGAAAAAACAGATCCAGGGGTCAGAATTTAAGGATAAGGGGAAGTTTTTTAGGACTGAGATGAGGAAAAATTTCTTCTCTCAGAGGGTGGTGGATCTGTGGAATTCTTTGCTACAGGAGGTAGTTGAGGCCGGTTCCTTGTCAATATTTAAGAGTGGGTTAGATTTGGCCCTTGTGTCTAAGGGGGATCAGGGGGTATGGGGAGAAGGCAGCAACCGGGTACTGATTAGCCATGATCATATTGAATGGTGGTGTAGGCTTGAAGGGCCAAATGGCCTACTCCTGCACCTATTTTCTATGTTTCTATGCGACTTCAGGGGTAAGATGTTTAACACAAAGTTGTGGGAGCCTGGGGTGATGGTGGAAGCTGGAGTATTAGGTGCATTTAAGAGACTCCCAGCCAGGTGTGTAGATGAAAGAAAAATAGAAGGTTATGAGATAGGGTGGGCTTAGTTTTTTTTTGGTAGGAATATACTGTAGGTGGGCAAAATACAGAGTGTGCTGTAGTGCTCAATGTTCTATTAAATTCCCTGTAGTACATTTGCCACTTTTGATATCCTCTCAAGTTGAATGCCGTCAACCAGAGACTAATCACTTGGGCAATCTCTACCCCTTGTCTGTCCAGTGCAGCTGATTGAGTGTAACTCGGGCCTCAGTGCTACGCGTGTTCTCCGGGGAGACAAAAATGACATTGCTTAGAACCATAGAACACTGCAGAACTGAAAAGGGCCCCTTCAGCTCTTCTAGTTCGGAGCCAAACCATTTTTGCTTTTGCCTTGTCCCACTGACCTGCACCCAGTCCATAGCCCTCCACTCCTTTCCCATCCATGCAACCTGTCCCAATTTTCTTAAATGAGTTGGAATTTAACACGGAGCATGGTCACAATCTTCTTAAATGAGTTGGAATTTAACATGGAGCATGGTCACACTTGCCCTTCCAGTGGATTTACTGGACTTAGCAGAGACAGCGCTGGTAGCACCTCCAGTACCTTGAGTTGTCCTGCTCTCAACTCCGAAAACCCCTTTGTGTACATTCCTGGATCTGGAAGTTCACTAAGACGAAGGAGATGGATGAAATCAGGCCACCTTTAACATGACTATATTGTCAAATACATTGCAAAATGTTCGTGTGCATTGAAATTCTCACGTACCTCAGCTGAACAGATACTTCATTAAAAAAATTGAATTGAAAAGAGAATCACTACAAAAGATGAATAATAAATATTCATACATACCATTGCGCAAGAAAAATAAAGTTTCCTGTAAATAGTACAGTCTTCTTGAGGCGTCAGAGAAGTCTGTGATTAGTGCTATTTTCCAAGTGGATAGCTCGCTTGGGCAGAGAATTCCAGGCAACACGAAATCCCCAATGAAATTCCTCCTCATTACTGTGTTAAATGAACAATGATGGTGGAACAATTCCCCACATTCTCAATCTATAACCATATAACAATTACAGTACAGAAACAGGCCATATCGGCCCTTCTAGTCCTCACTGATCCAAGTGAATTCCACTAGTTCCACCTACCCGCTTCCTGCCCATAACCCTCCAACCCCCTCATATCTATGTATTTATCCAACCTCCTCTTAAATGACAACATTACCCCTGCTGTAACCACCTCTTCTGGAAGGTCCTTCCACTCAGCCACCATTCTCTGAGTCAGGGGTGGCCAAACCGCAGCTCGTGAGCCACATGCGGCTCTTTGACCTTTAATATGCAGCTCACTGTCGGTCTCCTACCCCCTCGCCCACCAGACACGTGCTGCTGGTCTCCCCCCTCGTCCGCCCGACTTACGCTGCCGGTCTCCCCCCACCTCGCCCGCCTGTCTCGCGCTGCCGGTCTCTCCCCCCTCACCCACCTGACTCGCGCTGCTGATTCCTCCCCCTCGCCCGTCCGACTCACACTGCCGGTCTCTCCCCTCGCCTGCCCGACTTGTGACTTTAATAGCCTGATATCTGTAGCGTTGTATTTTAGTCATAAAAAATATGATTATAATAAGACTAATTTTGTAAGGTGGAAATCTGATTAAAATATCTCTCATTTTTTTGGTTTACTTTTTTAATATATTTGTGTCTTTTTTATTACTGAAATATATAAATTAACAGTTTAAAAACTGCATGAGAGAATAAATATTATTTTCATTTAATATGCATTTCTTAAAATTTATATAAAATTTTTGTAACAAAATGGGAATGTAACAATAAAAACGTATGTGTGAATTTTATTCTTGTCCTGCGGCTCTCAAGCATCTAATCTTTATCATTTGTGGCTCTTACATTAAGCAAATTTGGCCACCCCTGCTCTGAGTGAAGAAGCTTCCTCTTAAGTTACTTCTAAAGTTTTTCCCCCTATCCCTTAACTTATGACCCCTCGTTCCAATCTCACCTCCCCTCAAGAGGAAGAGCCTATTCACATCCACTGTATCTATTCCCATCATAATTTTATATATCTCTATCAAATCCCCCCTCAACCTTCTACGCTCAATGAATAAAGACCCAGTCTACTCACTCTTTCTCCGAATTCTAGATACTGCAATCCAGGCCTCATTTTAGTTAACCTTCTCTGCATCCTCTCTACCTTTTTGATATTCTTCCTATAATTTGGGTATCAATGGGTGAAAACCCTCTGCACTTCCCCTTGGAATCTTCCCCATTTCTGTGAGGTCACCTCTTGTGGAGCCGAACAGCATGAAGTCGGCTGTTCAGCCCACCTATTCCATGCTGACCATCAACCAGCCACACACGCTGGTCCTACAACCAATCCCATTTAAATCCTGAAGTTAAACACAAAAGTGTGTAGACTCCATGATTGAATAAGAGGCAGTATGGTGAAGAAAATCAGCAGGTCACACTGTATGCTTTATAGAGGAAAGAATATGTATCTTCTTCATTGCTATATAATGTATACTGTTTGACCCGTTTAATTCCTCCCCATTTTAGTTAATTCCTCCCTATTTAATTCCAGTTTTCCCATCAGCTCTTCACCCCACCCCCAAGATTCCACCACTCAGCTGCACACCAGCGGCAATTTATAGCAGCCAAATCAACCCACGTCCTCAGGATGTCGGAGGAAACTGGAACATCCAGGGGTTCACAAGATTGCATCGAAATCACAGAAAGCCCACACTGCGTTGAATGGTGCAGCAACCTTGTGCTCAACGTCAGCAAAACCAAGGAAATGATGGTGGACTTGAGGAGGATGTCAGTGGAACACGACCCAATCCTCATCGAGGGCTCAGTAGAGGAGGGGGTCAAGAACTTCAAATTCCTGGGTGTCCACATCTCTGAGGATCTGTCCTGGAGCCTCCATGTTGATGCAATCACAAAGAAGGCTCACCTGCGGCTGTATTTTGTGAGGTTTGGTACGTCACCGAAGACTCTCGTAAACCTCTACGGGCGTACCGTGGCAAGCATTCCGGCTAGTTGTATCACTGCCTGGGATGGAGACGCCAATTCTCAGGACAAGAATACACTCCAGAGGGTTGTTAACTCGGCCTGCGACATCACAGGCACCAGACTTCACTCCACCGAGGACATCTACATGAGGCGGTGTCTTAAAAAAGCAGCCTCTATCCTCAATGACCCACCACCACCCAGGCAGTGCCCTCTTCACCCTGCTACCATCGGAGATAAAAGGTACAGGAGCCTAAAGACGAGCCCTCAGCGGCACAAGGACAGCTTTTTCCCCGCTGTCATCAGATTGCTGAATAACCCATGAACCAAAGATATTTCCTCAATTTTTGTACACTACTATTTTAATTTTTAAATTTATCGTAATGTTGTAAGATGGTGCTAACATGAACGCTTGCACCGTGACGCTGCCGCAGATCACCGAATTTCATGACTTGTTCGTGACAATAAATTCTGATTCTGATAACAACAGGCCAGGCTCAAACTCGGATCTCTGCCTCCGCAAGGGATCAGATTGATCAATTGCTCAACTGTATCGCCTCTCATTCTCTCAAAGTCAAGTCAACAAGTCCCATCTGCTCAACAAAGAGAATGTAACTCGGACAATTTTCTTTTTATTTTTAATAAAGTACCTGTTCAGCTGAAGCAAGTGAGAATATCAATGCATCTGCACATTGACAATATATCATGATCAAAGGCAGCCTGATTTTATCCATCTCATTCGCCTCAGTGCACAATAGGACTTTTGGAGTTGAGAGCAAGACTCCTCAATGTACTGGAGGCCACCACCAACAATGTCTCTGCTGAGAGCCCTACGTTTACTGGAAGTGTAAGTCAACCAGTCATTTTCCTCTGCCAGGGCTTGAGATATGAGGAGAGGGTGGGTAGGCTGGAATACAGGACTGACGGATGAGAGGTCCTGTCTCAGCACAAGTACAGTCTCTTTTCTTCTTCACCTCCCCTGAGTAGAGCAGTCCAAAACTCAGGGACATTGGTTTGTGAGAGGGGCAAGATTTAAACGGGACCTGAGGGATGGTATGGGCTGCCAGAGGGAGTGGTGGAGGCGAGCAGAGTTATAATGGGATTCAGGCAGTTGAGTAGGCTATGGGCCGAACGCAGGGAAATGGGGCTAGCTACACTGGGCAGCTTGGTCGGCAGGGGTGAATCAGGCTGAAGGGCCTGTTTCTGACCTGCAGGCGCCGGTGAATCTACGACGCTGAGAATCTTCCCAGCTCTGGCACATTGGGTGAATGTGGAAGGTGCATGATCTGCCTCAGGCTTGGTCCCTTCCCACTTCTTGCTGCCATAGCCAGGAGGACAGGGATATGGATGAGGAGGGGTGGGTGGATGGGGGATTCCAAGCAGCCACGTTTTGTTACCATGGCACCCGCCATGGAAACCTGAGGCTCGAGACTGCCAATATCTCATCGATGATTCATCACCTGCTTGGCAAATGTCCATCAAAAAGAAGCCTCCAGGCAGGATGTGAGACATCCTCTGGGATTTTGTCAAAATATAGAACATAGAGCAGAATGGCATGGGGACAGGCCTTTTGGCCCACATGTCTGTGCTGTATATGATGCCCAAATCAAACTAAAACCCTCCTGCAAGCACCTGCTAGATAACTTTCCATCCCTTCCTATTCACCTGCTTATCTGGAATCCCCCATGTATCAATCTAGAAGCCTGATACACATCCCTTTATTCCTTTCATATTCAGAAGCCTCTCATTGTATCTGCTTCCACCACCACCCCTGGAAGCTTTTGTTCCACTCTCTGTGTAAAATACTTGGCCCAAAAATTCCATTAACCACCCCTCGCAATCTTCCCATCCAGCACACAGTATCTTTGACCCACTGCCTTCAGGAGCGTCCAAATCAGGACTGAAGCATGAAAATTTGCAGACGCTGTGACTGTGAGAAAAACACGGAAGGGCTGGAGGAAGTCAGCAGGTCTCGCAGCATCCAAGGGAGGTAAAGATATATTATTGACGTTTCGAGTCTGAAACGACTGTTATATATCTTTACCGCCTGCAAAACCTGCTGACCTCCTCCAGCCTTTCCATGTTTTTAACCATCAATATCAGGACTTTCAGGCTGGGGAACAGCTTCTTCCTTCAGGCTGTGAGATTGATGAGAGATATCCTGTAACAGAGTAAGTTATTCCAAAATATTCATATGGATTTATTTTAAATGTTATTTTATGTATATATGCAAATGTTATGCACTTTACTATGTCTGTATATGTATGCTGCATGGTCTGAAGAAACGCTGTTTCATCGGGTTGCCTATTATATTTATTCTTTAAAATCTTTCGAAATTAAAATTTTTTTTTAGATGGTAACAGTTCATTTCGGCCCACGAATCCGCGCCATCCAATTTACACCCCACTAACCCACAAACCCAGTACGTTTTGAATGGAGGGAGGAAACCGAAGGCCCAGGGTAAAACACACCCAGGCACGGGGAGAACGTGCAAACTCCTCACAGACACTGCGGGATCCGAAACCCCAGTCCGGTCACGATCGCTGGCACTGAAAAGGCATTGCGCTGACCACTACGCCAACCATGCCGCTCCTGATGTGCAGTCAGATGACAGTAAACGCAATCAGACTTGAAGCTGAACATTACCATTGTTGAACAAGAGCAAGGTGTGATCAGATTGGAGTGGGAAATCAAGCAACTTGAACTTGAAACTGATGAGCGACAAGTTTATCCAGAGGACAGGATTCTGACAGTCCAACCGATTAATGCCTCTCGTCATTTAAAAAAAATTATTGATCAAAATAAATCATACAATCAGTCAAAATACAAGTAGATAAATAATATTTATCCCGTATAATTCCCCACACCCCAAACCTAACCCCCCCCACACCCCCCAAACCCCCCTCTAAGCTACCGCAAAAGAAAAAAGAAAAGAACAGAAGATAGAAGAGGAGATCAACTCATAATAATCATCAACTGTTGCCATGGTTTGGTGCAATACTTAAATCAGTCTCATTTTTCCAAGTAATCGCCAAACGTGTTCTTGCCACAGCTAATGCCAGTCTCAGAAAAACAAATTGAAATTTACCTAATTTTAATTCCAAATTCAATTTTTTAATATACCCCAGTAAAAATACCATAGGATCAAGCGAAAATTTAAATTTAAATGAAACTTCTAAAAGTTCCTTAATTCTATTCCTAAAAGATCTCACTGTTTCACATAACCAAGTAAAATGCAAAAAAGAGCCAACTTGCTTATTGCACCATCATTTTATAAACCCATATCAGTGGTCTTCGGGGTTTGAAGCCCGTGGCATAAAAATCACACAATGTGGATATTCAGTGCCTTTCACTGTACTGTACAGTACAGTATAGACTCTGACCCTGGCATCTGGGAGACAACATACCATTTGGTTCAAGGAAGACCCAACTTCCCATCATCGTATCAGTAGTCCTGCAAGAATCAGCTCCTTAAGTAAAAGTCCAGGTACTCCTTCAATGTGGGGATTTGTTTTGCCCTCATCGGCAGGCAGAAGGTTCTGGGATTCAGCCACTCTCTCGGTGAAATGGAATCACTCTCGGATTCTTTTCCCGTTTGCTGCGAACGTGTGTCCCTGAACTTTAACGCCCTCCAGTGAGTGAAGAGGCTCGTTCCCATTTCTCTGTGGTGTTGTGGAGCCACCTCATGGTACAAAGGACCCAGGTTCAATCTTGATCTCCCTTGCTGCTGAAGTGGAGTTCACATGTTCTCATTGTGTCGCTGTGGGTTTCCTCCTGCGTCTCAGAGGCACGCACTCCAGAGGATTAACGGAACCAGAGAACAGCACAGAAACAGGCCTTATGGCCCTTCTTGTCTGTTCTGAACTGTTATTCTACCCAGTCCCATTGACCTATCGCCCTCCCTACCCTTCCCACCTATGTACCTGTCCATATTTTTATTGAATGTCTAAAGTGAGCCCACGTTCACCACTTCAGCTGGCCACCCTCTCACTGCCAGTTCCTGCATGTTCCCTTTAATTGGCTGCTTTAAATTTCCCTAAGCCTGTCGGTGAAAGGTAAGATCTAGGAGGCTATGGTGAGGTGGGGGGGTGGGGGGGAGTGGAGGCAGAGGTGGTGGAAATTGAAGTGGGTGTGGTGAAGATAAAAAGGCTCATAAATCTAAATTAAAATTGGAAAAAGATCTATCTATAACTATTTCTCAAGATGATTGGATGATTATATATGAGGATAGTATGACTAAAATTGTAAATGTAAGGTATAGGTTGGTTCATTATAATTTTATTCACCAGTTATATTTATCTCCTGAGAAGTTAAGGAAATATAAGTTTAGTATTTCTTCTGATTTATGTTTTAGGTGCCATAAGCAAGTTTGCTCTTTCTTACACTCACTTGGTTATGTGAAACAATGAAACCATTTTGGAATAGAATTAAGGAACTTTGAGAAGTTTTATTTAAATTTAAATTTTTGTTTGACCCTATGGTATTTTTATCGTGTTATATTAAGCAATTAAGTTTGGAATTAAAATTAGATAAGTCTGAAATTGCCTTTCTGAGATTGGCATTAACTGTGGCAAGAAAATATTTGGCAATTACTTGGAAAAAGGAGACCAATTCGAGTATTTAATGGTGGCATTCAGAAATGAGGTCTTGTGTTTCACTGGAAAAAAATAACGTACAATCTATGTCATAATTATCCATTCTTTGTTAAAGTTTGGAGCCCTTATACGAGATGTATGGGCTTGAAGTTATAATCGTTTTTTTTTTCTCCCACGGCCGTTGTGGTTCCACCAAACCATGGCAATAGTTGATGGTCATTATGTAAGTTGATCTCCTCTTCTATTTTCTATTCTTTTTCTTTTTTGGGGTGGGAGGGGTAGATTAGAGGGGGGTTGGGAGGGATGGGGGATTATATAGGAAAAATATTCTGAATTTACTTGTATTTTGATTGTATGACTTATTTTGATTAATAAATTATTTTTTTAAATGATAAAATGGCATAGCATCAGTGCAAGGAGTTGGGCTGAATGGCCTTTCTCCACGCATTATGATCTTTCTGACTTTCACCTTGGTACTTAATTATGCACGCTTCATTTCCATCTCCCTACAGACCCTTCTGTTCCAGATATAATAGCTTATCCAATTATACCTCAGTACTATTATTTTCCAGTCCTGGTACCCCTCGTAAATTTCTTCCGCACCCTCCTTAATGCCATCACATCTCTCTCGCGGTGTGGACATTTGAACTGGGCCATTCATTTTTCCCTCTTTGCCTTAATTCAATGATGACACTAATACAATTTTAATTCAAATCCCATTAATACACATTAACGTAATTCAATACAAAGTATGCTGACTGGCTCCATCACGGTCCAGTATGGGAACACCAATACCCCCGAGTGTTAAGCCTTCCAAAAGGTAGTAGATACAGCTCAGGACATCACAAGCAAAGCCTCCCCCTATCGAGAATATCCACAGGGAGTGCTGCTGTCGGAGGGCAGCAGCAGGATCCACATCGCCCAGCACACGCTCTGTTCTCGCTGCTGCCATCAGGAAAGAGGTGCAGGTTCCACAAGACTTGTACCCCCTGGTTCAGGAACAGCTGCTCCCCATCCATCATCAGGCTCCTCAACAACAAACTCAATCAGAGACTCATTTAAGGATTCTTAATTGTGTACTTCATTGATTTTCTTTTATTCTCGCTGTATTGCACAGTTGGATGGAGGCACCAACGGAGTGGGTGCGTCGATGGAGGTGTAATGGAGACATCAGTTAAATTAACTCAGTGGGTTAAATTGACCAGTGATTGTGAGACTTGTAAAGTGTTGCAAGAACAACAACCTGAGTCTTAACGTGGAAGTGATTGAGAACTTCAGGACAAAGGTTGACCATTCTCCATTGCACATCAATGGTTCCATTATGGAGAGAGAGAGTGGAGTGAACACAAAGTTCTTCAATGTACATATAAAGGACAATCTCTCCTGGAGCCACAACACCTCCTCATTAGTTCCAGCAGCCCCTCCACTTCCTAAGGAGGTTGAGGAGGGAAAGGCTACCGGCCCCTGTCTTGACAACATTTTAAGGGAGGTTAAATAGAGCTCCTTAAACAGGGCTCAAACAATGATAGAAGACCCTTTCTATCCAGAACACAGCATCTTTGAATTTCGCATCTGCCATGGTGGGGTTCTCCAACTGGATACTCAGACCCCGAGGTTCACTGGCTCACGTTGGCGAAGAGCAAAGCAGTGCAGATGCCGGAAATCTGATACAAAGCAGAAAATTCTCCACCTGTGGAGGAACTCACAGATCTATTTCAGTGACCACTTTCTAGTTCTGATAAAAGATCGCGGCCCTGAGACACCCACTCTCTTTCTCTCTCCATATGAGCTGCTTGACCTGCTGAGTATTCCAACATTTCCTGTTTTTATAACGTCTAGTCATCTGGATGAGTTTTTAACAGTGCCTTTTATATAAAGCAGTGGTTCTCAACCTTTTTCTTTCCACTCACATACCACTTTAAGTAATCCCTGTGCCATCAGTGCTCTGTGATTAGTAAGGGATGGCTTAAGGTGGTCTGTGGGTGGGAAGGGAAGGTTGAGAATCACTACTCCAGATCCAATTGTTACTGAAATATTTTGCTTGAGAAAAATTGTCATTGGCCTATTTCCTTTGGAGTTGTGAAACCGTGCACATAACGAGTCAATGAGGGACGATTAAAATAGTGGTTTTCAAACTTTTTATTTTCACCCACAAACCACCTTAAGCAATCATGAACACCTATGGCATAGGGAATACTTAAAGTAGTATGAGATTGGAAAGAAAAAGGTTGAGAACCACTGGTATAAAGGTTCAAATTCATGTTGAAGTTCATTATCATCTGACTGCGCAAAGACAGCCAGATGAAGTCAAGTTTATTGTCATCTGATTATACAAGAACAACCCAACGAAACTGTGTTCTCCAGTCCACGGTACAAATCATGCAGACATATGAGGGCAGCAAGGTTAGCGTTGAGGTAAGCGTACTTCCTTTACACCACCAGTGATGGGGGACAGGGGTTTAAATCCTGCACTGTCTGTAAGGAGTTTGTATGTTCTCCCAGTGTTTGTGTGGGATTCCTCTGGGGGCTCTGGTTTCCTCCCACTGTTCAAGGGGATTGTAAGCTAATCAGGTGTAAATTGGGCAGTACGAGCTCATGGGCAGAAATGGCCTGTTACCGTACTGTATGTCTAAAAAATAAAATACAACCAGACATTACACACATACAGACAAATAATACATATGGAGGACAAGTATTGCAACTATACAAATAAATAAATATTGTTTCATGAATATGAGTCTCGGGTGGTCAGTGGGAGCCATTCCTTTGGTGGTTCAGCATTCTCCCTGACCGTGGGAAGAAGCTGTACCTCGGCCTGGTGGTGCTGGCTTTGATCCTCCTGGATCTCTTCCCTGACAGGAGCAGCTGAAAGATGCTGCGTGCGGGGTAGAAGGGGGTCCTCAATGATTTTGCGCACCCACATACCTGAAACATACCTGAAGGTTGTATTTCTCCGGACCACAGTACACACGTAACACACAGCGCCTAAAGACCTTCAAAATACATAAAAATATAATATAAAATGATATTTTGGAATAATTTACTCTTACATTTATAGAGACCCAAAGTTACAGGATGCCTAGGTAAGTCTTCATGTCTCTTTCCTCCAGATCTCTTGAGATGGATGGCTGCAGCAAGCAAAAATGTTGGTGTATATGAACATCTGACACCAACTCAAGCATAACCTGTCCTGTAACTTTCACCGCCCTGTGCAGTTTTGGATCCATGAGTGTATCCCAAAGCTCTGAGGTGACATGACTTGCATGTTATTTAGACCCATTGCAACATGTTTCCATCTTATGATATTAAATTCCTCCTGGACTTCTGATAACGCAACAGCATGGACATAAAATTACCCAGTTCTAGTTAATCCTGATCCATTTTCATTGTTTACATCTCTTTTACCTATTCCCATCCCTGCTTTTCTCTCAATCTACCCCCTTCCCTTCCAGCAGTCTTTACACCAACCTCTCCACCCCCCCCCCCCACCCCAATTTGGATGTATCCTCGATCTTCCCCTGCCCTCCCCCCCCAACCCCAAAGTCAGAAGAACATGATCCATTTCTTATCGAGGCCTCAGGAGCGGAGAAGGTCGAGAAGTACAAGTTGCTGGGTTTCAACACCTCCGAGGATCTCTCCAGGAGCTTACATGCCAATGCAATCACGGAGAAGGCTCGTCAGCGGTTATGCTTCGGGAGGAGTCTGAGGAGATTCTGTTTGTCACCGAAGACTCTTGAAAACTTCTACAGATGCACCGTGGAGAGCATTCTGCCCGGTTGCATCACTGTCTGGTATGGAGGCGCCAAAGCTCAGGCCTGGAAAAATCTCCAGGGAGGTTTTCAGTCAACCTGAGACATCACGGGCATCGGACTTCACTCCATCGAGGACATCTACAAGAGGCAGTGTCTTAAGAAAGCAGCCTCTATCCTCAAAGACTCCTGCCACCCAGGCCATGCCCTCCTCACTCGGCTACCATCGGGAAAAAGGTACAGGAGCCTGAAGACGAGCACTCAGCGGCACACAGACAGCTTCTTCCCCACTGCCATCAGATTCCTGAATGGGCAATGAACCACAGACACTGCCTTTTACATTTTCTTGCACTCTTTTTATCCATTTTTTACTTATTTAGAAAGATGGTTTATATAAAGGTTTACACTGTGACGCTGCCACAAAGCAATGAATTTCGTGACCTGTTCATGACAGTAAATTCTGATTCTCATTCTCATTCTACTTTCTATGCTTGCTATCTCCCCTTTTGCAACTTAGTCAAGAGAAAGGGCCCCCAACCCAAATCGTGACTCATTGTGTTTCTCAGTGTTTGCGCACAGATTTCAAGATCCGTGGTTCTTGTGCTGAAGTCTCATTCTTATTAACAGTGACAAGCTATTTTGTTACAATAGACCTAGTATTCAGTCAAGGTTAACTTTCACCTACAGCAGGTGAGTACCAGAAATGGACATTTTTCCAACAACTCTCACGCAGATTCAGATTTTAATTTTTTTTTTGTCCGAGTGCATACATGACATCACATAAAATCCTGAGATTCTTCTTCTTGCAGACGAGGTAGGGCAAAACAAAAACTGCACATAATGTACACATGTAAAGAATTTTTTTAAAAAAAGTAAACAAATTGGCTGTGCAATACAGAGAGAAAAAAAATCAATAAAGTGCAAAAATCCTGAAATGAGTCCCTGATTGAGTTTGTCATTGAAGAGTCTAATGGTGGAGGGGTAGCAGCTGTTCCTGAACCTGGTGATGCGAGTCTTGTGGCACCTGCACCTCTTTCCTGATGGCGGCAGCGAGAACAGAGCGAGCACTGTCTGGCATGGATCCTTGAGGATGGCTGCTGCTCCCCGACAGCAGCGTTTCCCGGAGATCCTCTCGATGGTGAGGAGATCTTTGCCTGTGATGTCCTGCACTGTGTCTGTGACCTTTTGCAGGGCTTTTTGTTCAGGGGTATTGGGGTCCCCATCCCAGACTGCAATGCAGCCCGTCGGCACACTCACACAGGGATAATAGGTCAAGAAGAATCCAACGCACTGCATAACCTTAGCCCATCACCTTCAAATTGTGCAAGGGGTTACAAAAACAGCAATGGTTATAAAGAGAAGGCTCCCACATGACACTAACTACCTTTCTCATAGAATTTACTGGGAGAGAGAGAGAGATTTATTTTGATGGGTGAGGTCCATTTGTATGAGCCACTCTGTGGATGAGAGAGAGAAAGAAAGAGAGAGAGGAGATACAGAGAGTGGGGGGGGGGGGGAGAGAGAGAGAGAGAGTGGGGGAGAAAGAAAGAGGTGAGAGAAGGGAGAGAGACAGAGAGAGAGGGGGGAGAGAAAGAGGGAGAGAGAAGTAGAGGGAGAGAGAGGGCACGTAAATTTTATGGTTACAGATAACTTTAAGTAATCTAGTCATGTCTCAGTGCTCACAAAGCTATCATGTTCTCAGGGATTCAGAGAGAATAGAAAGCCAACTGCAATATGAAATCATATTGTTACCAAGCAAAGATTCAGAATAATAATTCAGGGGATAAAGTAAATAACGGATGAGGAAGTGAAAGTGCAGATAAGTGGTGACATCTCAAAAAATAAGAGTTTCTTTTCAATAAGTAATGAAATTGTTAGCATGCAAAGGAATTCCAGTTCACTGGAAATGGGACAAATTGTTCAGTCGTCTTTTATGGAATTTCCTGGATGTCCTTCCATTCTGGGAGATTTGGTCAATGATCCCAGTGGGCAAGCATGGACGGCCTCATTGGGTATCATCCTGGAGGGGAGTGAAGGAGGCCTGCGTAGTAATCAAAAATTCTGAAAGAGGGGCAGGGGAGGTGGAGAGTGGCCTGAAGGAAGCAAAAAGGGGAGGAGAGAGGCAAGGAGGATGGGAGGGAGGGAGGGATGAAGAGCGAGATGGGAGGGAAGGAAGATGAGGGAATGCGGAAAAGAGGAAGGGAGGACAGGGGGAGAGAAGAAAGATGGTGCATAAAAGGGAATGTGGGAGGAATGAGAGGAAAGGGGAGGGAGGGAGAGAGGGATGAATGAAGGAAGGAAAAATTGGACAGGAAAGGGAGGTGAGGAAAAGAGTGATGGTTGAAAGGGAGGAAAAAAGAGAAGGAATCTGATGTGGATTGAGCAGTGAACGAAAGCTAAATGCAATGTGAATCGTCCTCCTTCCACAATAAGCCACCACTGTGTATTGCAGAAGTCCATTTACAAATGAAAAGTTTCACCAAAACACCAGATGAACATTGGCTCAAGAGCTGGGAAGGGTTCATGACCTTTCCCTGTTGGAAGAGCAGCTTGGGAAGGTAGCTGAGACCTCAGCATCATATGCCCTTGGCACTGCAGCCAGGAATTCCAGAGTGGGACTTGGCTACCCAGAGGCAGCCCAGGAAGCCATGCCGAACACATTGGTTCTCAATTCAGATCGCCTTAATGGTGAGAGTTAGTATGTGGTGGCCCTTTGTGGCAGTGATTGAATCGGTGCTCCGGACAGTGAGCGCAATGAAAGGCCAGCAGCCCACACAGTGGCACTGGCCCAAACAACTGAACTGGCGGGAGAACCATATAACCATATAACAATTTATGGCATGGAAACAGGTCATCTTGGCCCTACAAGTCCAAGCCAGTTCACTCAAACAACTCCACTGGCTCCCCCCACCTATTCTCCGGCCATAACCCTCCAACCCCCTCTTATCCATGTATATATCCAGCTTCCTCTTAAACGAAAGAATTGACTCTGCCTCAACTATTTCCTCCGGAAGATTATTCCATTCAGCCACCACTCTCTGAGTGAAGAAGCACCCTCTAATGTTTCTCCTAAGATTTTGCCCCCTTACCCTCAACTTGTGTCCTCTTGTTTCAACCTCCCCTGCTCTCAGGGGGAAAAGTCTACCTGCATTTAGTCTATCTATTCCCTTCATAATTTTAAACACCTCTATCAAATCCCCTCTCAACCGTCTACATTCCAATGAATGAAGTCCTAACCTCTTCAATCTTTCTCTGTACTCTAGGTATTTTAAGCCAGGCAACATCTGGTAAATCTTCTCTGCACCCTCTCCACCTTATCTATATCCTTCCTATAACTTGGAGACCAGAACTGAACACAATACTCCAAACCTGGCCTCACCAATATCTTAAACAGCCGCAGCATCATTTCCCAGCTCCTATACTCTATGCTATGATTTATGAAGGCCAGCATACCATATGCCTTCTTAACCATCCTGTCTACATGAGAATCCACCTTCAAGGAACGCTGCACCATAACTCCAAGATCTCTTTGTTCTTGTCCATTCCCCAATGTCCTCCCCTTTACTACATATGTGCTATTTTGATTATTTTTTCCGAAGTGAAGCACCTCACACTTCTCTACATTAAATTCCATCTGCCCTCTTTCAGCCCAATTTTCCAGACAAACCAAATCCCTCTGTAATTCCTGAAAATTTTCCTCACTATCCACCACTCCCCCTACTTTGCATCATCTATGTTTTTACTTACCCAGTTAACCACCCCATCATCCAAATCATTAATATAAATTATGAACAACAGGGGACCTAGCACCGATCCGTGAGGCTTCCATCCTGTCAGACAGTTGTTCACCATGACCTTCTGGTGTCTCTCCTCCAGCCACCTCTGCACCCATCTTACTATTTCTCGATTAATCCCTAGTGACTGAACCTTCCTTACCAACCTTTCATGTGGAACCTTATCAAAAGCTTTGCTAAAATCCAGATAGACTACATCAACTACCCTACCTTCATCCACCTTTCAATAGACAACAGACAATAGACAATAGACAATAGGAGCTGGAGTAGGCCATTTGGCCCGTCGGGCCAGCACCGCCATTTTAGATCATAGCTGATCATTACCATCAGTACCCCTTTCCAGCCTTATCCCCATAACCCTTAACTCCATTACCCACAAGAGTCTTATCTAACTCTCTTTTGAACATAGTCAGCGAATCCGCCTCTACCACCCTCTGTGGCAGAGCATTCCACAGATTCACACTTCTCTGGGTAAAAATATGCTTTCTCATCTCCGTCCTAAAGGGCCTACCCTGTATTCTTACACTATGCCCTCTAGTCCTCGTCTCCCCCATCATTGGGAACAAGTAATCAGACTTCACCTTGTCTATCCCCCTGATGATTTTGTATACCTCAATCATGTCCCCCCTCATCCTTCTAAACTCCAATGGATACAAGTCCAGTTTTTCTAGCCTTGCTGCACATGACAACCCTACCATCCCTGGAACTAACCTTGTAAATCTGCGCTGCACACCCTCTATAGCTAGTATGTCCTTCCTCAAAAGTGGAGACCAGAACTGGACGCAATACTCCAGGTGGGGTCTCACCAGGGCCCTGTATAACTGCAGAAGGGTGTCTCTGTTCCTATACTCCAATCCCCTCTTTATGAAAGCCAACATTCCATTTGCCTTCTTCACAGCTTTCTGAACCTGCATGTTAGCCTTCAGTGACCGGTGAACAAGTACACCCAGATCCATTTGCACTTCCCCACTCCCTAGCTTGTCTCCATTTAAATAATACTCAGCTTTCCTATTACTTCCCCCAAAATGAATAACCTCACATTTGTTCACAATGAAATTCATCTTCCATTTAGCCGCCCACTCCTCCAGCCTGTCCTTTCTTGTCACTTCTTCGAAAAACTCAACAAAGTTCATCAAACATGACTTCCCTTTCATAAACCCATGATAAATCATTGCTTATCTAGATATTTATACACATGGAGAATGGCAAGGACAGATTAAAGGCCAGTGACCCCAAAATGGTGCTGGCCTTGCTGCACAGCCAACAGACAGGGACAGTGCACGGGGAAGAAGGGCATTGTTATGCAGGAAAGTACCCATGCGCGGGAAACCCACTTTTGTTATGGATGTTGTGACATCAACTAAGGGGGTCCAGTGCAAGTATAAAAGTCAGGCCTGAGCCCTAATAAAACTCAAAGTTTAACCTGACTACATGTGACAGAGTATATAGAAGTGTTTGGGAGATAAATTGGGAAAGGTTTGTTAGAGCAGGTCACACACAAACACTTTAAAACACAGAATTTTTGCAGGAGTGCTCACAGACACATGATGGACTGTTATTTGCACAAGGCAACAAATCTAACAACATACAGTGGCAGCTCTGTCTGGCAAAGAGCATTTACTGTCTGGAAGGTCATGTGATCTTTGCAGACAGAGAGCAGAAAAAAAGAGGCTTTTACAGTTGGAGGGGGTGAGAGAGAGAGTGAGAGAGAGAGAGAGAGAGAGAGAGAGAGAGAGAGAGAGAGAGAGAGAGAGAGAGAAGAGACACAGACATCGGTTCCAGAGGGACAAACTGGCAAAGTTTGGAAGACGATCTGGTCAAAGGAGAAGACTGGCTGTCCGGTTTTTCCCTTGGAATAGAAGAAACAAAAAAGCACTCTGTGGTGACCTGAAAGAAAGAGGTTATCATCTGGAGAACCCTGAAGGGGGCAAGTTTCGTCAGCAAGACACTGGAATGGTTGACCAAAAAGGAATCAGTGGTGGATGTCCTGGAACAAGAAAAATTCTCTCTCTCTAAAAACCAACAAGATCCCTTCTGAGTGGTAACCACTTACCTGTTAAGCACCAAAGCCTGGTGAACTTTATAAATGTTAACTTCTGTGCACAGTATAAGCATTGCTTGCAACCAGTAAGATTAGATAGTGACCCAAAGAACTTTGCTGAACTTATACACACATTACACACATGTGAGCTTAGAATTAGAAGGGGGTTAAGTGAGTGAATAGAGAAAAGTTAAAGTTTGATCCTGCTTTCATGTTCAAAGCAACTTTTGTTTAAGTTACCCTTTGTCGTGGTGAATATCTATTGCCGTTGAGCTTTGGGGTCCTCTGGACATGTAACACCTGCACTACGTGTGTGCGTGTCTTTCGAGTAGCGCGTGGCTACAGGTGCATATTTTAATTCTGAGTTCAAGTTGTTTTGCAGTGTTTGATTTTCTTATCCAATCTTCACCACCCGCTCCCTAACGACCTCTCCAATCCTGGCCCACACCACTGACACCTGTGGTTAACAGCGATGGAAAATAAGATTTAGACAAACAGCACAGTAACGGGCCTTTTCAAACTTATGCTGCCCAATTACGCCCACTTGATCTACGACCCCCCTGGTACATTTTGAAGGGTGGGAGGAAACTGGAGCCCACAGGGGAGAATCCACGTAGACACGGGGAAAACATACAAACTCCTGACAGATAGTGCGGGATTCCAACCTTGGTCCCGATCACTGGCGCTGTAATAGCGTTGCGCCAATCGCTGTAGCAACTGTGTCATCATAAAACTGGACTAAATATATAAAACAGAGGAAAAACCCCTCATCTTCCACCTGGGCACCCTCCAATCAGATGGCATTAATATCGACTTCTCTGGTTTCCATTAGGCCTTTCTCTCCCCCTCCCTCTCTCTCCCCCTTCTCTCCCACCCCTCTCTCTCTCTCTCTCCCCCTCCTTCTCTCTCCCCCTTCTCTCCCACCCCTCTCTCTCTCTCCCTCTTCCTCCCCCCCACTCTCTATCTCTCTTCCCCCCTCCCCCTCCCCTACTCTCTTTCTCTCTTTCTCGTTCTGGCCTGAAATGTTGGTTACATATCTTTGCTGCATAACGAATGCGGTATTTTGGGAGGGCATATCCTGGCTGGTTGCGTCACTGCCTGGTACGGAGGTGCCAATGCTCAGGACAAGAATAAACTCTAGAGGGTCGTTAACTCGGCCACATCACAGGCTCCACCGAGGACATCTACAAGAGGTGGTGTCTTAAGAAAGCAGCCTCTATTCTTGTGGTGTTATGTTTCCTCCATTGTATTTAGTTGTCCATTGTATATAGTTACGACCTGTTGCAAGTTCACCTGTCTTTAGAATGACCCCAGGCGGGTAGATCACCCCTATGGAACACTGGCCTTCAAGCCAACGCCTACACCAAATGCCACAGCTATTGTTTCAGTTTGAGAGGCCTTCACCATTACCACAGAGGATGGCACTCACCAGGCTCAGCCCGTCCGGGACTGGTGGTGGTCGAAGAGGTGCACCCCATTCATGCGGGAGAGCCCGGAACTATCCCGTACACCCATGATCACCCTGTGTTTCACATCACCCCGACACAGACAGCACCCTCTCCAAGTAGTCAGTTGGTGGCTCCTCATTTAGACACCCAGCCGGCGGAACAGCAGACTTCCTCTATCCCTGCGCCCTGCAGGTCCCTTGGACAGAGGAGGTCACCAGTGTGCCAGAATCAGTTGCCTTGGCAGTTTATTTATTGTGTTCAAAGACTAAGGGGGGGGGGGGTCTGTTTTAAAAGGAGGGGTGAATCTGGTGATATGTTTCCTCCATTGTATATATGGAGCTGGCCCGCCCACTGGTGACTCATACATTATGACTCCTCCCCTGTGATCCTGGGCCATAAAGATTGAGCCACCTCTCCCTTCCCTCCATTCCTATACCTGGATCTGGGCCAGCAAAGTTCTTCTGGACATTAAAGCCTATCATTCCCTCAGCCTAGTCTTGGTGATTACTGATAGTTCACCTCAAAGACCCCCACCACCCAGGCCACTCCCTCATCACTCTGCTACCATCGGAGATAAAAGGTACAGGAGCCTAAAGACGAGCACTCAGCGGCACAAGGACAGTTTCTTCCCCACTGACTTCAGATTCCTGAATAATCAATGAACCACAGACACTGCCTTATTTTGTCTTTTCTTGCACTTTTAAAAATTTATTTTGCAAAGTGGTTTATAGAAATGTTTGCATAGTGATATGCTACCGCAAATCTCATGACCTGTTCATGATAATAAATTCTGATTCTAATTTTGACTTGTAGAGTTTCTTCAGCACCTTTGTGCATTGAACTACAATCACAGCCTCTCCAGATTTTCTTGTTTACTAAAATCAGAAGACCTCTGCTGAGAAACAGTGATAGAGATCTGTTTTTTCATGCGATCCAGCACATCAGCCTGTGCTCAATGAAACGGGATGAGGTCAGTTAGAACAGAGCAAGGGCAACATCATTTGACTGGTGCAAGGATCATTCAGGAGCCCTGATAATGGCGGGAAAGAAATTGGCGGTGTATGGCCCTGTGCATCTTGTTCCCGATGGGAGGAGGGTGAAGAGAGCGTGGCCAATGGTGGGATGAGCCTTTCAACGGGTTGGCTGGTTTTCTAAGGCAGCAGGAAGTGTCGATGGGATGGGTGGGGGGGGCGGTGCTTGTGAGATGGTCTGCAGTATGTGGAATTGGCCGGAGCATTTCTTGTACCGTGCAGAGATGCCCTCTCAGGATACTTTCAACGTTGAGGGACGCGAGCTCTGTGCTGAATTCCCTCAGTTTTCTGAGGAAGAATTGCTACTTTTCCTCGACCATTAGGAGCACTTAAGGCTCCCTGCAACTCCTCCTCATGGATGCGGGGTGGGGGTGGGGGGGGGAATGAGCTCCACTCCTCTTCCGGAAGTCTATTACCATCTCATTAAGCTCACTGACATTGAAGGAGAGGCTTTCGACCTGGCACCAAGCCACTGCACTGTCTACCCTCCGTCGATATTCCGCCTCATCATTGTTCCAGGTCAAACTGACAATGGCGACGTGAGCTGCGAATTGGTAGATGGAGTTGGAGTGGTGTCTGACTACACAGTCTGAGCGTGCAAGCAGTAGGGGGCTGAGTACGTAGCTTCGCAGGGCACCAGTGGGGAGGGCGATGGTGGAGAAAGTGTTGCCTCCGATCCTTACTGAGTGGGGATTGCTAGATGGTTGGGGTGGGGTTAAAATTCAGATACGGAGGTGGGGTTGGGGAAAAATATTGGGCATCAATAGAGTTGTTTGAAAGAATCGTGCCTCAGTAGGCAATATTGTAGAACAACCATTCTCAATGTTTTTACAGCTGTTCTCCCCACTCTCCCCAGGACCCCTTCCCTGTGAAGCAGTCAAAATATTATATCGCATGAGGCATGATTGGTATAGAAATAGAATCAGGTTGGCTGGAGCTAAGGGACAATGGGGAACAGAAGACATTGGGGCAATTACTTGTAATTGATGCAGACGGGTAATTAGTGGTGTGTAAAATAGATAATGCAGCCAAGATGGGGGGATTATAATCCAGATACAGACACAGGCTGCGGGCTGCTGGCAACTTGCAGATGAAGGAGCAACACGGGCTGCTGGCGACCGACCCATTGGAACCAGATATCGGAACCGGGATTGGAGAGGGCACCGAGGGCAAAGTAGATCTCCCAAAGGGGCCTCGGGCGTAGATGGCTACCAGATCATGTGGTGGTGGGGGAGGGATGGGGTTGAAGCTGGAGTTGTTTTGGACATGAGTCTGCGCAGCGAATCCACGGTCACTCAGTGTCCCTGAAGGGACTCTCTTTTAGTTCTCTTGCTCCTGTTGTTAGGGGCAATGCTCACAGCAACTCTTTGCTTGCCTTAGACAGACAAAAGTTGAAGCACATTATGAATATTACATCTTCATGTATTATTACATGACAATAAAAGGAACATTGAAAAGACGATGGATGCTGGGATCTGGAGCAAAAAAAACATCTGCTGGAGGAACCTAATGGGTCAGGCATAGTCTGTGGAGAGAATAGCAAATACCAGAGAACATCAGCTAAAGGTGAGTGGAGGAAAATTCAGGAGGGATATCAGAGCCTGGAATGCATTGTGGCAGCTGGTACAATGGGGACATCCAACAGAATTAGATAGACACGTGGATGTAAGAAACAAATAGAGCAATATGGATGTAGGTGGGGAAGGATTAGATTGTTGTGGAGTGGGTTTACGTTGGTCAGCATAACATTGTGGGCTGAAGGGCCTGTTCTCTGCTGTAACATTCTACGATTTATGTTCTAAAAGAGACGGTCTTTAGATCGAGTCCTTGCTACACGACTCACGAAAGGGTGAGTCCACCCGGATCATTTCCCTCCATGTTGCATTGAATTGAATTGTTTACTGTGACGTATACCAAGATGTAGTTTAAAAAAAGCTCTGTTTGCCATGCTATCCAGCCAAGTCAATCTATACTCGTGCAAAAATAAAGCGAAAGTGCAGGGTGTGGTGTTACAGTAAGTCAAAGAGTATAGTGTTACAAAGGCAAAGTGCAGGGTCTTGGTAAAAATACAATTAAAACAATGCAGGAGCAATATGTCCTACCGATGCAAGGTCTGTTTAAGAGTCCAATAACAGCAGGAAAGAAACTAGTTGAATCTGGAGTTTCATGTTTTCAAGCTCATGAATTACAGCTATGTGCCACTTAACATTCATACATCTGTTGTCCCATAATTGTACAGTTACCGTGAGCAACTCCACAGCAATTTAGAAAAAGTGATCACTAGCTAATAGGAAATTGCATACTGTATACCCACACTGATCCGACTTCCCTGCTCTCTCCGCACAGCCCCATGTAGGGACCCCACACTGGTCCAACTTCCCTGCTCTCTCCACTCAGCCCCGTGTCGGGCCCCCAAACTGATCCGACTTCCCTGCTCTCTCCATACAGCATCATGACGGGCCCCACACTGATCCCACTGCCCCTATTCTCTCCCTACAGCCCTGTGTTGGGCCCCCACTGATCCCACTGCCCCTATTCTCTCCACACAGCACCGCATTGGGACCCCACACTGATCCCACTGCCCCGCACTTTCCCCACAGCCCTTATCAGTCCCCACAGTGATCCCATTGCCCCTATTTTCTCCGCACAGCCCCACGTCAGTCCCCACACTAATCCCACTGCCCTGCCCTCTCCCACTGTCCCGTTCTCTCCCCACAGCCCCATGTCAGTCCCCACACTGATCCCACTGCCCTGCTCGCTCCCACTGATCCTGACTTTCAAATAAAAACATTTACAGGTACTCTAAGTACATGGTGTTGCACAATGTCCACGCCGAATAACACCCAATTTCACAGAACGTATCGTGGACGTTAAGGGGCACATACCTGTATAAATAACTGTGGAGGTTCGCACTGAGAGACAAAATATTTCTTTGAATTCCCTCTTTCCTGCTCATTCCTTATGCGGAATCTTAAATTTTCTTGAATTTAAATTTAGACATGCAGCATGGTAACACGAGTCTATGGGCCCAATTACACCCAATGTACAACCAGAGCACCCAGAGGAAACTCATGGAGACACGGGGAGATCATACAAACTCTTTACAGACAGCATAGGATTTGAACCCTAGATTTAAATCTATGTTCCACTGGTTCAGGTAGTTGAATTAATAAGTAGGATATTTAAAATGAATGAATAATTTTATTGTAAATGAGTCGCTCGTAACACTGACCATAATCTGAATGAATTTGACGTTAAGGATAAATGTGATATACAGTAAAATCGCTGATATCCGGCACCTATTGGGATTGGTAGATGTCGGATAAGTGAATTTTCCGGTTGCTTGAGGTGGCGAATGAGGTGCACCAATTTTAAATTTACGTACTTTTTACCTATTCTGTGATTCAGTTGCTGGTTATTTGAGGCTGAGGTTGCTTGAATTCTGGATTACGGGGAGTTTACTTTTGTTAAATTGAAACTTTTTAAACTAAACAAATTAAATTCTCCAGCAATGTACACAGTGGGCAGACAATGTTTTGCATTTAAAGTAATAATTTGTGATATGGAATATGGGCCGATGGGACTAGCTCAGGTAGGCTGTTATGGGATATGTTAGAATAGTTATGGGCAATATCTCTTTAAAAGAGATAGATTGTGGGGTGTTTAGTGTAGGTCACTTCACAAACAGAGTAACATTTCATAAAAGACATCTCATTTAAAATGCAAGAGTTTCGTTGAGGCACCAGTTGGCTTTGAAGAAGCAATGAAGAATGCTGATCTATTGTGTATGGGCAATAAAGTCCAAGCTCGGAACTATTGATAAGATATTTTGACTATTGTATTTGGAGCCCTGGAAGCAATTGTATGGTTTTTACAAGCAGAGAGAGAATAAGCAAACAGGTGATTTATCTTTTGGAGAGAGAGAGAGAGAGAGAGAGACAGAGAAGTCAGTTCTACAGTAGGCTGCAAAATGGAGGCGGGCAGATTTTTGAAAAACCTCATTTTGAAGACGGTATGTGAGTTCTGAGTTCAGCCTTTTCAAAACCCTTATGGTCCTTACAAGAGGAAATAGCTGGCTAGAGTGTTTCTCCTGAAATAAGGGAAACAAATGGTGACCTGGAAGAAGAGGTTATCATTTGGAAAACCCACAATGGGGCAAGTTTCTTTGGCAAGACACTGAAATGACTGATTGGGGGGAATAAATTCGTGTGTGTCCAATGAGCAACAAATCTCTCTTTGAAACCGACAGGAACCTTCCTGAGTGGTAACCATTTAACCTTAAGCACCAGAGCCTGGTGAAGATTCACAAATGTTAAGTTCTGTGCTTGGTACAAGAATTGCATGTTACTGGTGAACTTGGGGGAGTGAGAAGTGAATGATTAGACTGTGAAACGAAGAACTTTCCTGAACGTATACACAGCACTTAGAATTAGGAGGTTAAGTTAATAGTAATAAGTTAAAGTTTGACCCTGTTATTATGTTTTGTGGAGCACATCAAAAGAATCAAAGGCTTGTTGATCCAAACCAAGGCTTTTATTAATTAGAAGACTGGAGCGTATCACATGTAGGTCGACCAGTCAAGAATGATCTGGGTCTGGCTAGGAGCAACCATTTAAGACCTGCCAGTAGGCATGGCTATGCTCTCAGCCAATCACAGCCATCCAATACTACAATATACACATATATACATCGGTGATAGAATCCGTACTATCACATGTTTAAAGAAAATTAAAAGCAACGTTTCTTTAAGCAACCATTGTCTTGGGGAATTTCTATTGCTGCTGGGTTTTTGAGTCCTCTGGGCTTGTTACAAGGCAACCTGATCGGGAATGGATGAATGGGGTCAAAGAGCCTGATTCAGCTTATTTCATCGTTCTCTTTCTCTTGCAGCTTGATGTACATGTTATAAATCTTTTAATTATCATTGTGTCTGTAATCACATATTCAAAGCTGCTTCCTTCTGGTAACCTCAGCCTGCTTCCCAATTTGTCCTTTAAGTAGGTTTTCAGTTGGTGGTATGCAAACATTGTACTGTGAGTTATATCATATTTGTACTTCATTTGTTCAAAAGATAATAATTTATTTCCCAAAAAACAATTTTCTATTCTTCTTATCCCTTTTCTCTCCCTTTCTCTAAAGGAAAGGTTATCTATTGTGAAAGGGATTAGTTGATTTTGTGTCAATAATCATTTTGGTAGTCGGTAATTTGTTTTGTTCCTTTCTACGTGAATCTTCTTCCAAATGTTGAGCAGATGGTGCAGTACTGGTGAACTTCTATATTTCACCAGTTTTTCATCCCACTTATAAAGTATATGTTCAGGTACCTTCTTCTGTATTTTATCAAGTTCTAATCTGGTCCAATCTGGTTTTTACCTTGTTTGATAAAAATCTAATAGGTATCTTAATTGTGCTGCTCTATAATAATTCTTAAAGTTTGGTAGCTGTAAGCCCCCTTCTTTGTACCTCTCTGTTAATTTATCTAGTGCTATCCTTGTTTTCCCCCCTTTCCATAAGAATTTCTTTATTATTTTCTTTAGCTCATTGAAGAATTTCTCTGTTAAGGGAATTGGTAACGATTGAAATAGGTATTGTATCCTTGGGAAGATATTCATTTTAATGCAATTTACCCTTCCTATCAGAGTTAGTGGTAAATCTTTCCAATGTTCTAAGTCTTGTAATTTCTTCATTAATGGCTGATAATTTAATTTGTATAGATGGCCTAGATTATTATCTAATCTAATACCTCGGTGTCGGATTACTTGTGTTTGCCATTTAAATGGTGATTCTTTCTGAAACTTTGTGAAATCCGCATTATTCATTGGCATTGCTTCACTTTTATTTGTGTTGATCTTGTACCCCGATACTTCTCCATATTCCTTCAGTTTCTTATGTAATTCTTTTATTGATAATTCTGGTTCTGTTAAGTATACTATGATGTCATCTGCAGAGACTGATTTTATATTTCTTCTCTTTTATTTTTATCCCTTTTATTTTATCTCCTGTGCTTATCAGTTGTGCCAAGGTTTCTATAGTGGGAACAAGATCTAAACATAAAAATAAAAAATGAAACATGGGAAAAGCTATGCTCCGGAACTGTGAGAAATACAATAAACACGAGGTTACGCATGATACAATATAATTGGTTACACAGGCTATATATCACGCCCCAAAAGTTAAATAAATGGGACCCAACATTATCAGACAGATGTTTTTGCTGTAAGAAGGAAATGGGAACAGCAGAACATGCAATTTGGGCATGTGAGAATGTGGAAAAGTTTTGGGAAGATCTAAATCAGGTATTAAATAAAATCACAAAAATCAACATACCAAAAAATCCAGAGATCTTTCTTCTAAGTAATATAAGAAGTAAAGAATTAGGCCTCAAATTGGATGAAGCACAAAAAAGATTTATTATGATAGCCTTAGCTGTAGCAAAAAAATGTATAATGTCAACCTGGAAATCAGAAGAGAGCGTGAGAATACAGCAATGGTACATGGAAATGAATAAACGTATTCCATTGGAAAAAAATAACATATAATTTAAAAAATAAAGTTACATTATTTGAACAAATTTGGGAACCATACATGGAACACAACAGAGAGGGCCTACCGCGGACCTCCACCCCCTAAAATGATAAGAAGACAAAACTACTTAACTCAGTGTGTAAAAGTAGATGACACATTTTTCTTGTTTATTTTCATTGTGTGATGACATTGTTTAATGGGTTTATTGTAATGTATATGTTGAACGTTTAGTGGGGAGGGAGGGGGGGTGGGAAGGAGGGAGGGAAGGGAGGGGTGAAAAAGGGGAGAAAATGACACTGTGTATATTCAAGAGGGGAATGTTTGTGTGTATTTTGGTTAATATGGGGTTCATAGTGTGAAAAATAAAAAGTACATTTTTTTAAAAAGAGCCTGCTTCCATGCTGTGCCACTCTACAACTCTGTGGCTCCATGACATGTACGAAGTGTACATTCCATTCAGGTGGAGAGACAACCTGAGGAATTTGATTCCAACGTGTGAATTTCAGGAGAAATTGAAGATAATATTTAAGTCGGAGCCAAGCAGCCAGGCGAGTTTTCGACTTCAGCAAAATGCATCTTTGAAGGGAAAATGCAATCTGGGAATAAATTAATGAGAGGGTATCAGTGCCTCGATAGAACAGCCGGAGCTTCCATTGGTTCGTCAACGAAACCAAAGAGGAAGTGCAAATGTGGACTCCTTACTGAGAAGTGAGAGAATTTATAACAGAGAGAGTGAGGAGGTGACAGAAGTGTTAGCGATACTCCGTGTCTACCTTCACAGATGAAGGCATTATAAATGTTGCGGAAATACTGAAGAACTCAGCATCCAGAGCAAATGAGGAAGGAACAGAAATAAGCATTCATGTTAAAAAAAAAACTAGTTGAGAATTTAATGAGACTGAAAATGGATAAATGCTGAGGATTTGCATCCCAGAGTTCTTGGCAGAGGTGATTATGGAGATAATGGATAGCAAGTCACCATTTTACAAAATTCCGTGAATTCTAGAATGGTTCCTGCCGATTACAGAATCAGGATCTATTGTTGATCTATTATCTGTTGTTTTGCAGCAGTGTTGGCCTGTAAATATTGCTACAGATGACATTCTAAAGCTGAATAAATTTAGTGCAAAAGAAGAGGGGTGTCTTGTGCCTCCTTCCAAACATGGCCTGGGTGGTGAGGGTCCTTGAGGACGGAGATTGCTTTCTCCAATTACTGCCTCTTGTCATCTTCCTCGATGGAGTCAAAAGGGCGACCCCTATCATTTAAGAAGAATGAGAGAAATATACTGGGGATCTACCAGTCCGTCAACCTGACATTGCAGGGAAAGGGTTGAAATCCACGATAAGTTAAGTGATATCAAGATATTTAGAAAATAATGACGATGGTGGAAGAGAAGCAGCGTTGGATTTATTAAACCGTGTTTGGCCAATGTATGAGAGTCCTTTGCAAGTGATTCTTGTAGACAGTTGGAGGGGGAACTCACAGATCTGGTGTCGATGGACTTTCAGAAGACCTTTGGTAAGACTTAAAAGAGACTTGAGGAGCAACGCTTTCACGCAGTGGGTATACGGAAGGTGTTGCCAGTAAAAGCTGCACAAGGAGATACCATTGTGATGTTGTAAAGACCTTGAGACAGGGATGTGGATAGGAAAGGTTGATGAACAAGAGCAAAGCACATGAGATTGGGAGGTGATAGACTCATGTGGATTGAGAGTGGAAAGGAAAATAAATAAATCGTATGTCCATGAAATCAAAATTCATGATCAGCATTCCTTTCTTGTTATGTATTGAAACAGGTGTAAATTGACTTTAGTCTGCCGTACGCAGACGAAGATTCGCTATCAGCAGAAATTGCCTGGCGCCCCTAACCTTCGGAGAAAGGGAAGCAAAAGAGAGTTCCTCCCTCAGTGGCACAGCGTCCAAGGATTTTCCTCCAGCACTCCCCCAGCCAGACAGACTCCAGTCCAAACCATTGACAACCCAAGGTCCAGATCCAACCCCCCGATGTGATCAGAAAGCCTCGTGTCCCGGTTCCGATCAATGGTACCCCTTTAGTCGCTCTTCGAGCTAGCCTCCAGAAATCTGCAGTCAGATGTGCGCCCTTTGACCACAGTCACCGATAGCCTGCATCTTACGTGGGCTCCTCACCTCGGGCGACGGCAACTGTATGGCCATGGTCACCGTCGGCAAAGTCATCTCCTCTGCTTCTCCTTCTCAAATGATGGTGGGGGGGGGGGGGGTTTTCTGGTGCCCTGCGCTGGATTCTGCAGCCCTTCGAGGCTGCTGCCGAACACAAGCGCCACTATCTTGGAACCAGACCCTGCAGTTGTAGGATTTTAAAATAAACCACCATGGGGTCTTTTAGCAGGCCGTTTAAACCCTGTACGGAACCACTGGTAGAGGGACTAGGCTGCAGAACCCTGCGGAGGAACATTGTGTCTCCTTTTCCTGCTCTCCCTAGGTCCACACCAGTGACAGCTCTGGAATTACAGAGAGCTTTACAAGGTAGAAACAGGCCTTGGAGCCCAGTTCATCCATGGCATCCAGGATGCCCATCCAAGCTAGTCCCACTTGCTTGCATATGGCCTGTCTCCCTCAAAACCATTCCACCGCATCCCTGTATCAAGGTCTTTACAACATCATGATGGTATCTCCTTCTCCAGCTTTCTCTGGCAGCAGCTTCCATATGCCTGCTGCATGGAAACGTTGCTCCTCGTCTCTTTTAAATCATTCCCCTCTCACTTTAAATCTATGTCCTCTAGTTTTGGTCTCACCTATCCTGGAGGGGACAAGACCACATATTTGTCCTGACCCTTCTCAAGTAGTTAGTGTGATGTCCAGGGGTACTGGTAGCAGGGTTGCAAAATCGACAACTTCAGTTTGTCTGAAAGCACCAAGATGGCCGATGGTGTGAAATTGAACGGCACTGTCAGTCACGGTCAGCCCGCAAAGTGGCTTCAAAGGGATGCAGACACAGGGTGAGCAGGCAAAGGAAATGATCAGGGTTGCCCTAGGCGTGCCAAATTTCCTTAGTGTCTCTGAGGAAATCGGGGCACCGGGGCCCTCTCTTGGCCATCGCTTTGGTGTGGGTGGATTAAAAGGAAATGTTTTCCCTCTGGGAATTTAAAGACGTCCACTGACTCAGCAGGGATGAGGCGGTCCGGGGAGTGAGCCTGGCTGACTTTGAGGGTAATGTTGTTGTACTGAAACCAAGCCATAAATCATCAAACTCTCTCCTATACTCCATTTTGTCGTATTTGGAGATCCTGCCTCGGGCAGGTGGACATTTCCAGATGCAGTTCATTGACAGTGAACAGTGCAGAGGGTTAGATCTTTCACTTTTCTGAGAGTCCCCATCAGAGGACCTTCCTCGAAGCCAGCAGAGTAAACTATCAGTGAAGGAGGCACACCAATTGAGCAAACGTCTGAGGAGATTTTAGCCTGTGATTGAATATTGCATCAACTTTCCGTTAAATAAGGAAATATGCAGATGCTGGAGTCAAGTGCAGGACATAAAAGTACTGGAGAAAGTCAGTAGATTATAGCATATCCATAGGATGTAAGAAGCAATTTACGAAGTTGGCCTGAGGCCTTCTTCAGGAATGCCGAAAATCAGACAGTCATCCGAATAAAAAGTGAGGGGAGGGCAGTCCTTCACAAAGCAGGGGAGTCCTTCATAAAGCAGGGCAGTGCTTCGTAAAGCGGGGGAGTCCTTCGTAAAGCAGGGCAGTCCTTCATAAAGCAGGGCAGTCCTTCGTAAAGTGGGGGAGTCTTTCATAAAGCAGGGCAGTCCTTCGTAAAGTGGGGCATTCCTTCGTAAAGCGAGGCAGTCCTTCGAAAAGCTGGGCAGTGCTTCGTAAAGCGGGGGTGTCCTTCGTAAAGCGGGGCAGTCCTTCGTAAAGCTGAGCAGTCCTTTGTTAATTGGGGAGTCTTTCGTAAAGCAGGGCAGTCCTTTGTAAAGCTGGGCACTCCTTTGTAAAGCAGGGCAGTCCTTCATAATGCGGGGGAGTCCTTCGTAAAGCTGGGCAGTCCTTTGCAAAGCAGTGCAGTCCTTTGTAAAGCAGGGCAGTCCTTCGTAAAGCAGGGGAGTGCATTGTAAAGCAGGGCAGTGAATCATGATCAATTACACAAAGATTGATGTTGCCGAGACTGAAGGCTTTTATTTATTGGAGATGGACAGCATCCTTGAGTTGGTCACTCACACTGACCTGGACTCGAACTGAGGGGCAGGTTTGTGGCATGACTACCTTCATGGGGAAGAAAGGGGGAGGAGTCACGAGCTGGCCAGTGAGAGCAGGGTGAGCCAGGGAAGGTCATAGTATTTAACACATGGCAAATATGTACAATAGTGGTTTCACCACAGACAGCGCGTCTTAAAGCTGGAGTGTGCTTTTGTAAAGCAGAACACCTCTTAAAGTAGAATAACGCTTCTTAAAGCAGCACAGCACTGGATAGAAATTTCCAAGTATTCACCTCCTTCTGAATGTTTCGCATTGTTCTAGACTCTCAAGAAGACAGGCCCAGTCTACTCACTTTGTGCTTTTGCAAACCCGCCATCCCTCAGTCCAGTGAACCTTCTTTGCATTTTTTCTGGGCTAAGTCTCTGACAACCAATAAGGTTGATGAGAGAGTGTTCAAAGCAAGCTTGCAAACCATGGAGCTCTCAGTGTTACCAAAGATTGAGTCTAGACCAGGGGTTTCCAACCTGGGGTACATTTGGACTTTTCAGGAAGTACATTGGCTCTGACAGAATAACCACTACTGTACAATATATGGTGTTGTAATCTGCAGTCAGATTGCACAATGTCATGGCTTCTTTTATCCTTAATTTTTAGGGGTACACAGGAACCTATAAAAATGCCCAACGAATGCAGAGGAACAAAAAGGTTGGGGACCCCTAGTCGAAATGAAAGGTTCCGGCTCGAAACATCAGCAATTGTTTTTTCCCACATGCTCGACCTGCTGATCTCCTCCCGCAGAATGCGCATTGCTGCAGATTCCAGAATCAGTGGGTGTCCCCCCCTCCTCCCCCCGACCCGCCACCCTTGCTTCACTGCTAAACATTGGCCGGTCCACAGTTGTGCAAAAGCACTTTCCAAAGTGTCAATCTGTACTGTGTAAATCTGGTTCGCCAACCTCACTGCCACGATTTGCACATCTTAAGGCCACCAGGCCCTGCTTGAAGGCAATTCCCAATGCTCTGCACAATCTCAGCCAGCTTGAGATGTGCGGAGCCATCTGCGTTTGTCGACTACACTTCTAACAGCCTGCTTTGCTCTGCTTATGGCACTTTATGCTACTTAACATCATCTGCACAGATGCTTGGAGCCTGTCAGCACTGATTGCCTTGCTCAAAGACATTATGCACTGTTTGGTGCCAGTTTGCACTGCCTAATACAAGTCTGTGCTGTTTAAAGTCAGATTCTTCCCAGTTTGCGCTGCTTAAAACAAGTTTGTATACTGAGTATTGGTTCATAAGGCGCAGAACCATCTGCTAGTGGTCGGTTGGCACTGAATGTAGCCTGTTGGCGCTGTTTTTAAGCATGCTCTGTGGTTTTATCACCAATTTGCTCATATGAGAGAAGTCTGCACTGTTTAAAGACACATTGTACCACTTAACCAGCCGAGGAAATCACTGGGGTCTCCCTTTGCTCCGTTGATGACATACATACTTAAGCAGGGCTCAAAGAATTATTGAGGACCCTTTCCAACTAGCACACAGTAGCTTTGACCCACAACCATCAATAGGGAGGTACAGGAGCAGGAAAATCAGGACGGCCAGGCTGGGAAATAGCTCCCTTCCACCGGCGATGAGATTGATGAATGGCATCCTGCAACTGAGTAAATCATCCCAAATTATCTCTCTATATGTATTTTAAATCTACCTTATGTATCTACTGCTGCTTTCAGGTGGAATAGCTGAGAGAATGCGGCTCCAGAGCCGGCTGCGGGTGTGTGCGAAGCGACATTCAGGTGGCAGCACTGAAGGTGCTGTTCTGGCACCTGAAAGGTGCGCAGCAGGGAGAGGCGTCATGGAGCAAATGCCGGCTCCTGTCGACAGTGGCTGTAGTCCCGCCCGCTTTCAGGTGCCTAGGGGGAGCGCTCGAAAGTGGAGAATACACCTACCCGAGGAGGGTTGGGTAAATACTCCACGGGTCAGGGTTCTCCGTTTTCAGGTGGCCTCCCAATTGCCGCATTCGGGTATTTTAGGCAGCTTTACATTGGGGTATTCTGGCCACCTGAAAGCGGCTTGAGTGATTATCACATGTGGTGTAATGTGTACGCACCATGGTTCAGAGAAGCTCTGTTTTGTCTAGTAGACGTATGACCCATGAAAAAGACAAAAGAAACCAAAATATATACAAGACAAAAATTATTCTAATAAACTAATGGTGAACTTGTGAACTTATGGTTAAACATGTATGCTGCATTAAAGAAAGGACAACCAAACCGTAAAATAGGATCCAATAATCTTATAAATTTTTTTGGAATATTTTTTTTTCCATGCATGTAAATAATAAACATATAAATAAAACAGTAATGATTTAAGTTTATAGAATCCCAATGGTTGTATGATGGTTTTTACCCCGCCCTTACCCTCCCGTCCCTCCCTCCCTATACCCCACCTGCTCAAAAACAATGTGAAAAATATAAATGAGATTTATAATTATTTGAAGTATAGAAAAGAGAGGAGAATAGATCCCTGGATTGCTCGATGGGTCGGTTCGCACACTGGGATCCCGTTTCAGGGAAGAAGTTTAACACAGGCCTCAAGAGGTCGGAAGTAAATTTTGCATATTTACACCTAAACTTTGCATATACCGGCTCCAAATTTGTAAAAAAGGTAGTGTATTTATTTCTTAAATTGTATGTAATTTTCTCCACGGGAATACAACTTTGAATTTCTGCATTCCATCTCTCCATACCTAAATATGCATCTGCAGTTCACTTCCTTCTCATCGCTAATGCTATTTTGACAAATTTCGTTTGGTACATTGATCATTTCAACTTGGGTCTTGTTCCTTAAATCTTTCCCAATAAAAATAAGGCTGGGTTTTGTGGAAATACATTACCTGAAATTTGCTCCACCCAAAAAGGCTTGCTTTAGAACATGACCACATAGAATATAAAAGATTTCCTGTCTCTTCACCACATCTAAAACATTTCTCTGATAAGTCTGATTTAATTCTATTCAACTAAGTATTATTGATGCAGGTAATTATTGCAATTGATGAGAAAAGGTGGTTAGATCTTTGTCGAGACTGTACGACAAACATTATAAATGTAAGGTACAGATTAGTTCAATAATTAAAAAAAACCTCATAAATTAGGAAAATTAAGATTGGTTAAATTAGTAGAGCATCTAACTTTTTCCAGAGTTGAGCATGCCATCACATCAAATAAGCATCGAGTCTGGGTTGGAAGGACAGCACCCGTCCATCCCATCAGTACAGCTCTTCTGGCAATAAGAAGAGCAAAGACAACTGCATGGGATTGTAGCCCAGACACATTTAAATCAGAAGATTTATTTACTCCAAATTGGGCAAGACACCTTACACCTCCTTAAGCATCCTATCAATTTGCACAATAACCATGAGAGATCTCTGGATTTGGACCCCAAGATCCTCTCCATTGTTAAGAATGCTGCTATTCACCATGTACTCTGCCCTCATTTGACCTTCCAAAATACATCACTTCACATTTATCCATCTGCCATGTCTCCGCTCAGCTCTGAACCCTGTCTATATTCTATTGTAACCTATGACAACCTATCCACAACACCTCCAACTGCAAATTTACCAATCCATCCATCTACTTCTTCAGCCAGGACATTGATAAAAATCGTAAACACCACTGGTCCCAGACCATATCCCTGCAGAACTCCACTGGCCACTGACTTCCAGGCAGAATGTGCACCATTGATTACTACCCTTGCAATGAAAATGGGGGGTGGGAAGGCTTAGATTGATTGTGGAGTAAATGTATATATTTATATATCAGAACAACATGGCAATTTCAAATCCATGCAGCAATTGGATTCCATGACTCATGACTTTCTGGATGAGCCTACCATCTTGCTAAAAACCATACTAAAATCCATATACACCACAACCACTAACCATGTCTTCATCAATTTCATTCTTCACTTCCTCAAAAAACTCAATTAAACTCATGAGATTCAGCCTGCTCTTCACAAAGCCTTGCTGAATGTCCCTAATAAGACTTTGCCTCTCCAAATGTTTGCAAATGCTGTCCCTAAGAATCCTCTCTAATAGTTTCAGCACGACTGATGTAAGACGCACTGGTCTATAATTCCCAGGATTTTCCTTTTTACCTTGGTTGAACAAGGGAACTGTATTTCCCATCCTCCAATTCTCTGGTCACTCACCTGTGGCCAGGTTGGATGCAAGCATCATTATGAAGGCCGTAGCAATCTTATCCTTGTGGCGATCCACTTACCAGCAAGCGATCTGGCTCCCAAAATGGCGGACATGCTGCGGAAAATGCGGGAAATTGACCTGCATCCAACACAGGTTTTTATCTGGACTGATTACATTACTGATGATGTCACTTCCTGTCCATGTGACAGTAGCAGTGATGTATATAAGCCCAGTATGCAAGCCTGGAGGTGTTAGCCTTGCACTAGACTCCACAATACACATATATATATATATATATATATATAAAAACTCAATGACATGTACAGTGATTCCACAATGTGTACACTGACGTCTATAGTAGCTCAGTATAGAATACTTTGCTACAATCCCACATTTCTTGTAGTGATCTCGGGTAATTGGTCAAATATTTTTCATAAGCTCCAAGACTTCCACTTTCTTCATATCAACATGCTCCAGTACATTCACCTGTTCTGTGTTGACCTCGCATTCATATTTCCTTCTCTCTGGTGAATACTGAAGCAGTCATTCATGACCTCCCCTTCCTCGTCTGCCTCCAGGATCATTGATCAGAAGCTGAACTACAGTCGACAAAATGTGGCTTCAACGTCAGATTAGAGCCAAGGAATCCTGTGGTGAATAACTCACTCTCTATCTTCCCAAATCCAGTCCACCATCCACAAGCCTCAAGTCAGTTTTATTTAACTCCAGAGAAGTTAAGGAAATATAAGTTTATTTCTTCTGATTTATGTTTTAGGTGTCATAAACAAGTTGGCTCTTTTTTGGTTATGTGAAAGAGTGAGACCTTCTTGGACAAGAATTAAGGAACTTTTAGAAGTTTTACTTAAATTTAAAATTTTGCTCGATCCTATGGTATTTTTATTGGGTTATATTAAAAAAATTAAGTTTGGAATTTTCGGAGATTGGCATTAGCTGTGGTAAGAACATATTTGGCAATTACTTGGAAAAATTAGACTGATTTAAGTATTCAATGGTGGCATTCGGAAATAAGGTCTTGCATCCCATTGCAAAAGATAATGTACAATCTACGTAATAATTATCCTGTAATGGTATGGATTGTATATGCTAATTGGCTTGGGCTGGCCCACCCCTTGATAACACACTTACCTGGACTCCTCCCCTGGGACCCAGGCCATAAAGTTCGCACCACCTTTCCCTTCCCTGCACTTCCCTAGTTTGGATCCGGGCCAGCTCAAGTCTTCTGTACAATAAATCCTATTGTTCCCTTCAAGCCTTTGTCATTGCAATTATTGGAGAAACTGATAGTGCCCAACATATCCATTATTTGTTTAAGTTTGGGGCCCGTATATGAGATATATGGATTTGAATTTGTAGTAGTTTTTTTTTCCCTCAGGGGTGTTGGGGTTGCACCAAACCATGGCAATAGTTGATGATTGTTCTGTATGTTGATCTTCTATCTTCTATCCTTTCTTCTTTTTCTGGGGTAGATTAGAGGGGGTTTGGGAGGGATGGGGCATGGAGAATTATAGGGTACAAATATTATGTATCTACTTGTATTTTGATTTTGATTGTATGACTTATTTTGATCAATAAATCATGGTTTTTTTCAAGAAAAGAATGTGATGGAGCTCTCTCCGCTTACCTGGACTAACACAGTTTCACAAACCTCAAGAACGTAGAAGGGTAGAAGTCAGGACTCATCTTGCAGTTGTATAAGACGTTGATGAGGTCCCAATTGGAGTATTGATCAGTTTTGGTCAACGGGCTGCAGGATTTTTCAAGATGGAGAGACCACAGGGAAGTTTTACGAGGATGCTGCCAGGGCTTGGGGGACCAGGGTGAGGTTGAGTGAGATGGGGCTTTATTTTTGGAGCATAGGAGGATGAAGGGTATTCTTCTAAAGGAGTACAAAATTATCTGAATAGATCGGGTGAACGCAGAAAGCATTTTGCCTAGAGTAGGGGAATCGATAGCTAGAGGTCATAGGTTTAAGATGAAGAGGTGTGGGGGGGGGGTGTGGTTGGGTGGGGAGATTTAACAGGAAACTGAGGGGTAGCTTTTTACACAGAGGGTGGTAGGTTTGTGGAATGGACTGCCGGAGGTGGTCTTCGAGGACGGTACAAAGCCACGTAAAAATATTTGAGAGTTGCAGAGAAAGGATTTAGAACAGGTTTAGAGGGATGTGGGGTAAATCCAGACAGATGGAACAAATGTGGGTCAGACATTTTGGTCCTTATGGGTAAGATGGGCTGAAGAGACTGTTTGTGTATGACTCCATGACTCTCTACATTTGACACCATGCAAGACAAGCTACCCCATTCACACACACTCACTCACTCCATCACCAATTCCCCGTAGCAGTATTTTGCACCATTGGCAGGATGCACATCAGCAACTCCCCAAGGCGCCTTAGACAGCACCTTCCAGACCCAAACCCACCATGCCATTGAAAGTCAGGCTCCCCTCTTCGGGCATGTGATCATTGCCTAGAACTGTAGTGGCATGAACGTTAATTTGTAACTTCCAAACCATGTCTGAAAGTTTCAACAGCTTTGGAACCAAAGGCTGTGAGATCATCTGAAAGCATCGCTCGCTAATGTGGAGAAAAGGTCCAGCTTCTCCTGGTCTGCTCCCCATTGGATTAGTGAAAGGTCTCCCCTTGGCAGCGCAGCATGCGGCAACTCCAAATGAGATGAGAGTGTGCGAGAGTTGGCTGATAGGCTCCAGCAGCTGCCGTTCTTGCGTTAAAGCCTTAATTCTTATGAACAGATTGCCAAAACGATTTAGTTACAGTAAAGCTAGCATGCAGTCAAGGTTTGCTTTCACCTGCAGCAGGTGAGAGCTAGAAATGGAAATATTTCCAACTTCACCTCATTCTTGTGTCAGTCAACAAGAATCCAACACACCGGATCATTTTAACCAATGCAGGCATGGTTATAAAGAGAAGGTTCCCAGATGAGACTAACAACCATTCTCATAGAATTTATTGGGAGAAAGAGATTTATTTTGATGGGTGAGGTCATTTATTATCTGCCGCACTGTGGATTAGAGAGAGAGAACCATAGAACATAACAGCACAGAAACAGGCCATTTTGGCCCTTCTAATCTGTGCCGAACCATTTTTTTCCACCTTGTCCCCCTGAACCGCACCGAGTCCAGAGCCCTCTATACCTCTCCCATCTATTTTCCTCACCAAATTTTTCTTGAATATTAAAAACAAGCCCGCATTCACCATTTCAGCTGGCAGCTCATTCCACACTCCCACCACTCTCTGTGTGAAGAAGTTCCCCTCATGTTTCCCCTAAACATTTCTCCTTTCACACTTAGCCCATGTTCTCTGGTTTGCATCTCACCTACCCTCAGGAGAAAAAGCCTTCCAACATTCACTCTGTCTATCACTGTCATAATTTTAAATACCTCTATCAAATCTCCCCTCCTTCTTCTATCTTCCAGGGCATAAAGTTCTAACTTGTTTAAACTTTCCCTGTAACTCAGTTCTGGGCAACATCTTGGTAGATTTTCTCTGCACTCTTTCTATCTTATTGATATCTTTCCTGTAGTTAGGTGATCAAACCTGCACACAATACTCCACATTTAGCCTCACTTATGTTTTACACAACTTTACCATAACATCCCAGCTCCTGTACACAATACTGTGATTTATGAAAGCCGATTGCATTCAATGCTGCCGGAATTCACTGCTCCAGTACTTCATGGGGTCATTCCAGGGCCACTCCAGGACCACTCCAGCACCTCATTGTTCCTTGTGCCTCCCCCCAAACTCTGGACATATAAGGTACCTGGAGCTTCTCGTCCTACTCTCGCTCTCAATTATACACCGCCAAATACATGGCAGCCACCAAGCCCGGTCTCGCTAGACGTCCTTGTTGCTGTTTTTGGTGAGCTTCGGCACCTAATAAATTAGTACTGCACCCCTGTGAAAGCCAATATGCAAAAGATCTCTTTACAACCCTATCCACCTGTAACACAACTTTTAGGGAATTATGTATCTGTATTCCCAGATCCCTATGTTCTACAGCACTCCTCAGTGCCTGACCATTTACCATGTACGTCCTTTCTTGGTTTGTCCTTCCAAAATGGGACACTTCACACTTGTCTGCCTTAAATTCCATCTGCTATTTTTCTTCCCATTTTCCCAGCTGGTCCAAATCCCTCTGCAAGCTTTGAAAATCATCTTCGCTGTCCTCAATGCCGCCGATCTTAGTGTCATCTGCAAACTCGCTGATTCATATTACCATATTATCATCCAGATTATTGACGTAGGTGTCCCGGCACCGATCCCTGAGGCACACCACTAATCACAGGCCTCCCGTCTGAGAAGCAACCATCCACTACCACTCTCTGACTTCTCCTGTCCAGCCATTGTCGAACCCAGTTCACTTCTTCACCATGTGATGCGCCATCAGTAATCACAAAAGGGTGGAGTTGTGAAACTAAAGACAGGAACACCTATCCACCTCATTGACTGATCAACGCAAAGAGAAAGGGGGAGCATGCAAGGGGTTATGGGTAGGATTGGTCTCAGGAGGTGTGTCCAGCCGGCAGCAGCTAATCATGGCACAACATTGGTTTACCACACCATGAATACCTTACATCTGAACCTCCTCAATAAATTCTATAAGATTGGTTAAACATGACCTACAATACACAAAGCCCTGTTGACTATCCCTGATCAGTCCCTGGCTATCCAAATAATTGTATATTTGGTCCCTTAGAATACCTTCCAATAATTTACGTACTCCTGATGTCAGGCTCACCGGCCAATAATTTCCGGGAGTACTTTTGGAGCCTTTTATTAAACAACAGAACAAGGTCAGCTACCCTCCAATTCTCTAGCACCACACCTGTGGCTAAGGACATTTTAAATATTTCTCCCAAAGCCCCTGCAATTTCTACTCTCACTTCACTCAAGGGAATATCTTGTCAGACCCTTATTTCCTTTAAAACACCGAGCACTTCCTCCTCTTTAATTTGTATAGGTTCCATGACTTAACTGCTTGTTTTCCTTAATTCCCATTTTTTGAGTGAATACTGAAGAAATAAAACAAAACCTTAATATCTCCCCTATCTCTTTCGGCTCCATACAAAGCCCACCACTCAAATCTTCAAGGGGACCAATTTTGTCCCTTACTATCCATTTGCTCTTAATTTACCTGTAGAAACCCTTAGAATTTTCCTTCACATTATCAGCCAAAGCAACTTCACGTCTTCTTTTAGCCTCCCTGATTTCTTTCTTGAGGTTTTCTTGCATTTTTCTACTCGTCAAGTAGCTCATTTGCTCCATGTTGCCTATACCTGCTAAACTCCTCTCTCTTCTTCGAAACGGATCTCCAAAATCTCTCGAAATCCAAGGTTCATTCTGCCTAACAACCTTGCCATTAATCCTGAGTACTCTGTACTCTCAAAATTTCACCTTTGAAGGTCCTCCACTTACCTCACACATCCTTGCCTGAAAACAACTTATTCCAGTCCACGCATTCTAGATCCTTTCTCATTTCCTCAACATTGGATTTTCTCCAATTTAGAATCTCAGCCCTGGACCCAGACCTATCCTTCTCCAGAATTAACTTGAAACTAATGGCATTGTGATCACCAGTCTCAAAATGCTCCCCTGCACATACCTCTGTCACCTGTCCTGTCTCATTCCCTAATAGGAGAAGCCCTCTCTCTAGATGGCACCTCCATATATTGATTTTGAAAACTTTCCCGAGCACATTTGACAAACTCCGAGCCATCCAGTCCTTTTATAATTTGGGAGTCACAGCCAATATGTGGAAAATTAAAATCCCCTACTAGCATAACCTTATGTTTCATGCAGCGGTCTGCTAGCTCTCTACAGATTTTCTCCTCCAGAGAGAAAGTGTGCGTTGATGTATGTCTATGCCTTCTTTGGTAGGTGTATGTGTAAAAGATAGGGTAGCGGTGAGTGCAACACTGTTGCAGTGCCAACGACCTTGGTTCAAATCCCACGCTGTCTGTAAGGAGTTTGTATGTTCTTACCGTGTCTGCGTGGGTTTCCTCCAGATACACTGGTTTCCTTACCCTCCAAAGGTGATTAACTGGAGTATTTGGGCAATATGGGATCGAGGGCCAGAAGGGCTGTCAAATTGGAGGTGGGTTAAGGATTAGAATTTATCTCTAAAACGTTTGTGGTGTTACTCTTTGGTAAATCAAAGCAGGGCAGGAGTCACACAGTAAATGATAGGGTCCCGGAGAGTGTGGTAGAATAGAGAGAGAGACCTTGGGGTATAGGTACATGTTTGTCTGAAAGTGATTCCAGTGGACAAGGTGGTGAAGAAGGCATTTCTCAAGCTGGCCTTGATTGGGCAGGATATTGCACACAAGAGTTGGAAATGTTATGATTCAGCTGAACAAGGTATTAGGGAGACCCCAGAGAGTACTGTGTGAAGTTTAAGTCACCCAGCTATAGGAAGGGCATGAACAAATTGGAAGCGGGTGCAGAGGAGCCTTCAGCAGGCTGTTGCTAAGATTAGGGAACGTGAGTTAAAGGGTGTGGTTAGATAGGCTGGGTGATGAGGCTGAGGGGTGATCTCATGGAGCAGTGGCTCTCAATCTTTTCGTACAGAGGGATATGGGCCAAATGCAGGCAAGTGGGACAAGTGTGGGTGGGACATTTTGGTCAACATATGCAAATTGGGCTGAAGGGCCTGTTTCCACTCTCTGACTCTTGATCTCAGTGGTTCTGAACTTTTTTTTCTTTCCACTCACATCCCACTTTAAGTAATCCCTCTGCCATCGGTGCTCTGTGATTAGTAACCTATTGCTTAAGGTGGGATGTGAGTGGGAAAGAAAAGTTGAGAATCACTGCTCTAGACCCAATTGTTACTGAATATTTTGCTTGAGAAAAATTGTCATTGGCCCATTTCCTTTGGAGTTCTGAAACCGTGCATGACGAGTCAATTAGGGTCAATTAAAACAATGGTTTTCAAACTTTTTCTTTCCACTCACATACCACCTTAAGCAATCCCTTACTAATCACAAAGCATCTATGCTATAGGAAATACTTAAAGTGGAATATGAGTGGAAAGAAAAAGGTTGAGAACCACCTCCTTATCTCATCTAGACTTTCCCTCTTACCTTGAACCATTTAATATTTGACATTTCCACCCTGCAAAAAAGATTTAGATCCTCTACTCCAGTCGTTCTCAACCGTTTTCTTTCCACTCACTTACCACCTTAAGTCAGAAGATAGTAATGATTTTTCTCAGTCAATTTGTGGGGTTCGATATGAGATACCCCACTTCACAAAAAGGAACAGCGTGTGCGTGAATGGACATTAGGTGAGTAGGGGGTTGCACAGAATCAGACCCACCCTCCCGACATCCCCTCCCAGATCCTGTGGCATGGTGAGGTCCAAGACGGCTGGGGGAAGTTCTGCTGCAGTGAATGGCCGGACAAAGCTTTGATGCAAGGGATCCCTTTTCTGCACTTCATGGCACGTGTTTGCTGGATGGCCGTTGATCTTACGAGAGGGTTCGTCCGCTCTTTGACAGGTTTTGCTTTTCATCCTACAGGGTATCTGTAATGCGCGTCGAAAGAACCAAAGACTTGTTGATCCAAACCAAGGCTTTTATTAACTAAAAGACTGGAGCATATCACATGTAGGTCGACCAGACCAGAATGACCTGGTCTGGCTAGAAGCAATTCTTTAAGACCTCCCAGTAGGTGTGGCTACGCTCTCAGCCAATCACAGTCATCCTACACGACCATCTGTACATATGTACATATACACATTGGTGATAGAATCTGTACAATCACAATCTCTAGTCCACCCTCCGCACCAGGCAAGCCTGGTGGCAGAGCCAGTTTAGTCGTGGACCACCTGAGCATGCGACAGGTAGTATTTAGTTACATGATACCAGAGACACTCAGACGAGTGACCTTAAGTAATCCCTTACTAACCACAGAGCTCTGAGGGGTATCACTAAAGTGAATGCTCATGGTCTTTTTCCCAGAACAGATGATTCTCAAACAAGAAAATAAAGGTAAGGAAGGCAAGATTTAAAAGAGACATGCAGGGCAATTTTTTTCATTCACAGGTGGTCCCAATTCTGGAACAAGCTGCCCGAGGAGACTGTAGAAGCGGGCACAATTTTGATATTCAAGGAAAACACTTGGGTGGATATATGTGGTTAAACAGGAAAGACTACAGGTCCTGGGGGTTGGGTGCAATGGACAAATGTGCTGGAGAATCTCGGCAGGTGACACGGAGCTTCGGGCCTCAGGCACGAAGCTGGTTTACCTGATAAATGTTGTGGGACCTGCTGAGCTTCTCCAAGACATTTGTGCATTGAGCAGACCCATGGATAGGATGGGCAGAGAGGGGACATGGATCAAATGGAGACTAGTCTGAAATGCGGTCTTGATCGGCATGGACAAGCCAGACTGAAAGCCCTGTTCTGTGCTCAATGACTCCCTGACTGCAGCTCTTCATGAAAGCAGGTGTGATGAGGATCTGAAGCTTGCAAATGCCAACAAAATAGATATGAAAATACATAGCAAATCCCATTTCTCAATGTTTTCCAATGGCTCTGCAAATCTTTTTCTCCTGGAGTAACAACCCAATTCCCCTTTGAAGGCACTGACTCACATCTTTTCACCCACCTCCACACAACAGTGAGTTCCAGATTAACATTACGCTTGCTGCAAAGAAAGTCTTTTCCTTTACATCCCTATCTACCTTTTTGCCTTCCTTTCAATTTTATTCTCTCTTCAATGAACAGGAATAGATTTTCTCCTCTTAATATTCTTGTTTACCTCTTTGAAATCTCCAGTCAAACTTTCTTGTTCCAAAATCATCTGGAGCCATATCTGCTAACAAGCTCCGTTCATTTGAGTGAAAGTAGAATTTTACACAGTTCAGTAGTTTCATTACAGCTATTTGAGGTTCTTGCATCTCATATATTGACCTTACTGCATAATGTACGGCCCAGTGGCGGAGCAAGTAGACCTACTGGCTCATAACTCCAGCGGCCCGAGTTTGATCCTGATCTCTGACCTCTGGTGCTGCCTGTAGAGTGTTAAACATTCTCTCTGTTTCCACGTTGGCTCTTCATCTCACATCCCCAAAGGTGCAATGGTTGGGAAGGTTTATTGGCCCCTTTGTGTGCAAGGCAGTGGTTCTCAACCTCTTTTTTTCCCACCTTAAGTAATTCCTTACTAACCACAGAGCGCCCATGCCATAGGATTACTCAGGGTTAGTAAAGGATCACTTAAAGTTGGGGGGGGGGGTGAAAAATTTGAGAACCACTGGTATAAGGGGCTGAATGGAGGTGCAGTGGATAGCTGCATTAAGTTCCATCTGCCATTTTTCAATCCACATTTCCAGCTGGTGCAGATCCCTTTGCAAATTTTGAAAGCCTTCCTAGCTATCCACTGAACCTCCAATTAGCCGCTTATACCAGTGGTTCTGTGTTCCTGGGCCATAGCTGAACCACAGGGCCTATTTCTATGTGACGTCGCTCTATACTCTGTGACTTTCAGCCTCTATACAGAGATATATGTGCACAAATCACTGAAAATGCCTTGAGAGAGTGGTTAATAATGCATAAATAATTCCATGGTGTTATCTGTGGAGATAGACCATGTAAATGCATGGAAACCATGCTGAACCTTTATTAAGCTCTGCCCTGGAGTATCTTGTTCAGTTCCAGTCGACTCATCACATGAAGGTTCTGAAGACATAGGAGGAAAAGGCTTGCGAGGACAGTTCATGAGATGAGCGGCTACAATGTCAGTGATGGATTGGAGAGCCTGGGATTGTTTTCCTCAGAGAAGGCTGAGAGGAGATCTGAGGATATGGGAAACGACGAGGGGTCTGGACAGAGCAGATCGTGTTCCTTTTCATGGAGCTGTTGAGGCCCCCAGAGATCACAGCCTTGTTTTTCACAAAGTACCTGATCATCTGCAGCAAGTGAGATTTTCTGTGTATCTGTGCATTGTTCAACATTAATGGCAACATTATTGTTGTCAGTATAAAATAAAAAGAAAGAATTTTAATAGAGATAAAAGGAAGATCCTTTTAACACAGCCTCTGGTTGGAATCTGGAATGCACTGGCTGAAGATATGATTGAAGAAGGCTTTATTTTACCCCACAGGGGAAAACAGGTGAGATTATTGTGAGCAAAGAAAATTGCCAGACTGCAGAGAAGAGGGCCAGTGTGTGGAACTGGTGGCTAGTAGGCTGCTCTTGAAAAGACCCAGCGTAAGTGCAATGAACTGAACGACGTGCTTCTGCTGTTTACCTTTTGGTGGTTCTCTGTAATGACCAAAACTGAACCCTCAGTCATGCAGCAGCATTTCCGGGGCGGCACGGTTATCATGGCGGGGAGTGCCATGAGCTTACAGTCCTAGCGATCAGGACCGGGCTGCAAATCTGTAAGGAGATTGCACATTCTCCCCGTGTGCGCGCATGGGCTTTCCCCAGGGCTTCTGGTTTCTTCTCACAGCGTGGGGGTTGTAGGTCAATTGGGCAGCATGGGGTCATGGGCCGAAAGGACCCGTTACCATGCTGTATGTCTAAATTTTTTAAAAAATTGTATTTAATATGTCTGCCATTTGAGGACTATGAAGCAAAACTGGCATCAAGCCTCATGTGAAGATGTGGATACAGATCTTTGTTTATTGTTACGTATTCTGAGATTCCGTAAAAGGCATTGTACTGTGTGCTATCCAGACTGGTCAACTCATACTCAAGTAAGTACAATAATGAAATAAAAGTGTAAATCAAAGAGTGTGGGATATAGTGTTTCATACTTAAAAGGCAGGGCATAGATAAAAGCACAGTTAAACAGTGCAAGGACGTTAGTTATGAGAAGTCCATTTAAGTCTGATAACAATAGAAAAGATACTGTCCTTGTGTTTTCAAACCTGTGTATCTTCTGCTCAACAGAAGGAGGAGGAGGAGATTCAAGATTACTTTATTTTCATGTAATAGAACAGAACATGTAATATTGCTTAAAATTACCTTCTACCTGCTGTAAGGCAGAGTCACCATTTTGTCACCAATGGGTTCACCACCAGTGCTCCCGCAACCCCTGCAGCTGCACTGACTCCTGTTTCATCCATCGGCAATGCAAGCTCCAGATTCAAACCTCCAATGCAATCGGGAAGCTTTCAGCACCTGAGGGTCTTGGGGACCCCCTTCGTGTCCTCAGCGTCCTCTTGAATTTTAGCTCCCATGAGCCTGCAGCCCATGTGGGTCCACCGACCGTAAATCGCTTACAGCCTGTGGGGGCCTCACAGCCGCTGCTGTGGTCACATTTCCTGTGGGGTCAGCTCCTCTGCAAGTTCTTCTCAACTGGAGGTGTTGCTCCCATTTCTGGTGCCTTGCATCCATCCCAGAGTCTGCAATCCCTCATGGCTACTGCCATCTTGGGCACAAACCTTGGGGTTGGCGGGATTTTACCTACAAACACTGGCAGCTGCTTCTTTAGCAGCCTGTCATCATTAGGACCGGGTGGTTGAACTCTGCGGAACAGCACTGTTCTCTGCCTCCCGCTCTCCCGGGTCCGCCATCTTGGTTGCAGAAAGTGTGACCAAGGTGGTGTGTGTCCTTTGCTGCGCTTACAGCTTTCCTGAGGCCGTGAGAATTTTAGATTGAGTTGAAGGAGGGGAGGTGACCTGGGCAGCAGTTTCTTGCCATTCCTGTGCCCAACAGTGATGCGTCCAGACAGGTTGCGCTTTATGGTGCATCTCTGATACTCAAAAGTCTTGGTCAAAGACTGAGAGAAAACAGGTTCAGAAGATGATTGCTCCAAAATATATTCCATTGGCAACTAGATGTATTTGAACTGAAACGGCAATGGTGAAGTTTGTGTCTGGCGGTGATCAATTTCTGGTTTCGTTGGAAGTGATGTAACAGATGGCCAAGATGAATTCTTCTACCCTTTGGCGAAACAATCCAAATAAGCATCATTTCTTTTGTCTCATGAGTAGTATAACCACATGGTGATCCTGGAGTTAGAGTCTCGGCCTTGGATAACACAGAAACAGCTACTTCCACCATCTACCCTCCCAAGTTCCATATTGGGTCTTTCAATACGTTGACAATTCTACTAAGTGTCTAAATACGTCTAAAACATTGTAAGAGTAGCTGCCTACACCATCACTCAAGTAGTGCACTCCTGGCTACCTTTCCAGCTATTATCAGACTCTCAAGTGGACTCCTCATTGGTAAAAGACAATGACCTTACACCTTTTTAACTTTACATTTTTCTGTACCCAAATTGCACTTTGTCTTTGTAATGCTCTACCTTGGACTGTTTGACTAATTGTGACATTACATTCTGTGTTTTATTATTGCACTACTTTCTGTACTTAAGTATGGATAGCCTGCCTGGATAGCACGCAAAATAAAGCTTTCCACAGTTAAAAAAAAAACACAGAGATAGAAGTGTGTAAGATGACCAGAGGCTCTTTTTCCCCCAGAGCTAAAATGGCTAACCCAGGGGACATCATTTTTAAGTGATTGGGAGTAAGTACAGTGGGGATGTAAGAGGTGAGTTCTTCATACAGAGAAAGGTGGGAGCATGCAACAGTGGTGGAGGCAGGTACAAGAGGAACATTAGATACATACGTGGAACTGAGTAAAATGGAGGGCTATACAGTATGGAAATTCTAGGCAGTGGCAAGAGTAGGTTATTGGATCAGGACAACATTCTGGGCCAAATAGCCTGTACTGTGCTGTAGATTTCTATGTTCTATGTTCTACTGCAGTCTTTGTGATGTCAAAGGGAGCCATTCAGCCCATTGAGTCTATCCTGGATGCAGAGTAATCCAATCTCCTGTTAATTTTCCATGAAATATGCAAGACAGTAGAGGACCCTCGGCACACCATGTTATGCCGAACTGTGTCAACCTACTCCACATTGATCTAATCCTTCCCTACCTCACATCTATAAACCGCTAATTTTATAACCTCCATATGCCTATCGAATGTCCCTATTGTACCAGCCTCCATCACCAAGCACCCACTATAATCTGCATATAAAAACGTACCCCTGACATCTCATACACTCAGCAACATGTATTTGGCATTGGATACTGCAGGGGGGAACAGCCTATCAGGGATGAGTAGTGGGGGTCAGGTCTCTGGCACAGGGGCTGCCCCTGAGGTTCAGAAGGGAAGGAGAGATAAGAACAGGATACTTGTAGTTGGGGACTCATTAGTCAGAGGGACAGATAGAAAGTTTGTGGGATGAGATCGGGGATCGAGGTTGGTCTGTTGCCTCCCTGGTGCCAGGGTCAGGGATATCTCTGATCGAGTTCATAGCATTCTGCAAGGGGAAGGAGAACAGCCAGAAGTCATGGTCCATGTGGGGACCAATGACTTAGAAGTGGGGATGAGGTCCTGAAACAGGATTATGTGGAATTAGGTAGGAAGTTAAAAAACAGGACCTCCAAGGTAGTAATCTCTGGATTTCTGCCGGTGCCACGCACTAGTGAGGGTAGAAATAGGAGGATGTGGAGGATGAATGAGTGGCTAAAGAGATGGTGCAGGGGGCAGGGGATAAGTTTTCTGGATCATTGGGATCTCTTCTGGGTGAGGTCAGACCTGTACAAGAGGTACGGACTCCACTTGAACTGGAGGGGGACCAATGGTGCTGGCAAGCTGATTTGCTAGAGCTGTGGGGGAAGGTTTAAACTAGTTTGGCAGGGGGGTGGGGAACAGAGGGTGAGAGCAGTGTCCAGGGAGCATGGCCACCTAGATAGGAATAAAAAAGATAACAAAGGTAGGATGGAGATTAGGGTAAAAGGAGAAAAGAGAATATATGTGAGGGTCATTCTCTGAAATGCATATATTTTAATGCAAATAGCATAGTGAACAAGGTAGATGAGCTTAGAGCATGGACAGATACTTGGGGTCATGATATTGCGGCAATTAGTGAGACCTGGCTACAGGAGGGGCAGGACTGGCAACTTAATATTCCAGGATACATTTGTTTTAGATGTGATAGATCAGGGAGTAAACAAGGAGGAGGAGTTGCTCTGCTTGTTAAGGAGGACATAACTGCCGTGAGGTGGCAGGATGGTCTGGAGGGATCGTCCAGTGAGGCTGTTTGGGTGGAATTGAAGGGTGAAGGAGGCATGAGGGTGCTAATAGGGGTGTATTACAGACCACCAAATGGGCCAAGAAAATTAGAGGAACAAACTTGTAGGGAGATAACATATATGTGTGAGAATCATAAGGTAGTGATCATGGGAGATTTTAACTTCCCTCACATTGATTGGGATACCCATACAGTTAGAGGGCTGGATGGGCTAGAGTTCGTTAAATGTGTTCAAGATTGTTTTCTAAATCAATTAGTAGAAGAACCGACTCGGGACGGTGTAATACTGGATCTCCTGTTAGGGAACGAGCTAGGTCAGGTATCGGACATTAATGTTGAGAAAAAATTGGGTCTAGTGAACATAACTCTGTTAGTTTTAGGGTAGTTTTAGGGAAGAGCAAGAAGGGGCCTAAAGTTGAGGTTCTGGATTGGAGAAGAGCAAATTTCGAAGGAATAAGAAGGGATTTGGGGAGTATTGAGTGGGACAGGATATTTTCAGGTAAGGATGTAAATGAAAAATGGAGGATATTAAAAAAATAAATTTTGCGGGTACAGAGTAGCTATGTCCCAGTGAGGATCAATGGAAAGGCTGGAAGTCATAGGGAGGCTTGGTTTTCAAGGAATATTGGAAATTTGGTTAGGAGAAAAAGGGAGGTGCACAAGAGGTATAAAGAGCAGGGAGCTAAGAGTTTGAAGGAGGACTACAAGGAGTGTAGAAGGAATCTTAAGAAAGAAATTAGAAAGGCCAAAAAAAGGCACCAAGAGGCTTTGGCAGACAGAGTAAAAATAAATCCAAAGGGTTTCGATAGGTACATTAAAAGTAAAAGATTAGTGATGGATAAAATTGGACCCCTTGTAGATAGCGAGGGTAGGCTGAGTGAGAAGTCTGAGGAAATGGGGGAAATTTTAAATGATTTCTTTGCCTCGGTATTCACTAGGGAAAAAAAATATTGAACCAGTTGAGGTAAAGAAAATTAGTGGGGAGGTCATGAAGCATATAAGGATAACCGAGGAGGTAGTGATGGGTGTGTTGAAAAAGATAAAGGTGGATAAATCTCCCGGACCGGACAAAATATTCTCAAGGACACTCAGGGAGGCTTGTGGACAGATAGTGGGGCCATTAACAGAGATATTTAGGATGTCACTGGCCAAGGGGTAGTGCCAAAGAATTGGAGGGTGGCGCATGTGGTTCCGCTGTTTAAGAAAGGGTCCAAATGTAAACCTGGGAATTATAGGCCCGTGAGTCTGACATCTGTGGTGGGCAAGTTGATGGAAAGAGTTCTGAGGGATGGTATTTACAAATATTTGGAGGTACAGGGATTGATAGGGAGTAATCAGCATGGTTTTGTCAGGGGTAGATCATGCTTGACAAACCTGATTGAGTTTTTCGAGGGGGTTACAAAAAAGGTTGATGAAGGGAAAGCTGTGGATGTTGTCTATTTAGACTTTAGTAAAGCTTTTGACAAAGTTCCCCACAGGAGGTTAGGAAAAAAGGTGGAGGCATTAGATATAAATAAGGAGGTAGTGAAATGGATTCAGCAATGGTTGGATGGGAGGTGTCAGAGAGTAGTGGTAGAAAATTGTTTGTTCAATTGGAGGCTGGTGACTAGTGGAGTTCCTCAGGGATTGGTCCTGGATCCATTATTGTTTGTTATATATTTTAATGATCTGGAAGTAGGGGTGGAGAATTGGATAAGCAAGTTTGAGGATTATACAAAGATTGGTGGTGTTGTGGACAGTGAGGAAGATTACCGTAGATTAAAAGGTGATTTAGGAAGGCTGGAGGTGTGGGCTGAGAAATGGCTGATGGAATTTAATACAGATAAGTGTGAGGTGTTACATTTTGGAAAGGCAAATCTAAATAGGTCATATGCATTAAATGGTAGGTAAAGGAGGAAAAACCCAACACCCAACCCCAACCAACCAATTTTCCCCTGCAACCGCTGCAATCGTGTCTGCCTGTCCCGCATCGGACTTGTCAGCCACAAACGAGCCTGCAGCTGACGTGGACTTTTTACCCCCTCCATAAATCTTCGTCCGCGAAGCCAAGCCAAAGATTGAGATGTGTAGAGCAACAAAGGGATTTAGGAGTGATGGTAAATAGTACCCTCAAGGCTGATACTCAGGTAGATGGTGTGGTGAAGAAGGCATTTGGAATGTTGGCCTTCATAAATCGGAGTATTGAATTCAAGAGTAGGAAGGTTATGATGAAATTTTACAAGGCATTGGTGAGGCCAAATTTGGAGTACGGTGTACAGTTTTGGTCACCAAATTATAGGAAAGATATAAACAAAATAGAGAGAGTACAGAGAAGGTTCACGAGAATGTTGACAGGATTTCAAGGTTTGAGTTACAGGGAAAGGTTGTGCAGACTCGGGCTTTTTTCTCTGGAGCATAGAAGATTGACGGGGGACTTGATAGAGGTGTTTAAGATTTGAAAAGGGACAGACAGAGTAAATGTGGATAGGCTTTTTCAATTAAGAGTGGGGGAGATTCAAACTAGAGGGCATAGTTTAAGATTGAAGGGGGAAAATTATAAGGGGAACATGAGGGGAAATTTCTTTACGCAAAGGGAGGTGGGGATGTGGAATGAGCTTCCGGCAGACATGGTCGAGGCGGGATCATTGGTTACATTTAAGGAAAGACTGGATAGTTACATGGATAGGAGGGGACTAGAGGGGTATGGACCGGGTGCTGGTCAGTGGGACTAGAGGGTGGGGATTTGCTACGGCATGGACTAGTAGGGCCGAACTGGCCTGTTCTGTGCTGTAAGTGGTTATATGTTTATATGGTTTATATGGTTATCTCCCTTAAACATTCCTCCACTCAACTTAAACAGATGTTCTCTGGTATTTGCTATTGTCGCCCCAGGAAAAAGGTGCTGGCTGTCCAATCTCAGTGCCCATGACAAAATAAAAGTAATTCAATTCAAATCGATCTGCCAAAAAAACTCAGCAGTTGGGTAAAAAGGATTGAGGTTTTGGGCCAGAACCCTTCACCAATATTTCTGCCGATTCTAGCGTCAGCCATCTCCTGTGTGTCCAGCCTATTCTGCCTCCCTCCTTCAAGGTGAGTTACTTCAATTCTAGGCAGTATCAAGTCAAGTTTATTGTCACCAAATTGCAAAATACGACCCGTCAAAACAGCGTTCACCAGTCCTCAGTGCAAAACAGGAAGACATACAATCAGACATAAGGCGCATACAAAAAATACAAATGCAGGAGAAATATTCAGACGTACAAATTAATCAATAAATATTATTTCGTGATATGAGAGCCTTGGATGGTTAGTGTGAACAGTTCCTTTCAGCCCAAGGAAGAAGCTGTTCCTCAGCCTGTTGGTGCTGGCTCAGTAACACTTGTCCAGATGGGAGTAGCTAAAAGATGCTGTGTACAGGGTGGAAGGGGTCCTCAAGAATTCTTCAGACACTGTGACAATGTGTTATGATTAATCTTTAGTTTAATGTTAAACTGTATTTCATATTTATATGATTTAGTAGGGTTATTTTGTGGGATTGCTTTCAGGGGGAGAAAGACAACATATTTTCAGTTTAAAAACAGAGAGAGAGATTCTTTCAACATGGCAACCAAAATCATCTCAGAGACAGACGTCTGCTGTGACTACAGTCAAAGCAGAGGCATGAACAATTTTACGATGGTTCTTGAGGTACTGAGAACAACGGACTGTTTATTTAAGAAGCATGTGCCTGGTTGGTCCTTGAATACTCAGAAGCAGGAGAGCCTCATCAAATTAAGACAATTACTTTGATTTTAAGTTTGGGAAGACAAAGGTTAAATTATGCTTTTTAGCATGAAGATGTTAAAAAGATTCAGAAGGACTTCAAAGAATGTGATGATGTCATTCTATGTGACATAAAAGATCTGTTTGAAATATATTATCGAAACCAGACATTTTTCGATCAGATGACGAGGCCATCCTGTATTGGCAGAATTGGTAAAACAGTCACCAATTCCTTTAAAAGAAGGAAGGCTGTCGTCTTCTCCTTAATAAAAGGCAGAACACCAAAAGTGGTATTTTAAAAGAAATAGCTACTCCGACTGCCTCTAAGAAAAGAGGGCAGCCTCATGTCCGTGAAAAAAAAGTGTCACTCTTGATTAAGGAAGAAATCATTGTGGAAAACAGACTTCATAACTCTTAAGCAAGATAAAAGGGAGTTTGTGAAATCATTCGTATGAAGAAACGTTGCTCTGTAAACAGCTGTACAAAAGAAAGTTATGAGTTTTAAAGAGGTCTGACGGCATGATGTTTCAAAATGCTTCTTATGTACTTCTGAACTGCAGATGAGATGTTTGATGGTGAAATTTAAAATTGACTTTTTAGAATTAAGCCTAAACTGTAATTGTTTGGGATTTAATCACAATCGCATACACACACACACACACACACACACACACACACACACACACACACGCACACACACACACACACACACGCGCACACACACACACACAAACGCACACACATACACACACACACACACACACGCACACACACACATACACACAAACACACACGCACACACACACACACAAACGCACACACACACACACACACACACACACACACACACACACACACACTCATACATTTGCACATAGAGGGGTTTAAGATAAAGTTAATTTTAAAGATAGGTAAGAAATGTTATTTTATTAATAATTTAATAAAATAAATTATTTTGAGTTTACTGTTGTCTGGTGAATTTTCCATTGCTGTGTCTTTGTTAGTGTACTGATAAATTTTATTAGCTTGGAATGCAATGATCCTGGTAGATTATGTAATTTGGGGGCTGGGGAGGGAGAAAGACTTCAGTGATCCTCTCTGCCACTCTTATAGTCTTGTGGATTGACCTTCGATCCATTTCTCTGTAGCAACCATACCATTCTGTGATGCAGGGGCCAGGAGGCTCTAGACCAGTGGTTCTCAACCTTTTTCTTTCCACTCATATTTGATTTTAAGTAATCCCTATGTGGTATGTGAGTATCCCTACATCGGTGCTCTGTGATTAGTAAGGGATTGCTTAAGGTGGGATGTGAGTGGGAAGGAAATCACTGCTCCAGACCCAATTGTTACTGAAATATTTGGCTTGAGAAAAATGGTCATTGGCCCATTTCCTTTGGTGTTCTGAAACTGTGCACATGACAAGTCAATGAGGGACGATAAAAAGAGTGGTTTTCAACCTTTTTATTTCCACCCATATCCCACCTTAAGCCATCCCTCACTAATCACAGAGCACTTGTGGCATAAGGATTACTTAAAGTGGTGTGCAAGTGGAAAGAAATAGGTTGAGACACATTGCTCTAGGCAGAGCTCCTGAAGAAAGTTGACCAAGTGGCGGCTGGTAGCAGCAAGTGCAGTTGCCGTTGCTCCTTCCTGACAAGTCAAGTGCCCACGACAGGTCACTAGGTCAGTGAACTCCAAGGCGCTTGTGCTCTTCTCCTCTTCTCCACTGCAATGTTTTGGTGATTCTCCTTTGCAATCACATCCGCCTGCTGCCACGCTGGATTTATGCTGTGGGACGCAGCAGAGCGAATGAGGCTCAAGCTCAACCACATTTCAAAGATACATTAGCACTAAGAATAATGAAAATTGCAGGAATCCATTGAGAGAGTACCAAAACAATTTAGTGTTACCCTTGGCGTGAAATAAATGTGAACATAAGTAGCTTTTTATCAGTTGGTTTTGCTGCAGGGTTACAGATGTTCATTTCTTGAGTTAACTAGCATAAAAGCTCTATTTGCTTTTTTTCTGCTGATGGGTGATTCAGAGCATAATTTTTTTGCTGCAACTACTAAATGAGGGCTGTAAAACAACAAGGGAGGTGGTTGATAGAGGAGCTCCCCACCGGAGGTCGCTCATTGCCATTGACCTTTCGGGCAAGAGGAGACCACTGGCCTTCAATTCCTGCCTTGAGATGCGTGGGTGAGGGACTCTTCAGAAAAAAATAATAAAATCAGGGAGTGCATTGCTGAGCCCCCGCAGGGGAATGCGCATAGCCGAATCAAGTCCATCGGATGGCTTGATGAGCAGTTAGTATCGACTCATCGGGCTGAATGGCCTTCTCTGCTTTGCGGTGATGCTGCGAATCTATGTCGGCTGACATCTCTCAGTGATCTGATGGAGAATGGAAAGAGAAGAAGCGGTTGGAGAGCATACCGGTTAGCGCCACGCTGTTACAGCGCCAATGACCAAGGGTTGAACCTAGTGCTGTCCGTAAGGGGTTTGTATGTTTTCTCCCATGTCTGCACAGTTTCCTCCATGTGCTCCAGTTTCCTCTCACCCTTCAAAACATATGGGCATTGTTGTAATTGAGTGGCATGGGCTTGAGGGCCGGAAGGGCCTGTTACTGCGTTGTCTGTCTAAATTGAATAACAGCAGTTAAAGGTACAGATCAGGCCTGATCCAATGGAATGGCTCTAAAGGCCCAGTGGTTCCTTGAGAAAGGCTCAGGTGATCAAGATATTGAGAGGGTGTTGAGAACAAGAAGGGCTCCCAAAGGGCCTTGGTGCTCTGAAGGATTCCTGATCCTATCGGAGGTTTAGATCTGGAGCTCGGGTTGCCGATGGATCGAACAGGAGTCCTCACAGCTGCAGAGGTGGCGGATGTGCTGGAAGTGAATCCTTTTCCCTTACTGTAAGAGAGTGCCAGGCAATACTAATGGTGACTTACTGCAGGCAAAAGAAAATTGTGTGTACTATTACATTTTCTGTGTTATCTTTGGCTTGGCTTCGCGGACGAAGATTTATGGAGGGGGTAAAAAGTCCACGTCAGCTGCAGGCTCGTTTGTGGCTGACAAGTCCGATGCGGGACAGGCAGACACGGTTGCAGCGGTTGCAGGGGAAAATTGGTTGGTTGGGGTTGGGTGTTGGGTTTTTCCTCCTTGAGTGGGTGCGGAGGGCAAGGCGGTCCTCGGGTGCTGAAGGCCTCCTCACCCTTTGGATCTAGGCTTGGGGTTGCCGATGGTTCCAACTAAAATGGGGGCTTGTGGGGCTGCAGAGGCCATGGAGCCAAGTCCACGAATCCAGTGACTCAAGGAGGCCTCCCTAGTGTTTCTCTTTCTCTGACTGTAAGGGGCCACTGGGCAATGCTCATTGTGAAGCTTTGTCTGCCTTGTGGCAGACTGAAGGCGATTGCGTATAATATTGTATTTCTGTTTTATTCCTGGTCAATAAATAGCATCTGATCTGATCTGATCCTATTTCCTGTCCATATATCAGTCAAATGTATTTTTTATTTTCTTTTTAAAATATTTTTTATTGATTTTAATAAAGAACATACAAACAAAAATAATAAGATAGTACGGACAGTTACATAAACCAAATATGATATTCCGTATATCAATAACATACATAAATTGTAAGTCATATCCACAATTCATATTCTAAATAGTATATACCTTTATTTAAAAAAAAATCTTTGATAATATAAAAAGGAGAGAAGAAGAAAATAGTAGAGGAAACAAACTCAAGTCCCGTACCGAACCAGCTAAATACGGCTGGCATTAAAAGAAAAACGAAGGTTGAAAATAAAAGTCTTTTGAATGTTGCTTTAGTAACCACTTTGACAGCTTCCTCTGGCAGCTCATTCTAAATGCAGACTGCCCTCTGAGCGATAAATGCCCACCTCGAGTCCCTCTTAAATGTCTCCTCTCTTTCTCTTTAACTAATGGCCCCTGAAATGTCCACCATGTGAACATTCACTTTATCCATGCCTCTCATTATATCAGAAATCTCTACAAGATTGCCCCTCAAACTCCTGCCCTCTAGAGAATAAAACCCGATCTAGTTTTTATCCGCAGCTCTGGCCCTCCAGTCACCGCAACACCTCCGGTTTTAAAATTGGCCACCCATTCTGCCCGCCATGTCCATGCTAGGCCTAAGTTAGTTTATTTGCTTCACCCCGGATTATCACCTTGCCATGGTGGAGAAGCTTGCGTGGTCCTGAGATCTCGAGGGCGACACCGTCTGGAGCTCTGCTCCTGGTGGAGCCACCCATGGTGAAGGTGAGGTCCCTGACAAAGAACAATACAACCAAGCCCTCAACAGTAGAACCAGTGGATGAAGTTACTTTGAGCTCAATGGCTGTGAAGGTGGACAAAGGCCGCAGCACATCTGTCAGTTCCCATCGTGGTGGTTTCCATGCCATTGGAACTAGTTGGCTAATTTGTGAGGTACCATGTGGTTCTTGGAGTGTAACGTCAAGTGCATGTTAATCAAAAACACGCACAGGCATCTTTCACTCTGTGGATCAATGGAACAAAGACCCTCATCCTTGACCAAGTTATAGCCAGGATGGTGAAATAAGTTTAAGTTTACTCAAAGCACAAAATTGCTGGTGGAACTCAGCAGGTCTGACACCATCCATTGGAAGTAAAGATTAAAGAAAAATAAACATCTTTACCTCCTATGGATGAACTGGGACCTGCTAAGTTCCTCCAGCATTTTTTTTTGTATTTTTACTACAACCACAAGCTTCATTGCCCTTCATTTGTCATCAAGTGCTGAGAAAAATGAGGAAGGTTTCTCTGCGAGCCGACTAAAAGGTTATCTCCAACATTCGCTCGGCTGTGTAAAGAGCATAATTTACAGAGTGTAGAAGGGAAAGGAAGATCAAACAGCACCTAGGCAGCATTCGAGCTCGGTTGTGGGGTTCAGTCAGGATCCTGTCAGCTACCAGGCAGAAACTGTCTTTAAGTCTGGTGGTCCATGCTTAATCCTTCCCTCCGATGAGAGGAGGGAGAAGAGAATATGCTGAGGTGTGATGGGTCATTCAGCACGTTGCTGCCTTTCCTCAGCAGCAGGAGATGGAGATGTTCCATGAAGGTTGAAGGGGGGGTGGATGTTTGCGTGATATTCTGAGCGACATTCGCTATATTCTGTAGCTCCTTCCAATCTTGAACACCATGTAACTATGTATCCCACCTGTAGAAGGTTTTGAGGGACGTGGGCACATACCTAATTTCCTTAGTCTTCATAGCACGAGGAGGAGTTGATGCATTTTCTTGTCTGTGGCCTCAACCTGCTTCCCAGGGCTTCGAAGATATTGATTCCTCAAAACTTGAAGCCATCTGATCTTTCAACTTCAGCACCATTGATGTGGACAAGGGTATGGAGTCTACTCCCTCTCTCAAAGCTGGTGATCATCTCCTTCGTCTTGCTGGCAATATCCCACCAGAATTTCCATCAGTCCAATGGCCTTGTTCTTTCCTAGCAGCCTTGCAATCTATCTAAAATGTCTATCCATTTCCTTTTTTTCAAATTCATGTTTTAAGTTTATTACCACCTGACTGTATATTTTCCACCCAGGTGAAACAGAATTTCTCTAGACCATGGAGCACAATACATAATAATCACTTAAGGGCAATCAAATCTAATCTTAATTAAATATATATACATATTTCAGAATGATTTCCATTTTCATTTATGGAACCAAGGTTACAGGATACCGTTCATCCATCCGAAGTTATTTCCCAGCCTGGCCGTCCTGTGTTCGATGCTCCCATACCTCCTTCCATGTGGTAGTAGGTTAAATATCCTGTGTGATGGACTCATTGAACCCGATTTAAGCATTGCTCCCAGTGACTGTTGTCAGGGAGACCCAGGTGAGCTTCTCGATCATTTTAATGATCCTCTGTATTGACTTCAGGAGCGAAGCTTTGCAGCTACTATACAACATAATGATGCAACCAGACAGGACACTTGCAGTCGCGCTCCTGTAAAATGTTATCAAGATGTGGGCCGGTAGCTTTGCCCTTGTAAACCTTCTAAGGAAGTGTAGATGTGCTGTGTTGTGTCTTGTTCATCATTGAAATGTTTTGGCTCCAGGATAGGCAGTCCTCTATGTGCTCTCCACTCTCTCCACGATTGAACCATTGATTTGTCGTGGAGAATGGTCAATCTTGCACTTGCTGATGTCCTCAACCATTTCCATTGTCGTGTACATAATGAGACCTAGGTTGTTCTTCTCGCACCAATTGATGAGCTTCCCAACCTCCCCTTGGTAGTGCAACTCATCCAGAGAAACCGTAGAACATCACAGCACAGAAGCAGGCCCTTCAGCCCTTCTAGCCTGTGCCAGACCTTTTTTTTGCCTCATCCCACTGCTCTGCACCCAGTCCATACCTCTCCCATCCATGTACCTGTCCAAATTCTTCTCAAATGTCAAAGCTGAGCCGGTATTAACAACTTTGGCTGGCAGCTCATTCCACATCCCCACAGCTCTCTGTGTGAAGAAGTTTCCCTTAAATCTTTTCCCATTTCACTCTTAACTCATGTTCTCTGCTTTGTGTCTCACCTACCCTCAGTGGAAATAGCTTATCTGCATTTACTCTGTCTATCCCCCTCATAATTTTAAATACCTCTTATCAAATCTCCCCTCATTCTTCCTCACTCCAGGGAATAAAGTCCTAATCTGTTTTTACCTTCCCCTCTAATTCAATTCCTGAAGTCATGGCAACATCCTAGTAAATCTTCTCTGCACTCTTTCTATCTCATTGATATCTTTCATGCAGTTAGTTAGATGACCAAACATGCACACAATACTCCAAATTTGGCATTACCAATATCTTATACAATTTTGCCATAACATCACAACTCCTATATTCAATACTTTGATTTATGGAGGCCAATATGCAAAAGCTCTTTTTACAACCCTATCCACCTGTGACACCACTTTCAGGGAATTATGTATCTATATTTCCAGATCCCGCTGTTCTACCACACTCTTCAGTGCCCTACCATTTACCATGTATGTCCTTTCTCGAATTGTCTTTCCAAAATGCAACACCTCACACTTGCCTGCATTAAATTCCATCTGCCATTTTTCAGCCCATTTTTATAGCTGGTCCAGATCCCTCTGCAAACTTTGAAAACCTTCTTTGTTGTCCCCAATGCCTCCAATCTTAGTGTCATCTGCAAACTTGCTGATCCAATCGACCACATTAACATCTAGATCATTGATATAGATGACAAGCAACAATGGTCCTAGCACCGATCTCTGAGGTTCACCACTAGTCACAGGCCTTTAGACTGAAAAACAATCATCCAGATTACTCTCTGCCTTCTCCCATCCAACCATTTCAAAATCAGTTCACTACTTCACCATGAATACCAAGCGTCTGAACCTTCCTAACCTCCCATGTGGGACCTTGTCAAAGGTCTTACCAAAGTCCATGTGGACAACATCCACAGCCTTTCCTTCGTCAACTTCCCTGCTAATCTCCTCAAAAACTCTGGAACATTAGTTAAACATGACCTACCACACACAACGTTATGTTGACTATCCCTCATCAGTTTCTGGCTATCCAAGGAATTGAATATTCAATATTTTAGAGCATCTTCCATTAATTTACCTTCTACTGATGTCAAACTCACCAGCCTATAATTTCCAGGGTTATTTTTGGAGCCTTTTTTAAACAGCAGAACAAAATGAGCTACCCTCCAATCTTCGGCACCACACTATGTCCGTGGTTAAGGACATTTTAAATATTTATCTTTCTTGCAGATGAGACCAACTGCTGCTGTACCATCCACAAACTTGATGATCCTGTTTGAACTGAATTTGAAGACAGGATTTACTGTATTTCCTGTCGAAGCAATAAATTCTAGCTGTTAAATCTCCGTGTTTCGGACATTTTTCACAAATCCCTTTTGTTACTCCTGCCAAAATCCTGCTTCTTGGCTGACGGAAACTCAACAATTCCTTCTGGTGTTGACATCGGAATAGAATATCCCAAACCACAGATTGTTGTAAAGGTAAACCATATTAAAGGTAAAAATATATAAATATATTTGAATTGCTTATCTTGTTCACTAGTTCGACCTGCCAGAACTTTGTGATCCTGGAGGTTTGGAAAGGGCTTTTCACGAGCACCTCATTAGCTGAAAAAGTCAATGCAACAAAATCTGTATGTATCAGCATCTTGAATGCATGGTAATTTATAGGTTTAAACTGAAGAAGTAAACCCCAAGTGTTGCAAGAACTTTCCGTTCCCGCAGGAAATTTGGAGTCAGAGATTCATGGAATTATGCATATGAGAACAAGCCCTTCAGCCCAGCTCATCCATGCCAGCCAATGTTCATCTCTGCTTCATTTCCCTAAGTTCGGCTCATATCCTACTTAAACATTCCTAACCATGTACCCATCTAAATGTTATTTGACATAATTATCCCCCTCCTCTACAACTTCCTCCAGCATCTTGTGTCCATCCACCTCTCACCCTGTGTGTGAAAAAGTTACCCATCAGGCTGCCTTTAAATCTTCCCCTCCTCTCAACTTTAAACCCATGCCTTCCATTGCTCTGGGGAAAAGATGTCGACCATCCACCTTATCTGGGCCACTCGTATCTCTATAAGGTCCTCCTCTCTTGGCTTCTGCGTTGAAGGGGGAGAAAAGCCCAGCCTATCCTGTTTCCCCTCATGTCTCGAGCTCTCCAATCTCATTTTAATCTTCTGCAACCTTTCTATCTGAATCCTATCCCTCCCTGTAGTCATGGAACCAAAATTGCACGCAATAAATCCAAGCGTAGTCATGCCAACATTCGGTACAGTTGTAACACCATGTCCAAACTCAGGCATTCAATGACCTGTGCTGATATTGGAGGGGTTTCAGAAAAGGTTCATGAGGACGATTCCAGGAATTAAAGGGTTGGCATATGAGGAGCGTTTGACAACTCTTGACTGGTACTTGTTGGAATTTAGGTGAATGATGGTGTGGTGAGGTGGGGGGGGGGGGAGATCTCATTGAAATATATTGAATGTTGAAAAGCATGGAGAGAGTAGATGTATAAAGGTTGTTTCCAGTGGTGGGAGAGTCTAGGGCAAGAGGGCACAACATCAGGATTGAAGTTCCATTCAGAACCGATATGCTTAGTCCACTGCTTTACTCGCTATGCTCCCATAACTTGTGTGACCAGGCACAATTCCAAAGCTATTTAGAAATTTGCTGATGACACCACAGTTGTTGACAGAATCACAAACGGCAACAGGGAAGCAAACAGGAGGGAGATGGATCAGCTCGTTGAATGGTGTCACACCAACAGCCTTACACTCAACGTTAGCAAAACCAAGGAGATGACTGTGAACTTCAGGAGGAAGTTTGGAGGACACAATCCAGTCCTCCTCTAAGTCTCAGGGAGAGATAATGAACTTCAAATTCCTGGGGGCAACATCTCCAAGGATCTGTCCCAGAGCCTCCATGTCGATGCAGTCACAAAGAAGGCTCTCCAGCGGCTATACTTTGTGAGGTGTCTGAGGAGACTTGGTACCTCACCGAAGACTCTCGTAAACTTCTACAGGTGTACCATGGTGTCGAGGAAAAATCTATTTTCCAGAATAACTCAGGCGGAGACTTTAGAGTTTGCTTTTAGAGTTTTATTTCATGATATCATGGACAGACGATCCTGATTTACAAACCTTTCCAAACCTCCAGGACTCTGGCTCCAGAAAGCAAACAGCACATTTTTATACAGATAAGCAAGCAAGCAAGCAACTCTTATCTTTCTCTGCATACGGAGCACATTCCAAAGTATATTATGTCAGGCGCACGGTTTTGTACATCAGTCAAAACTGGTTGGTTTCTTAGTTTACAAAAAGATAAACAAAAAGAGACAATCTTTCAAAAGAAACAGACTTGCAACATTTCCAATACAACAAGATCCATTTTCTTCTACACATGGAGAGCAAGCTGGCTGGTTGTTTCACTGGCTGGTACAGAGGTACCATCGCTCAGGACAAGAAAAAACTCCAGAGGGTTGTTACTCAGCCTGCCTCATCACGGTCACCAGACCACTCCATCAAGGACGTCTACAAGAGATGGTGTCTTAAAAAAGGAAGCCCACCACCCAAGTCATGCCCTCCTCTTTCTGCTACCATTGAGAAAGAGGTACAGGAGCAAATAGCATAAGGACAGTTTCTTTCCCACTGCCATCAGATTCCTGAATGATCAATGAACTATGATCTTTGACTTATCATGCCACAATTTTTATTTATTTTTGTAAGGTGGTTTATAAGAGTGATGGTGCCCCCCAAACAATTAATTTTGTGACTTTGTAGCAGCAGCTACTAACTCTGACACACACCACAGGACGCTGAGGGGGTTCAGTTGAAGTGATTTATTCAAACTTCACGCGTGCCCTTTAAGGGTGTGAGCTCCACCCTGCACTGGTGGTGATGTCATCTTGTCTGCCTGAGACGCACGTTGTAGCCTAAACCCCAACAGCGCCATCTTCCTCCGGCTGCCCTGCTGGCACAGAGATACAAGCAAGGCCGGTTCGCCATGAGAGATGTGAGAGGCCACACACACCCCCCCCTCCCCCAGAACTGGCTTCTGCGTCTTGCCATTTGGCGGCTGACCCCGTTGTTTAGGTCAGGTTGTCAGTACTGGTTGGCTGAGGTCCAGGAGTGCCGCCTTGAGTCTGTCGACCATGATTATCTCCTCCCTGCCTCCAATGTGGAAAGTGAATGTCTTGCCTGAGCGTTTCAGGACTTTGTAGGGGCCTTCATAGGGGTGCTGCAGGGGTGTGGGGTGTGGGCCTTGCTGACGAAAACAAAATCTGTTGTAGCCAGCTCCTTGGGGGTGCAAGACAGGTGGCTGCCGTAGTGGGTCGGTGGTGAGGGCGCAAGTGAGGCGAGTCTTCCAGAAATGTCCAATTCATGGTTGCAGAACCAGTGCTGGGGCTGAAGAAATCCCTGAGTAGTGACAATGGCGCACCGTAGACCAGCTCTGCGAATGATACCTGTAGGTACTCCTTTTGGGTTGTCCTGATGCCGAGCAGGACCCAGGGCAATTCGTCCATCCAGTTGGGGCCAGTGAGGCATGCCATGAGAGCTGGCCTGAGGTGCCGGTGGAAGTGCTCTACAATATTCTTGGCCTGGGGATGGTACGCAGTGGTATGCTGGAGCTTAATCCCCAGGAGGTTCGGCAGCTGTGACCAGAGGGCGGATGTGAACTGGGTGCCCCTGTCACTCATCAGGTGTGCTGGAACGCTGAACCTGGCGATCCAGAGGGTGAACAGAGTTCTGGCACAGGATCTAGTGGAAGTGTCTTTAAGCGGGATGGCTTCCAGCCGCCTCGTTATGTGGTTGACTACAGTTAACAAGTAACGGGCATCCCTGGATACCGGAAGGGGGCCCACGATGTGGATGTGGATGTGCTCGAACCTCTTGTTTGGGGGATCGAATTGTTGCACTGGAGCCTTAACTTAGCTGGACTTTAGAGACCTGGCACTGTTTACAGTTTCTCGCCATCTGGGCCACTTGTTTCTTGAGGTTTTGCCCACATGAAACATTCCACTACCATGCACACCGAGACCTTGACCGAGGGGTGGCCAAGTCGTGGACCATGCTGAAAATCTGCAGCCTCCATTGCGGTAGGACAACCGGGTGCGGTGAACTGGTGGAGACATCACAGAATAGCGTGTCGGGGCCGTCTGTCAGTTTAAGGTTCTCAAGGCGGAGACCCATGATGGTGGTGTGGAAGATCTGTGTTTCATCATCCCCTTTCTGCACCTATGCTAGCTGGCTGTAGTCCAGGCCGGGGGTTAAGCTGTGGATGGTGGGCCGTGAGAGCACGTCTGCAATGACATTGTCCTTACCCATTCGGTGTCAGATGTCGGTGGTGAATTCCGAGACGTAGGACAGATATCGCTGCTGGTGCACCGACCAGGGATCTTTGGACATGGCGAGGGCCTGGGAGAGTGGTTTGTGGTCGATGAATACCGTGAATGGCCTGCCCTCCAGGAAACACTGGAAGTGCCTGATGGAAAGGTACAGGGGCAGGAGCTCCCTGTCAAAGGCACTGTATTTTGTTCAGAAGGGCAGAGATGCTTGCTGAAGAATGCAAGTGGGCACCATTGGCCATTGACTGATTGCTCCAGGATACCTCCGATGTCCATGGTGGAAGCGTCCACTGAGAGTGCAGTGTGGGCATTAGGCTGCGGGTGGGCCAGTAGGGTGGTGCTCACCATGGTGTATTTCATCATGGTGAAAGCGTCCTCAGCCTCTTCGGTCCACTCCAGGATCTTACTTTAGGTGGAGATTAATGCGAGCAACGGCTGCATGATGCAAGCTGCTCCTGGGATGAAATGGTGGTAGAAATTGACCATCCTGGTGAATTCTTGTAGACCTTTGAGGGTGTTGTGCTTCAGGAACTGGCGTACAGCCCTGACCTTTATGGATGATGGGGCGGCCCAGTCCGCAGAGATGGTATGGCCCAGGAACTGGAGGGACTCCTTGCCGAACTGGCATTTGGCCACATTGACGAAGAGGCCGAACTCTGCCAGGTGAGAAAATAGTGCATGGAGGTGGATTTTGTGTTCCTTGTGGTCCCAACTGGTGCTAAGAATGTCATCGAGATAGATAAGCAATGCGTCCATTAGCCGTTGAAATGTCTGGGCCACATTTTTAAGGCCAAAGGGCATCCACTGAAACTCAAATAGATTGAAGGGGGTGATGATGGCTGTTTTGCCAATATTCTAAGGGTGGACTGGGATTTAATGATACCCCCGTACCAGGTTGACCTTCAAGAAAACCTGGGCGCCATGCAGATTGGCCGCAAGGTCTTGTATGTGTGGGATGGGATATAGGTCTGGTGTGGTCACGTCATTCAGGCGGCAGTAGTTCCTGCATGGGTACCAATCCCCGGAGGCCTTCGGACCCACATGGAGGAGGGAGGCCCAACTTTGCAAGTTGTAGCTTCTCAGGGGGGAACTGCCTGGCTTTGGCATGGAGGGGGTCCTTGGGTTGAGATGTGGTGGTGGACACTGTGCTGGAACATGGTAGAGTGAACTGAGGCTGCAGGATGGTGGGGAATTCATGGAGTATATGAGTATACTCGTACTTGGGGGTGCAGATGGAAGCTATTCCCTGGTCGCATGTGCTTGTGGAATCGAGGCGGACAGTTTGAAAAGTGTGGGCATGCACCAACCATTTGCCTTTTATGTCTCTCAACAGGCTGTGCACCCAGAGGAAATTGGCTCCCAACAGCGTGGTGCCCACTGTGGCCAGTACGAATTTCTAGTGAAACTTCTCCTTGCTGATCTGGATCTAGGCGCTGCGTGTGCCGAAAGTCTTGATCGTGGATCTGTTGGCTACCCATTACATGGGGCCTCGTGCTCGGGTGCGGATCTCGAGTGCAGTTGAGTGAAGCACACTCAGCTCGGCTCCAGTGTCCGACAGGAAACATCAGCCACTAGTCTTATCGGTCACGTGCAGGTGGCTGTTAGTGTGGCCAGCCATTGTAGCCATCAACGGTGGTTGGCCGAATCATTTCTCTGATACGAACATGGCTTCCTGCACTTGCGGGCTTGAGCCCCCCAGCGTTGATGGTAGAAGTACCAGGTGGAGTTAGGCTCTTCTGGTTTGTGCTTGGGGAGCACCTGCAGTTGGCTGGGTCCAGGGCAGGTGACCTGGCTGAGGGCGACCTCGTTTTCTCATTTTGTCTGCCAGAGCACGTCCGAGCTGTGGGCTGTGACTCTCCATGAATCTGAAAAATCCTCACCTGCCAGCAGGAGTTGGATGTCTTCAGGTATTTGAACGAGGAAAGCCTGTTCGAACAACATCAAGCAAGGGCTGTGGCCCTCCAGCACTAGCATCTCGTCCATGAGGGCAAATGGGGTTCTGTCACCCAGACCATCCAGGTGTAGGAGCCTGGCGGCGTGCTGCCAATGGGAGAGGCCAAAGGTCCTGAGGTTTTTGAGAGTTGAGTATTTACCTTCCTCACGTGGGTTGTGGATCAGGTCATCCACCCTGGTCGCGGTTTCTTGATCGAGCACTCTCACGACATGGTAAAACATCATGGCATCTGAGGTAATGTGTCTGAGGTGAAACTGTGCCTCCACCTCCCTGAGCCAAGTTCTTGGGCGATGCATCCAGAAGTGGGGGTGTTTCACTGCGACCGTGTTGACCGCTGCTGAATCCATGTCAGGAGGCCAGAAAATCATCTGGACTTGCTAGGGTCACTAATGTAGTGGCAGCTATTAATTCTGAAGCACACCACAGGATGTTGAGGGGTTTCAGTTGAACTGATTTATTCAAACTTCATGCGCGCCCTTTAATGGTGGCGTGATCTCCGTCCCCACTTCGGCAGTGACATCATCACGTCCTCCCGAGGTGTGCGCTGTGGGCTAAGCCACGAGGCACTGAGGTTCCCTGACAGTATCACCTTCCCACGGCTGCCCCGCCGGCATGGCGATACTAGCGGAGCCTGTTCACCACGAGAGATGTGAGCTGCCACAACTTGTTCATGACAATAAATTCTGATTCTGATTCTGAACTTGTTCAGCCTGATGATGGTCAATCAGTGGAATTTGTTGACACAAGAGGTTGTAGAGGCCTGGTGTATTTAAGGTAGAGATGAGCCCCTTTCAAACTGTAGCACCTGAGTAGCCCTCCTGGGACCCAGATGTGATTACTGGGGCAAAGGTGCTGGAAGCACTTTTCAAAAGGCAGGGGGACCAAACCATTAAAACCCCGCCATGGCACGTCACGCACTCACCAGAAGTACTGCCGGATGTTTGGATGTTGGTGGCCCAGTGATACCCACACACGCAAGTGCTGACATTACTAGAATAAGTGGGTCAGTGATTTTCTTGTTCAAATTGTCTGGGGACGTGACCTAGGTAAGTTTAACAGGGTTCCCTGACTACCTCTGAGGTGGGTCGGGGACCCAGTTGGATTCCAATGAGGTTAACTCCATTTTACACGTCAGTTTGAAAGAGTCTAAAGATAGTTTCTTGATTAGCCAAGGCATTAAAGGATATGGGGAGAAGACCTGGCAGTGGGGATAGGTGGGAAAATAGATCAGTTGATGATTAAATGGTGGGGCAAACTAGATGGGCTGAATAGCCTATTTCTGCTCCTACATCTTATGATTATATGGACCAATGAAGGCAAAAGTGCCAAGTGCCTTCTTCATCAGCCTGTCTATCTCTGTCACCAATCATGGACCTTTATTCTGAGGTCTCTGTTCTCCCAATTCTCCAGGGCCCTGCCAATTACTGAGTAACTCCTGCCTCGGTTTAACTTCCCAAAGGCAACAGCTCATACTTGTCTGATGTAAGTTCCATCTGCCATCCCTTGGCCCACTCTCCATTTGGTTCCCATCCATCCATGGCCCGTCCCTTCGCAAGTGAAGATGAGCACGGTGCCTTGTAGCTTTTCAGCTTTAGGCACCGTGTGCCTGGGCAAGGACTTGAAGGTGAGTGCTTGCCCAGGACAAAAGCCTCCCTCTGGGTCCCATGCCACTGAGCCTGGTGGAGTGTGAGGCACGACAGCCAGAGTGACGTGGGATTCCCCCCCAGTGGTCTGTTTCAAGACTATGTTCGCTGGCCGTTGTTCTTACGGATCCTTCGCCAACCGAGTTTGCTGCTGCAGACCGCTATGGAAACTGTATCCTGTGCTCTGTCACAGCTGCCAGCCCCTGCTGCCAGAATGATGTGTGCCATTTCCTCATAGCTGGGGCCCTTTCCAGGTACTGATAGCTGGGCGAACCAAGCCCAGGGATTTGAAGTCAGAGTTACCATCTCCTCGCCTTTGCCTGAAGAGGCAAAACCTGCAAGGCAGCAGGTGGATTGTTAACCATATAACAGTTATAGCATGGAAACAGGCCATTGTGGCCCTTCTATTGAACCAAGCCATGAAAGACCCCAACAATGAAGACGCTGTTTACATCCGGTACCGCACGGATGGCAGTCTCTTCAATCTGAGGCGCCTGCAAGCTCACACCAAGACACAAGAGCAACTTGTCCGTGAACTACTCTTTGCAGATGATGCCGCTTTAGTTGCCCATTCAGAGCCAGCTCTTCAGCGCTTGACGTCCTGCTTTGCGGAAACTGCCAAAATGTTTGGCCTGGAAGTCAGCCTGAAGAAAACTGAGGTCCTCCATCAGCCAGCTCCCCACCATGACTACCAGCCCCTCCACATCTCCATCGGGCACACAAAACTCAAAACGGTCAACAAGTTTACCTATCTCGGCTGCACCATTTCATCAGATGCAAGGATCGACAATGAGATAGACAACAGACTCGCCAAGGCAAATAGCGCCTTTGGAAGACTACACAAAAGAGTCTGGAAAAACAACCAACTGAAAAACCTCACAAAGATAAGCGTATACAGAGCCGTTGTCATTCCCACACTCCTGTTCGGCTTCGAATCATGGGTCCTCTACTGGCATCACCTACGGCTCCTAGAACGCTTCCACCAGCGTTGTCTCCGCTCCATCCTCAACATCCATTGGAGCGCTTTCATCCCTAACGTCGAAGTACTCGAGATGGCAGAGGTCGACAGCATCGAGTCCACGCTGCTGAAGATCCAGCTGCGCTGGATGGGTCACGTCTCCAGAATGGAGGACCATCGCCTTCCCAAGATCGTGTTATATGGCGAGCTCTCCACTGGCCACCGTAACAGAGGTGCACCAAAGAAAAGGTACAAGGACTGCCTAAAGAAATCTCTTGGTGCCTGCCACATTGACCACCGCCAGTGGGCTGATATCACCTCAAACCGTGCATCTTGGCGCCTCACAGTTTGGCGGGCAGCAACCTCCTTTGATAAAGACCACAGAGCCCACCTCACTGACAAAAGGCAAAGGAGGAAAAACCCAACACCCAACCCCAACCAACCAATTTTCCCCTACAGCCGCTGCAACCGTGTCTGCCTGTCCCGCATCGGACTTGTCAGCCACAAACGAGCCTGCAGCTGACATGGACTTTTACCCCCTCCATAAATCTTCGTCCGCGAAGCCAAGCCAAAGATTCCACACTGAACTAAGTACTCTCCTCTAGTCCCACCTACCTGCATCCTGTTCATAACCCTCCGTTCCCCTCCCATCCATATATCTATCCAATTTTACCTTAAATGACAAAATAAACCCTGCCACCACTACTTCTCCCAGAAGCTCATTCCACACTGTCCCATTACACCAACAATGTTGGTGTTATCTGCAAACTTACAAGCCATGGTAACTACATAAGGCAAATGGCATTTCAGATCTCACTAACAACAATGTATTAGTAATTAATTACAGAGATAGTGGCTTTAATTAGAATTGGTGCAACTTTTTACAATTTCTCTATGTAAATGTTTTAAAATGTACAGGACAGGGGTATCTTTATCACAAATTTCCATAACATGGAGCCTTCTATTCATGTTTCAAGAACTGGAACTTTTACAAAATATATGTTTACTTATTTTTGTTTACTCGCATAAATTGTGTTATTTTTCCAAATATGAATTCTTGGAGAAGGTGACTAGAAAGGTTGATGAAGGTAGATGAGGTATATTTAGATTTCAGTAAGGCTTTCGATAAGGATCCACATGAAAGGTTGGTGAGGAAGGTTCAGGCGCTAGGTAGAAATGTTGAGATAGTCAGATGGGTTCAACGGTGGCTAGAAGGTAGGCACCAGAGAGTCATGATGGACAACTGTCTGTCATGTTAAAGGCCAGTGACCAGCGGAGTGCCTCAGAGATCAGTGTTGGGTCCCTTGTTGTTCGTCATTTACATTAATGATTTGGATAATGGAGTGGTAAATTGGGTTAGTAGATATATGTACGATACAAAAATAGGGGGAGTTGTGGATAATGAGGATGGTTTTTGGGGATTGCAGAAGGATTTGGACTACTTAGAAGAGCGGGCTGAAAGGTGGCAGATGGAGTTTAATGTAGATAAGTACGAAGTGCTTCATTTTGGGAAGAATAATAAAAACAGGACATATGCAGTGAAGGGGAGGGTGTTGAGGAATGCAGAGGAACAGAGAGATCTTGGAATAATGGTCAGTGTTCCTTGAAAGTGGTTTCTCATGTAGATAGGGTGGTGAAGAAGGATTTTGGTATGCTGGCCTTTATAATCAAAGCATAGAATGTAGGAGCTGGGAGGTGATGTTGAGACTGTTCAAGGCATTGGTGAGGCCAAGTTTGGAATATTGTGTGCAGTTCTGGTCTCCAAATTATAGGAAGGATACCAATAAGGTAGAGAGGGAGCAGAGAAAATTTACTAAAATGTTTCGTGAATTGCAGTATCTAGAATATGGAGAAAGATTGAGTAGACTGGGTCTTTTATTCATTGGAGCGTAGAAGGTTGAGAGAGGATTTGATAGAGGTATTTAAAATTATGAGGGGGGTAGACAGAGTGGGGGTGAATACGTTCTTCCCCTTGAGAGTAGGAGAGATTGGAATGAGGGGGCATAAGTTTAAGGGTTAGGGGGGAAAAACTTGAGAAGTAACACAAGAGGAAGCTTCTTCACTCAGAGAGTGGTGGCTGAGTGGAATGACCTTCCAGAAGAGGTGGTTGCATCAGGGTCAATTCTGTTGGATGAGTACATGGATGTGAGGGGGTTGGAGGGTTATGGGCAGGGAGCAGGTAGGTGGAACTAGTGGAGTTTCACTTAAATCAGTGCGGACTAGAAGGGCCGATAGGGCCAGTTTCTGTACTATATATTGTTATATGGTTTTTAAATGTTTGAATGTTGATTTGTGAATTCTGTGAGGGTGAATTTCTATGACCCGTTCCGCTGTAGTACGGGAGTTTGCCTGCACTTGTTTACAGGTCGTTGCTACGGTTACAGCATTTATTGTTCACAGCCAATTATTCTCGACCTAGAAAATGGTTCAGAATGAATCGTGATGAAATTCAAAATTAAGCAGATGCTGTAAATCTGAAATAAAACAAAGATAAAATGGTGGAAGCACTCAGCAAGTCAGCGCAGCATCTGCGGATGAGAAACAGAGTTAACATTGTCAGGTCAAAGACCCGTCATCAGAACCAGAAAGGAAAGACAACAAGTTGTTTTTTTTATGAGAACATCTGCAGATGCTGGAGTCAACTGCAGTGCACACAAGTGCTGGGGAAACACAGCAGGTCACGCAGTATCCATGGGAAGTAAAGGGCAGTTGACACTTCCGACCTGAGCCCATGGTCAGGAATGTTGACGTGCGGACAAACACCTAAATAATAAGGTTGGAGAGGCAGGAATAAGGGGAAAGGGGAGGAGCAGAGGTGGATACAGGTGGGAGGTTAAAAGATAAATCAGGGGAGAAGTGAGAAGTGATTTCCGTGAGGCAATGTTGCAGCTCCATAAATCTCTGGTGAGACCCCACTTCGAATATTTTGTTCATCGAGTTGGCAGAAGACACGGCAGTAATTGGCCTCATCGACAGCAACGGTGTGTTGGGCTACAAAGAAAATCTCGTGAAATGGTGCAAGGCTAACAGCCTGAGTCTCAATGTAGACAAGACGATGGAAATGATCGGAGACTTCAGGAGGACCAAAAATGGCCACCTTCCACTACACCTCAATAACTCATAGTGTAGAGCACCGAGTTCCATGGAGTTCCACTTATCTAGTGACCCACAACATTGCCTCTCTTTTAAGGAAGGTGCAACAGTGAAATGACTGAGGCAGGCAAGGCTACTGGCCACCATCCTGTCAACTTTGTGAAGCAGCTGGGTCGAGAGTTTCCTGGCTGGCTGCATCACAGTGTGGTACATTTGCTGGAGAGCAGTGGTTCTCAACCTTTTTCTTTCCATTCACATCCTACTTTAAGTATTCCCTATGCCATACATGCTCTGTGATTTGTAAGGGATTGTGATGTAGGTGGAAATAAAAAGTTTGAAAACCACTGTTTTAATCGTCCTTAATTGACTCGTTATGTGCACGGTTTCATATCTCCAAAGGAAATGGGCCAATGACAATTTTTCTCAAGCAAAATATTTCAGTAACAACTGGGTCCAGAGAAGTGATTCTCAACCTTCCCTTCCCACCCACATCCCACTTTAAGCAATCCCTGACTAATCACAGAGCACCGATGGCAGAGGACCGCTGCTGTAGAGCTGGATCAGAGGTCAATCCACAGGGATCACATAAGAGTGGCAGAAAGGATCGTTGGAGTCTCCGTCCCCCCATCTATGTGATCTCCCAGGATCATTGTCTGAAGAGGGTGCGCAAAATCACACAGCTTCTTTCAACTCCTCCCATCGGGGAAGAGATCCTGGAGGATCAGAGCCAGCACCACCAGGCTGAGGAACAGCTTCTTCCCACGGGCAGTGAGGAGGCTGAACGACTGAATGAACAGCTCATGCAAACTCTCTGAGTCTCTAAATATGAAACAATATTTATTTATTTTTTATAGATGCACATACATGTTGCATATGTATCGGTTGCATGTTTTGTCTGGATGTGTGTGGCATTTTATTGCACTGAGGATCAGAGAACACTATTTCCTCTTGTTGCACTTGTGCAACTGGATGATAATAAAATTGACCCTTGAACTTCAACTTGCTCTGGTCGCCTCCTTACAGGAAGGATGTAGAGAGGATACAGAGGAGATTTATTAGGATGTTGCCTGGATTGAAGAACGGGTCTTATGAGGCAAGGTTAACAGAGCTAGGGCTTTTCTCTTTGCAACAAAGGATGAGAGGTAACTAAATAGTAGTATATAAGATGGCAAGAGGCATTGATAGGGTGGATGGCCATCACCTTTATCCCAGGTCCATAGTAGCTATACTAGAGGACATCAGGGGAGACACCAGGGCTGGGTTTTCTATGTAGAGAGTAGTGGGTGCTTGAAATGCATTGCTGGAGGTGGTGGTGGAGGCTGATACAATAGTGATGTTTAAAAGACGATACAGGTGCATGGATGTAAGAAAAATAGAGGGTTATGGGTTTTTTGCAGGGTAGATTACTGCATCATTTTATATAGGTCAGCACAGCATTGTGGGCTGAAAGGCTTGAAAAGATTTCGGATGTATTTTCAGAGTTCAAACATATATATCACATCACATCACATATGTCCCTGAGATCCTTTTTCCTGCGGACAAGGCAGAATTACCATTTATTGGCAGAGCAAAAGAAGACTGCAGACAATGTACACATGTAAACAAATAAAGAAATGTAAACAAACTGACTGTGCAATACAGAGAAAATAAAAATAAATCAATAAAGACCTTAAATGAGTCCCTGATTGAGTTTGTTGTTGAGGGGTCTGATGGTGGAGGGGTAGCAGCTGTTTCTGAACAGCTGGGGTACCTATACCTCTTTCCTGATGGTACCAAGTGTGCTATAATGTTCTATGATGAGGGAGATGACAGAGAACTAAGAAGGATAGCTTCTAATAGAAGAAGGAAGGGAAAAGATTTTAATCTTATTTAAATTTAAATGATGAGTTTGCATGAGTGTTGGGAAGCAATGGAATAACTCTGATGGGGTGAGATCCAGATTGCTGTAGTTTAGAGAGCTCATTATCCATGAACTCTATTTGTCTCGCTTCACAGACACTCCCTGCGTGAATCCTGCATTCTGTCTTTGATTTTAGAATTCAAGAACAGATCTGCACTTCACAGCTTTTATATTTCTCCCTCTCTCCCTCCCTCCCTCCTTCCCTTATCCCTTCCTCTCTCACTCCCTCCCCTATCCTCCCTCCTTCCATTCCACTTTCCAACCCTCTCCTCTCTCTCTCCCTCCCTCCCTCTTATCCCTTCCTCTCTCTCTCCCCCTCCCCATCACTCCCTCCCTCCATCCCACTTTCTCTCCTCTCCTATCTCTCTTTCCCTCTCTCTCTCTTATCTCTTCCTCTCTCTCTCCCTCCAGCCGACTTTCTCTCCTTTCTATCTCTCTCTCTCTCACTCCCTCCCTTGCTCTCGAATTTTTTTTTCCACTTTTCATTCAGAGAGTCTTCAATCTGAACCGTTAATTCTGTTTTTCAGCCTGACCATTGAATGTTTCCAGCACTTTCTGTTACGATTTATCAAGCAATCCTATTGCCATCTGATCCTCTGTACCAGTTAGGAATATTGCACAGAGACCATGGTAACTGTGGTGATATCAATCAACCTCTGCAGATTGATTGACATCACCTCGGATGCTATGCCACTAGTCAGTTGAAAAATGGTGTACAAATGATGCAGATCTCAACTGAGTAGTGGGGATGTAGGTGGCAGTAGTCTGGGTCTGCATTGAGAGAGTATTCCTAGAAACATAGAATACAGCACAGAACCAGGCCTTTTTGCCCTTCTTGTCTATGCTGAACCATTTCTCTGCCTAGTGCCACTGACCTGCTCTCTGTACCTTTCGCATCCATGTACCTCTACAAGTTTTTATTTAATATTAAAATTGAGCCCGCAATCACCACCTCAGCTGACAGCTTGTTCCACACTCCCACCACTCTCTGTGTGAAGAAGTTCCCCCTAATCTTTTTCCTCTTTCGCACTTAACCCATGTCCTCTAGTTTGTATCTCCTCTACCCTCAGTGGAAAACGCCTGCCTACATTTACTCTGTCTATCCCCTCATAATTTAAAAAATCTCTATCAAATCTCACCTCATTCTTCTTTGCTCCAGGGAATAAATTCCTAACTTGTTTAACCTTTCCCTGTAACTCAGTTCCTGAAGTCTGGACAACATCCTAGTAAATCTTTTCTGCACTCTTTCTATCTTATTAATATCTTTCTTGCAGTTAGTTAGGTGACAAAAACAATATTCCATATTTGGCCTCACCAATGTCTTCTACAACTTTACTATAACATCCCAACTCCTTTACTCAATACTTTGATTTATGAAGGCCAAAAGCTCTCTTGAAAACCCCATATACATGTGATGCTACTTTCAGGGAATTATGTATCTGTATTCCCAGGTCCCTCTGTTCTAGCACATTTGTCAGTGCCCGACCATACACCATGTATGTCCATTCTTGGTTTGTCCTTCCAAAATGTAACATCTCACATGTCTACATTAAATTCCATCTGCGGAGGAGTCACGTGATGGAGTAGTGGCCGGTAGGGGAATACCAGCCCTCTCCAGAAAAGAAGGAAAAAAGTGAAGAAAAAGTAAAGCCACAGACACACAAACCACAATGAATAAAAAATAAAGGTGTGGAGAAAATGGCACCAAAGAAAGAAAAGCCAAAAACAACGGGAAGAAAAGAAGAAGGAAAGACGTCAGAAGAGAAAGGTGAAGACCTTACCTGTACGAAGAAGCAGGGACCCACCGTGGAGAGAGGAGCCCACTCCCTGAGGAGAGTGGAAACCCCGCAGAGTCATGACCCACTGAGCACAGGACTAAAGGATGGCTCACAGAGCCAAACAGAGGTGCGCAACCGTGCATGACAAAGACAACACCGATGGGAGAGGGGACCAGCTGTGGAGTGGAACTCCACAGCTTGAACAGCTGAGTAAGACCCGACTGCAGGGCTCCCAGCAGGAAGATACAGAAAATAATGGGAATGGGAGGGAGGAGAATGAAAAAAGGAAATCAGAGACTCAACAGATGACCAGCCCAGAGGAAGAGGACCAACATCAAGACACCATTAATAAAAAATATACCCAGCAAACTGAGAGAAACAGCCCAACAAGAAAGTCAGAAGGGACACAGATACAAGGAAGAGAGGAAGAGGATACAGGTCCTGGAGTGGAGTCAGGGGAAGAGGAGGAAGAACATCAAGCTCTGCACAGAGAAATAGAAGATAAAGGAATGGACTGTACATAGATAGAAAATTTTTTGAAGAATATATGGAAGCAGTAAAAGAATGGCAGACTTGAGAATTTAATGAAATAAAAAGAAGAATAAAAGGTACAGAAGAAAAAGTGAGTAGATTAGAGATGGTCATGACAGAAATAGGGAAAAGAGTAGACAAGGTGGAAGAATGAGAAACAGCCATAGAAATGAAAGTGGACGACTTAAAAAGGAAATTGGAAGAATCTGATTAAAAAAGTTAAAGAAACACAGGAGTTGTGAGCTCAGAAGATGGATATAATGGAAAACTATAATAGGAGAAACAATATAAAGATAGTGGGCCTTAAGGAAGATGAAGAAGGCAAAGATATGAAAGAATTTATAAAAGAATGGATCCCCAGGGTCCTAGGAATGCCAGAATTACAGAAAGGAATGGAAATAGAAAGGGCACACAGAACATTAGCCCCTAAACCACAGCCACAACAAAAACCAAGATCCATTCTAGTAAAATTCCTGAGATATATGACAAGAGAAAATATATTGGAGAAGGTAATGAAAAAAATAAAAGAAGACAAAAAGCCACTGGAATACAAAGGTCAATTCTTTTTTTCTACCCAGACATAAGTTTTGAGCTCCTGAATAAGAGGAAAGAGTTTAATGCAGCAAAATCAATCCTATGGAAAAAAGGCTATAAATTTACGTTAAGATATCCAGCGGTGCTTAAAATAGTTATCCCAGGGCAGCAAAGCAGACTGTTCTCGGATCTGGAAAAAGCATGAGAATTTGCAAAATGCCTTCAAAACAGACAGAGAGATGAAGAGATGTAACAAGAAAAAGAATGATGACAAACTACATATAAAGAAGAAGAATAACGTATAAGTAAGAACTAAGAAGGGGAAGAAAGGGAAGAAAGGAAATAAGGGGGGAATTAAGAGAGTGAGCTTTGTTATATGTGAAGATAAAAGTCTTTTCTGGAGGGGGCTGGGTGGGAGGAAATAACAGTCACTGCGAAATCAGTGAGTGGGTTCGCAATCCAAATGAAGAGGGGAGATGTGGTTGCCCGACAAGGGACAAGGGGCAACTCAGAGTGGGGGGGGACTTTTGGGGTTAAAGGAATTTTAGATGTGGGAATAGTGGAAATATTTTATGTTTTAGAAGTGTTGTCTTACAGTGCGTTCCAAAAAAGAAAGTAGAAATGGATAAGGAGGAAAGGTGGTGATGAGGAAGCGGAAATGAGAGGTAAACAAAGTATGAAATGGCCATGTTGAACTATATGACTATAAATATTAATGGAATACATAACCAAATCAAAAGGAAGAGGCTGTTAAATTTACTGAAGAAAGAAAAAATTGATATAGCATTGGTGCAAGAAACACATCTAACTGAAGTGGAACACAAGAAATTAAAGAGAGACTGGGTAGGGCAGGTAGCCCTTCCATGCAATGAAAGTGTTCATCAGAGGGCAGATAATAAGTTATGTAACTAAGATGAAGAAGGACTACAATCGGGAAACAGAACAGTTGGAAAGGGAAATAGCAAGTACAGAAAAAGAATTAGCAATAAAGGAAGATACAACAAAAAGACGAGAATTGGTGGACAAAAAAATAAAATATGAAACACTGCAAACATATAAGGTGGAGAAGAACATAATGAAGACAAAACAGAAATATTATGAGCTAGGAGAAAAAAGCGGACAAAATACTAGCTTGGCAGCTTAAGACAAAACAAACTAAAAGAACGGTATTGGCATCAAGGAAAAAGGACAAACAAATTACATATAACCCAATGGATAATGTTATATTACATATAACATCAACAAAAACTTCAGGGAATTCTACGGGCAACTATATCGAACTGAGAACGAAGGGAAAGAAGACAAAATAGATGAATTTCTAGCTAAAAGTGAACTACTGAAATTGCAGGAAGAGGAGCTAAATAACTTAATAAAGCCATTTGAAATAGAGGAAATACAGTATATATTAAAAAAACTACCAAACAATAAAACGCCAGGAGAGGATGGACTCCCAATAGAATTCTATAAAACATTTAAAGACTTATTAATTCCTCCTCTCCTGGAAGTAATGAACCAGATTGAAGAAACACAAAACATGCCAGATTCATGCAAAACAGCAATAATTACAGTAATACCAAAGACGGGGAAAGATCCACTAACATCAGCATCGTATAGACCAATATCTCTACTTAACACAGATTATAAGATAATAGCTAAACTATTAGTAAACAGATTGGCCGACTGTGTACCAAAAATAGTAAAACTAGATCCAACTGGATTTATTAAGAAAAGACAAACAACGGACAATATCTGTAAGTTCATTAACTTAATCCATGCAGTACAAGGAAACAAGACGCCAACAGTGGCGGTTGCTTTAGACGCAGAGAAAGCCTTTGACAGAGTAGAATGGAATTATTTATTCAAAGTACTACAGAGGTTCAACCTACCAGAGAAATATATTAATTGGATTAAAGCATTAAATAAGGGACCATTGGTGAAGGTGACAGTAAATGGATATATATCAAACCAATTGAAATTAAGGAGATCAACTAGGCATGGATGTTCACTATCTCCCTCACTGTTCGTGTTAGCTATAGAACCACTGGCAGAACTGATAAGAACAGAAAATAAAATAAGAGGGATAAAAATAAAAGAGAAGGAAATTAAAATCAGTCTATTTGCAGATGATGTCATAGCATACTTAACAGAACCAGAAATATCAATAAAAGAATTACATAAGAAATTGAAGGAATATGGAGAAGTTTTGAGGTACAAGATCAACACAAATAAAAGTGAAGCAATGCTAATGAATAATGTGGATTTCACAAAGTTTAAGAAAGAATCACCATTTAGATGGCAAACACAAGCAATTCGATACCTAGGTATACAACTAGATAATAATCTAGGCCATCCATACAAACTAAATTATCAACCATTAATGAAGAAATTACAAGACGATTTAGAGCATTGGAAAGACTTACGACTAACATTGATAGGAAGGGTAAATTGTATTAAAATGAATATCTTCCCAAGGATACAATACCTATTTCAATCATTACCAATTCACCTAACAGAGAAATTCTTCAAGGAGTTAAAGAAAATAATAAGGAAATTCTTATGGAAAGGGGGGGGGAAACCAAGGATAGTGCTAGATAAATTAACAGAATGGTACAAACAAGGGGGCTTACAGCTACCAAACTTTAAGAATTATTATAGAGCAGCACAATTAAGATACCTATCAGATTTTTATCAAACAAGGGAAAAACAAAATTGGACCAAATTAGAGCTAGATAAAATAGGGGAGAAGGTACCAGAACATATACTATATAACATAACATAACATTACATAACAAAACATAACAATTACAGCACGGAAACAGGCCATTAGGCCCTTCTAGTCTGCACCGAACCAAACACCCCTCTCTAGTCCCACCTCCTTGCACAATGCCCATAACCCTCCATCTTCTTCTCATCCATATACCTGTCCAACCTTTTCTTAAATAATACAATTGACTCCGCCGCCACTATTTCTCCTAGAAGCTCAATCCACACGGCTACCACTCTCTGAGTAAAGAAGTTCCCCCTCATGTTACCTCTAAACCTCTGCCCCTTAATTCTTAACTCATGTCCTCTTGTTTTAATCTTTCCTCCTCTTAATGGAAATAGTCTATCCACATCCACTCTGTCTATCCCTTTCATAATCTTAAATACTTCTATCAAATCCCCTCTCAACCTTCTACGCTCCAAAGAATAAAGACCTAATCTGTCCAATCTCTCCCTATACTCTAGATGCTTGAACCCAGGTAACATTCTGGTAAACCTTCTCTGCACTCTCTCCACTCTGTTTATATCCTTCCTATAATTAGGCGACCAGAACTGCACACAGAACTCCAAATTAGGCTGCACCAACGTCTTATACAATCTCAACATCACCTCCCAACTCCTATATAAGTGGGATGAAAAGCTGGTGCAACATAGAAGCTCACCAGTACTGCATCATCTGCTCAACATTTGGAAGGAGATTCACATAGAAAGGAATAAAACAAATTATCAACGACCAAAATTAATATTGATGCAAAATCAACTAATCCCTTTCACAATAGATAACCTTTCCTTTAGAGAATGGGAGAGAAAAGGGATGAAAAGAATAGAAAATTGTTTTTTGGGAAATAATTTATTATCTTTTGAACAAATGAAGTACAAATATGGAATAACTCATGATACAATGTTTGCATACCACCAACTGAAAACCTACTTAAAGGACAAATTGGGAAACAGTCTGAGGTTACCAGAAGGAAGCAATTTTGAATATGTGATTACAGACACATTGATAATTAAAAGATTTATAACAAACATGTACATCAAACTGCAAGAAAAAGAGAACGAGGAAACAAGCTGTAAACCCAAACAAAAATGAGAACAAGATCTAAACATAAAGATAAAGAATGAAATATGGGAAAAGCTATGCTCCAGAACTATGAGAAATATAATAAACACGAGTTTACGCATGATACAATATAATTGGTTACACCGGCTATATATCACGCCCCAAAAGTTAAATAAATGGGACCCAACAGTATCAGACAGATGTTTTCGCTGTAAGAAGGAAATGGGAACAACAGTACATGCAATTTGGGCATGTGAGAAAGTGAAAAAGTTTTGGGAAGATCTAAATCAGATAGTAAATAAAATCACAAAAAGTAACATACCAAAAAATCCAGAGGTCTTTCTTCTAAGTAATATAAGAAGTAAGGAATTAGGTCTCAAACTGGATGAAGCACAAAAAAGATATAGCCTTAACTGTAGCAAAACAAATGTATAAAGTCAACCTGGAAATCAGAAGAGAGCCTGAGAATACAGCAATGGTACATGGAAATGAATAAATGTATTCCACTGGAAAAAATAACATATAATCTAAGAAATAACATCACAGTATTCAAACAAATTTGGGAACCGTACATGGAACACAACAGAGAATTACTTCCGCGGACCTCCACCGCCTAAAATAACAGAAGGAGAAGAAGATGAAATGAACTGACCCAGTGTGTAAAAGTAGATGACACAAATTTCTTGTTTATTTTCATTGTGTGATGACATTGTTTAATGGGTTTAATGTATCACATATGTTGAATGTTGAGTGGGTGGGGAGGGGGGGGTGAAGGAGGGAGGGAAGGGAGGGGGGAAAAGGGGAGAAAATGACACTGTGTATATTTAAGAGGGAAATGTCTGTGTGTATTTTGGACAGTATGATTCATAGCGTGAGAAAAAAAAAATTCATCTGCCATTTTTCAGCCCATTTTCCAGCTGGTCCAGATCCCTCTGCAAACTTTAAAAACCTTCTTCACTGTCCACAACACCTACAATCTTAGTGTCATCTAGAAACTTGCTGATCCAATTTACCACATTATCATTGATATAGATGACAAACAACAATGGTCCCAGCACTGATCCCTGAGGCACACCACTAGTCACAGGCCTCCTGTCTCTAACTTCTCCTGTCCAGCCACTGTCAAATCCAGTTCACTACTTCACCATGAATACCGAGCATCTGAACCTTCCTGACTAACCTCCCATGTGGGACCTTGTCAAAGGCCTAACTAAAGTCCATGTGGACAACATCCACACCCTCTCCTTTGTCAACTTTTCTGGTAATCTCCTCAATATAACATTGGTTAAACACAACCTACCAAGCACAAAGCCATGTTAACTGTCCCTAATTAATTTCTGGCTATCCAAATAATTGTAAATCTGATCTCTTAGAACACCTTCCAATAATTTACCTAATACTGACGTCAGGCTCACCGGCCTATAATTTCCAGGACTATTTTTGACCCTTTTTTAAATAACGGGACAACGTGAGCTGTCCTCTAATCCTTGTGCAACACACCGATGGCTAAGGACATTTTAAATGTTCGGAATACTTAATAAGAGTCACCTTTGGAGATGAGGTAAGTTGCAAACACATCTGAAGACGTTCATTTACAAATATTAGCAGCAGAGCAGGACAGATGGTAGATTAACTGCTGCACAGATCAGTGACCCAAGTCTTCAAACCTGACATCCGCTACTTTCTATGTGGAGTTTTCCCGAGACTGTGTGTATTTTCCCCGGGTGATCCTGTTTACTCCCACATCGCAAAGATGTGCAGGTTTGCTGTTGATTGCAACCCTGTGTGTAGGAGAGTGGTCGAACTGGGTCGTGGCTGGGACAGTTGATCAGAATATGAAGGGAATAAAAAATAGAGGCTGGTGTTAACGAGTGCTGGAATTTCAGCACAGACCATCAGTGGGCTGTGAAAGGGCTGTCTCTTTGTAGACCTCTATGACTTTTAAAGTGAAGATTCCTCCAGGATCAATTGTTCTCTTTCATAAGTGGGTGGCACGATGAGTGCAGCAGTTAGCACAGTGCTGTTACAGCATCAGTGATCAGGACAAGGGTTCAAATCCCATGCTGTCCGTAAGGAGTTTGTACATCTGCCTGGGTTTACTCCAGGCACTCCGGTTTCCTCCCGCCTTTCAAAAATGTACTTGGGGGTGTAGGTTTAATTGGGTATAATTGGGCTGGTGGGTGGAAATAGCCTGTTACGGTGCTGTCTGTCTAAATTTAATTTCTCATCTTCCCCACCAAGTTGCCAAACGTTTCCCTTCACATAGTCCTGCAATCTGCTTGCTACTGAGCTCGCTTGCACCCCTGCTCCCAATTCTGCAACCTTGCAGTTGGCAAACTTGCCTTCATTGGTCTGGATATTGAGGACAGGAGTTACAGCTGCACAGGACATTAAGGCCACATTTGGAAATTTAAGCAAAACACGAAAATCTGCAGACATTGTGAATGAAGTAAAAACACAATGCTGGAGAAACTCAGCAGGTCAGACAGTGCACTTTATATAGCATATGGTGCTACCACTATGTGTACTGTATGGGCTGGTCCACCCCCCTTGAACCTGTGACTCCTCCCTCCCAGATATCCCCAGAAACATTGTGTAGAACGATTGAGAGCCCTCAACACCAGAGAGAGTACAACACGCTTTTATTCAATAAGAATGACACACATAGTCTATGGTCTGAACTGGGGTTTTGGCGGGAGTCCAGGGTTTATATCAGAATATGTAGGGGACAGAGTCAGGGGAGGAGCCAGTCCTTAGAACATTGCCCCAGTAGTGAATTCGCAGTTCACTACATGTTGTATCGCCCAAACCTCTCCCTTGGAACTGGGCTAGCAACATACAAACTGTGCTGACCCTTTAAGGTGATTAAAGCATATTAATCATGATTCTCTGTCTGATTGCAGTTGATGATAGTACATAGCAAAAGATAAAGATACATAACCAAGGATTTGGGCTTCATCAAGTCAACAGGTGCTCAAACAGAGTGGTGGGGGGGAGGGGCAGGGGGAGGCGCATGGTCCGAAAGATAGGACGTAATAGATGGATAAGGGAGGAATGGCATACTAGCAGGCAGTAGGAGGAGGGATGGCTCTGTGAAGGGAAAGGGAAGGGGATAGGGTAGAGAGCTAGAGGACAGAGGGAAAAGGAAAGGGGGAGAATGGAGAGTAGGCTAACAGAAACCAGAGAAGTTGATGTTAATGCCATCTGGTTGGAGAGAGCCCAGATAGAATATTGGGTGCTATTCCTCCAACTTATGAGTAGCTTTGGCAGGACAGCATACGAGGCCATGGACAGACATGTGGGGTGCAAAATTGAAGGGGTCAGCCACCGGGAGATCCCTGCCACTGCTGCAGGTAGAGCGAAGGTGCTTGGCGAAGCGCCCAGTCACTCTGATGTAGAGAAGGCTAAAACTGCGCGCAGTTCTGGCCACCCAGCTATAGGAAGGATGTACGATCATTGGAAAGGCTTCAAAAAGTATTTATGAGGATGTATTGGAGATTTTGAATTATTATTAGAGGCTTGAATTATATAGAGAGACTGGTCTCAAGAGCTTGTATTGTAAGGAGAAACTCGATAAATTGGTATGTTTCCCTGGAGCGTAGAAGGCTGAAGGGTGATCTTTCAGTGGTTTATAAAATTATGAGGGGCATGGATAAGGTGAACAATCAATTTTTTTCCCTAGATTAGTGGAGTCCAAAACCAGAGGGCACAATTTTAAGGTGAGGGGAGACAAGATTTAGATGGGAATTTAAGGACAGAAGGTACTGGGTTCGTGGAATGAGCTGCCAGATGAAGTGGTAGAAGTTCATGGTTTAAGGTTCATTTTATTGTTACGTGATTACACATTAAAATGTAATATACTTCAGCTTTGGTCTGCTCTAATCCAAATAAAGTGTCACCAAGAGCAGTGCCCGGCGTCCCTAACAATGGGAGAGAGATGAGCAAAAGAGAGTGTCTGAAGGGACTGAGTGTCCATGGATTTGCCTCCAGCGCTCCCACAGCCTCTGCAGCCACAACAGACTCCAGTTCAAATCCTCGCCGTCCGAGCCCCAGATCTAAACCCCCAACACGATCAGGAAGCCTTCAGTGCCCAGGGCCTTTCGCGAGCCCTTCTTGCCCTCAGCCCCCTCTCGCATCCCCATTCTGGTACCCGGTTTTCATGAGCCAGTCTCCAACAGCCGACAGCCTCTGTGGGTCCTTCGACTGCAGGTAGACGGCAGTCTGCCCAAAGGCTGTGTGGGTCTTTCGACTTCAGGTAGCACTTTACGTAATATTACTGAATAGATTTTTTTCTTCTTTATTGCACAGTTTGTTTGTCTAAATTACTTTCTTTGTTTACATTTCTATCCTTTACATATGCATCTTGAGTACAGTGTTTTGCACTTCTGATGTTGAAAATTCCCCTGGCCCACAAGGAAAAGAATCTTAAGGCTATAAGTAATGTTATGTATGTATGTACTCTGACAGTAGATATAAACTTTAAACTTTGCAAATTTGAGATCTCCGAGGTTGCAGGATTTTTAAAGAAAGCATTTGTTCCCTTAACAGGGCATGTATGGAGTTACGAGCTTCACGACCAGGCAGTGGAACTCTGCAGAACAGCACTGTGTCTCCCTTCCCTGCTCTCCAGGGTCCGCACCAGTGTTACACCAGCTCCAGGAGCTGGGACACATGCAATATTTAAATGACTTTTAGACAGGTACGTGGATAGGTTTAGTGGGATATGGGGCAAGCACTGGCAATTGGGACGCACTTAGATGGGCTACTGGGCTAGGCATGGATAAGTTGGGCTGAAGGCCTGCACTGCTCCATCACTGAGAGCTTCGCAGATGGTTTCCACAGGTTGGGAATTCGTGTCAGGAGTTTCTTAACCTTCATATAAGTGATGCCCAAAGTGCGCACTATTGCTCCCCCATGGTGGGCACTGGAAAAATCCAAGGGGGCAATGAGGAAAAAGGGGGTGTTCCGAACCTTCACTCTTGATATTATTCACTTTGCTGCAAAGTTTAATGAAGTAGTCAGTGCAGTAATGTTTTGGCCAGATTCAGGGTGGACGTAGTGAAGGAAATAAACGGCGACAAGGCGTTCTCGTGAGAACTGATCATGGAAGATGACATGTTATATTGGCATCTCTACCCCCCGACTAAGCACCACCACTAGACCCACCAGAGTCGCCACTAACCCCTTCTCTCAGCATTGCCAATAAACCCCACTCAGTGCATCACTAACACCACTAATTGCCGTCACTAACCCCACTAATCCCCACTCTCATCACTGCCACTAAACCCTCTCAGCATCGCCATTGAACCCCCTCTCAGCCCTGCTACCAAGCCCCCCTCTCAGCGCTGCCACTGGCCCTACCATCCCCTTCATCGCTGCCACTAACCCCCACCCCAGTGCCATTGTATAGAGGGGGCACTCGGGATGTGGCCTGGATACCAAGGGGGGGCGGCAGCCTGAAAATGTTAGGGAACCAGTGGTTTAAATGATGCCTTTCAACAAAACCTGCACAGTTCTCCCACAGAGGACCCCTCCTGCAGGTATCCCTCCCCAGGAGCTCTGTGGACGTTCAGCAGCACGGCTTCACGTCCTTGCGTGTTATTCTGATCTAGCCCAATAAAACAAAAGCCTTGTCTCTTAACTCTCATTTTGTCAACAGGCAAGGAGGCCGTTCACCCCAGTGAGCCAATGTTGGCTCACAGAGCAATCCCGTTTTGCTCAATTATTTCCCTCACGCGTCCCTGAATAAGCTGCTAACGACCTACACATTTGGGATGATTTACAGTGGCTAAATAATCTGCCCTTTGGGGTGAGAGAGGGAACGTGAGCACTTGGAGGAAAGCCCATCGCCCCACCCCCACCCCCCGCCAACCCACCCACTGTGAGAGGGAGAACGCGCAAACTCCACACAGACAGAGCTCGGGTCATGGGGGCTGTGGGCCAGCGGCACCAACCCTTGCACTGCATTGGGCCGAGGCTGCCTGACTTGTGCTAGCCCACTGAACCATTTTTCAAAGGGTTCTAAGGAGGGACTGTGCATTGTGGGAACTCGCCAGGCTAGCCACAGGTTGTTGCCATGGCAATGGCATGTTCATGGTGTCTCTAAGCAACCAACAGGCCGTGGAGAAATGAACAAGGAAGACAAAAGCTCGGCTTGATGTTTTGTACGCTGGGTTGAATTAAGACAGATAGCACCTTGCTAACAGAAGGTGCATCAGGACACAGATGTACTACTGTACAGGTATGTACATGGGCACTGAACACAATGAGTCCAGAGGTTGACATGAGCTTTTATATCAGTGAAGTGAAATTTAAAGAGGAACCTTGTTTCTACCTCTTTGAGGAGTCACACACTGGCTTTTTTGGGTGAGAGAGGGGTCAAGTTTAAGGGAGATGTACCAGCCACAAAATGTTTCACACAGAGAGCTGTGTGCTGCCGGGTGTAGTGGTGGAAGCAAGTCTCCTGACGGACACATAGATGTGAAGGGGATGGAGGCGAGGAGCAGGTTGCATTGCTCGACGCAGGCGCAAGTGGGCTGAAAATGTATCTCCCTGGAACCCTCCCCATAAGTATCTCCGACCATCTTCCCTGGACTCTGCTTCCACAGGAGATGGAAGAAATTTGGCATGTCGGCAGGCCTTTGACAAAGTTCTAAGTATTCCCCATCGAGAGGGCCCCGTCGGGATGCATCAGTGCGCACCTCCTCTGCCCAAGACTGCTACAAACTGCAGATCAGACCATCACATAAGCCCCCTCCACCCCTTCTCAATTCAGAAGAATGAGAGAGGATATCAGTGAGATGCGTCAAGTTCTGACAGGACGAGGCACATTAGTTGCAGGAAGAATGTCCTTGATGTAGGGGAAGTTCAGAACAAGTGTCTAAGAATAAAGGGTAATCCACTTATGACTGAGAAGAGGACTTCAAATGTAGGCATGCAGCATGGTAACAGGCCCTTCTGCCCCATCAATCCATACCGCTCAAATGCACCAATTAACCCGACAGTCCCTCTACGTTTGTTCAGCCTTAAGCGAGGTGGAAGCATTCAAAACCCAGATGTTTTGTCGCAAGTGTAGTGAGATTCAAATTTGTTGTTTAACAGTCAACTGACATTGATAAATCTCCGTTCTTCCCTTCCTTGCTCAAGTGCTAACTGTGATCACAAAGCATGATGGGAAATATTAAAAAGAGCAATGTGTGCTTGTACAAGGTTGGAAGGTTGGTATTGCATAAAACAAAAAACATGAAAGAAATTGTTGGAGCCACAGACAGTCTGGGGGTCATGTGGTTTTGCAAGCAGAGAGAGTAAAATAGTTTTTTTTCTCTGAGAGAGAGAAAAACACACACATGGAGAGAGATCAGTTCTACAGTGTAACAGTTCAGCAGCAGCAGCTGGAACTGGAACAGGACAAGCTGGCAAGCTTGTGGAAAACCCCATTTGGAAGATGGGTTGTGAGTGCTTAGTTCAACCTGGTCAAAGCCCTTGTGGTTCATGCAAGAGGAGAGGCCTAGCTCTCTAATATTTCACTTGAAATAAGGGAAACAAAAAGGAACTCTGTGGTGACCTGAAAGAAAGATGTTATCATCTGGAGAACCCTGAGGGGTTAAGTTTCTTCACAAGACACTGAAGCGACTGATTAAAAAGGAATCAGTTGTGGGTGTCCAGGGAACAATAAATCTCTCTCTGAAAACTGTCAAGAATCTTCCTTTCAAGCACCAAAGCCTGGTGAACTTTATAAATGTTAAATTCTGTGCACAGTCTAAGAATTACCTGCAACCAGTGAACTTGGAGGAATGAGAAATGAGATTTGACTGTGAATCAAAGAACCTTTCTGAACTTACACACACATTACGTATGCATGCACTTAGAATTAGAAGGGGGTTAAGTTAGGTTAATAAAGTCAATAGTGCTAAGTTAAAGTGTGATTCTATTTTCATGTTTAAAGGTAATTAAAAACAACTTTTGTTTAAGTGACCATTTGTCTTGGTGAATAGCTATTGCTGCTGGGCTTTGGGGTCCTCTAGGCTCGTAAAAGTACATACATGACATCATTTACAAACCTAAGATTCTTTTTCCTGCGGGCATGGAAAATTAGCACTAATTGATAGTGCAATAAATAAGTGTACACAACATACACATGTAAACAAATAAATAAATGTAAACAAACTGACTGTGTAATACAGAGAGGGAAAACAACAATGTGCAAAAGTAAGTCTCTGAGTTTGTTGTTGAGGGGTCTAATGCTGAAGGGGGTGCCACTGGTCCTGAACCTAGTGGTGCAAGTCTTGTGGTACTTGTATCTCTTGGCTGATACTAGCAGTGAGAACAGAGTGTGTGCTGGGTGGAGGGTAGATCCTTGATGATTGCTGCTCCTCTCTGATGGCAGTGTTCCCTGTAGATGTTCTCGATAGTGGGGGTAGGGGGGATTTTGTCTGTGATGTCCTGGGCTGTGCCCACTAACTTTTGAAGGGCTTACGTTCATAGGTATCGGTGGGCCCATGCCAGACAATAATGCCGCCGGTTGGTCAGCGCACTTACCACCACACCTCTGTAGAAATTTGCCAGGGTCCATCTTACCTAATGCTTCCCACGATTTTATAAACTTCTTTCCGAAAGTCAGAGGAAATTAATGAGGAACTGTATACATGGGGCAGAGTTGTGAAGGAAATGTCAATACTGAGTCTCGCCAAGAGTGGGATTCAGGCATCATTTGAAGGGGTCTACATGCAAAGCCATCAAGAAACAGCCAGAAAGGAGGAGCAAATTATTTTCAGCAGATATAATTTATGACCCCAGTGAGGTCATAAATGTTTTGCTAGTGAGGCACTAAAGTTCTGAGGGCAATAAAAGAAAAGGGAAAGATGGATACAAACAACACTGGCAGAAAAGGAAGATAGGCTGCTGTCAACAGCAAACAATGAACAGAAGATCGGCCCCAGGGAGCTTGGAAGCAAGAACAGTTGGAGACTAGTCTCACTGTATATTTACTGCCTTTGTGGAATATTGCCTTTGTATGCTCATTAAACCTCTGATTAAATTGAAGAACTTAAAGTCATACTTTACTCATCTTCATTGGTCAAACGTCCTCAATGGGGTGGATGAGGTCAATTCTGCCCCATCAAAGGAGTAATAACTGAATAGGGAAAAAAATATATTCCCTGGGCCTTTTAAGCTGCAATATATTTTGAATGAATGTATGAACAAAGTGTTTGTTGCCAGACACATGAGTATTATGTACAGATCCAATAAAAATCTCACTTGCTGAAGCTTCCTCGGAACATAAACCACAAGCAACAGTATAATTAGTAGAACATAAAGAGAAAAAAAATCTGGTAATTATGAAATGAAGGGAAAGAAAAGTAACTAAATCAAGAGATAGATAGATAGATAGATAGATAGATAGATAGATAGATAGATAGATAGATAGATAGACAGATAGATAGATAGATAGATAGATAGATAGATAGACAGATAGATAGATAGATAGATAGATAGATGGGTGGATGGGTGGATTAGATAGATAGATAGATAGATAGATAGATAGATAGATAGATAGATAGATGGGTGGATGGGTGGATTAGATAGATAGATAGATAGATAGACAGATAGATAGATAGATAGATCGATAGATAGATCGATAGATAGATCGATAGATAGATAGATAGATGGGTGGATGGGTGGATTAGATAGATAGATAGACAGATAGATAGATAGATGGATAGATAGATAGATAGATAGATAGATAGATAGATAGATAGATAGATAGATAGATAGATGGGTGGATGGGTGGATTAGATAGATAGATAGATAGATAGATAGACAGATAGATAGACAGATAGATAGATAGATAGATCGATAGATAGATCGATAGATAGATCGATAGATAGATAGATAGATGGGTGGATGGGTGGATTAGATAGATAGATAGACAGATAGATAGATAGATGGATAGATAGATAGATAGATAGATAGATAGATAGATAGATAGATAGATAGATAGATAGATAGATAGATACTTGGAGTTGTATTGTGGTTAGTGGTGTAAAAGGAGGTTTAAATGCTGATAGGTGTTGCACAAAAATGTTCCTGAACGTAGAGGTGCCAGACGTCAGGTTCCTGTGTGCTCTGCCTGTAGGTAGAGGCAAGGAAAGAGCAGAAGGGACCTTGTACAGGGCAAAGAATAATTAAAAAATACCATGGCACATCAGCAGGTTACAATATTGTGCAAGTTAATATATGAGGGAACTCTTAAATGAAATCAGACTACCCTGCCTACTGGCAGCCCTGATGGGTGTGACTACTCTCACTGAATCTGAGATATCAGCCTGAAGTCTAACTTGTACTATCTCTGTGCCCTGGGTTCTGGGAACAAAAATTCCTTCTTCCTGCAGGCAGGGTCACAGAGGGAGCATCCACAGTCCTAGGCATCTCTCTGAAGACCTGTTTCATCCATCACAGACTGAAGAACCTGAAGCATGGTTCACTTAGTTTGCCAATACTATTGAGGCTAGAGTCATAAAATGTACATCAGATGTTCCTGTATTTAGAATAAGGCAACGGAAGAACATCATTGGAGAGGGAAGGAACAACATCTACATTATACCACGGGTCTTGGGTGCCCAACTTACTGGAAACAAGCAAATCCACTGGTATTTATTCCACAAATCCTTGTGACATAGAAGGAGGCCACTTGGCCCATTGAGTTTTTGCTAGATCAGAGAGCAATCCAATTCTTTGCTTATTTTCCTTTGAGTGTAGAACATAGCACTGCACAGAGTGAAACACAAAAGTCTGCAGATGCTGCAATTATAGTAAAAACACAGAAATGCAATTTACCTTGAAGAAGGGCTCCCAGGCTTTACTGTAATTATTGCCATCAAAAAAGGCTCTGGGAGGGAATTGGACTCAGGTGTGTATTCCACCACACCCATAAATAGTTGCATTAACAGTTCCCTGAATTCTAAATAAAACTCAGGTAGGAACCCATCCTCCCCCAGAGATTTGTTAATCTGCAGCAGGCTCAATGCTTTTTCAATTTCTTCCTCTGAGAAAGGGAGTATCTAACCCTACCCACTCATCAGATTCTAAATTTTGTCCAAATCCTCCTTTGATTCAGATTTATATAATTGCATATAGAACTGCCTAAACACTTCATTTATTTATTTTGGTCTATAAGAAATCTTGTCTGGCCCTGTTGGAATTGCATTGATTGTCCTTGCGGTTTCCTCTGCTCTCAGCTACCAGGACAATACTTTGTGAGGTCTTTCTCCCAGCTCATATCTTTGGTAGTCCTTTTTCAAGTGAGTTATCTCTTGTTCCAATTCTTTGATTCCCTCATATGCTCTCTTTTAAGACTTTTAGTACATCCAATTATTTTTTTCTCTCAGATAAGCTTTTAATGTATCCCATAGCAGAGATTTATTGACAGTAGAGGCATAGTTTGCTTCGCGAAACATTTCTATATGAGCTCAAACATAACTGCAAAACTTTGGTTTTTTTTTCAATAGCAATGGGTTAAGGCACCACCTGTATGCCGTGACTTGTTTATCTAGTATGACTATAGTTAAGGTCAAGGTTAATGATCTGTTATGAAATGCACCATTGAACCCCCTCTCAGCCCCGCTACCAAGCCCCCTCTCAGCGCTGCCATATATTCAGCGCTTGCCATATATTCAGCGCTTGCCATATATTCAGTTTCTACAATTCTGCCTTTTAGCTGAGCTGAGGCAAGAAACAAGTAAATTCTGCTGTAAGAATCATGTAGTTTTGAGTAGAAGGAGTAATCCATTTCCCTCGGATGCCATCATCTCCAAGCATCCACCTGATTTAAATCTTTAATGAAGGCAAGGGTTGCTTTTGTCACCCATGCTCTTGTCATTTTCTTGACTGATTTTTCCATTACCAGATCCAGGCAAAAATTGAAGTCCCCTCCAATGAAGACATTTTCCCGCCCTTCCGCCATTTGCAAAAAGACATTTTGTATACATTATTTTGTCATCAAATTAAGGGTATATATATTTGTGGGTGTCCAACATTCAGAATATATAAATCTACCCATTGGATCTATGACCATGCTTTCAACCTTGGGATGCTTTTCCCTATTAAAATAGCTACTACCCTGGCCTTGGAGCTAAAGGAGGATGCTATTATTTGTCCCATCCAGGTTCTTTTAAGTTTTTGATGTTAACTATTCGTAAGTAGGCCTCTTTTCCTCTTCATCATACCATTTAGGCCATTAACATTGAAGCTCAAAAATTTGATTGTTTCGTCCATTCCCCCAGCTCTTTTTCCTTTGATTGTTTCCCTTTACCTCTCTCATAATATATGTTCCTTTCACCAGTCATTTGTGCTCTTCCTTTTTGGTCCTGTCGACCATGTATAAAATAGAGCTAAGGAAATTAAGACAAAAGGCAATTCCTTAAAAAGGGTAAGAACCTACTAAAGCTGTCCTCATATAGACCAATCTCACTTTTAAATATGGATTATAAAATAATAGCTAAAACTTTGGCAAATAGATTGGCTCAGTATCTACCAAAATTAGTAAATCCAGATCAAGTGGGGTTTGTGCAGGAAAGACAATCGGCAGACAATATAAGTAGGCTACTTAATATAATATACCTGGCACAATCAAGGATGGATCCATGTCACTCGATGCCGAGAAAGCCTTTTATATATTCGAATGGGATTTTTTGGTTCAAGTTCTGGGAAATTTGGGTTCGGACATACATTCATAAATTGGGTTAAAGCATTGTATCACAATCCCAAGGCCAAATTTATCACTAATGGACAGACATCTTCAGCTTTTCCACTGACCAGATCTAGTAGACAGGGTTGTCCGCTGCTCCCTGCTCTATGGCTATTGAACTGTTAGCGGAAGCCATTCGCTGGATACTAAAGGGTTAAGAGTGGGCCATTAAGAAAATTAATTTGTTTGCTGATGCTTTGATATATTTGACAGAGCCAGTAGGATCATTAGCCACGTTGCAGACGATACTGGAGGACTATGGCAACATCTCAGGATATAAAATTAGTTACGATAAGAGTGAAATAATGTCACTCATAAAAGGGGAGTATGAGAAACACCAATGGGAGAATAAATTTAAGTGACTATAAAAGGAGATGAAATATTTTAGAATATGGATCGATAAGAACTTACAAAATGTATATAAATTGAATTATCTTCACCTACTAAGAAATATTGAGGAGGACTTATGCAGGTGATGTACCTGTCTATCATGTTGATGGGCAGGGTTAACTGCATTAAAATGAAAGTGATGCCAATATCTCTTTCAATCTTTGCCCATACTGCTACCCAAGAGATTTTTCAAGATATTTAACAGATGCATCAAATAATCCCTGTGGAAGAATGAAGTAGCTAGAATCTCCATGGACAAATTGACTTGGGATGATAGACTGGGATAAATGTGGCCCTTGGACTTAAAAAATATATTATTGAGCGGCCTAGGTGAGGTTTATTGCCCTGTTCTTTGAGGGGGATGGTTTACCCACCTGGGCACAAATTGGTCTACACATGGTAGGGGAGGAGATAGCAGGAAAAATTATTTATAAATAGGATACCAAGTTAATAATGCAAAAAAAAAGACAACTCGAAACCTAAATATATAATACAAATGTGGCAAAAATGAAAGCAGATTATTGTGTTAAAAGTAGTGTTGTCCCCTAAAACACCCCTAACCCAGAACAAATTAATCCATCTGATGATGGGTAACAAGATCCTGGACACCTGTTGCCAGAAGGGATCAGGTGTATCGAGGACTGTTATGAGAAGGGAATGCTTATGTCATTCAAGTAATTAAAAATCAAATTTGACCTATCAAACAAGACCTTCTTCTGCTCTCTCCAATTAAAATATTTTTGAGGGACAAATTAGGTCCGTCTATGACCTTGCCACTGTGTAGTGACATGAAGGCTGTGTATCTCCTGTTCCAAAATGAGAGCACAAAACCAGGTCTCCATTTTGTGAGGCAAAGATGGGAGTCAGGTCTAGGAACAACAATTCCTGGACGATGCTGGTCCGACTTCTGCCGGGTCAGCATGAAGGTGGTTATTAACGCCAGATATAGATGGTCAAATCAACATTTTGCACCAGCTATACCTTACGCCACAAAAATTGGATAAGGTCAAACCAGAAATCAAAGAATTGTGTTTTAGATGTGGTGTAGAGATAGGAACTTTTGTGCATTCAACGTGGCTAAGTGCAACATAATTTTTAAAAATAATCTAATATGATCACAAATCAAAAATCCAGAGCACATTGGTCATAATATCAAAATAAAAGCCCCAAGCCAAAGGAGAAAAAAAGGAAAGAAAGATGAAATTATAAATTATTTTCAAGAAAGTTAAACAATTTCTTTTTATTAAGGTAGAGAGGGTGCAGAGAAGATTCACTAAAACATTGCCTGGATTGCAGTATCTAGAATACGGAAAAAAGATTGAGTCAACTGGGTCTTTATTCATTGGAGTGTAGAAGTTTTTGAGGGGGGATTTGATAGAGGTATTTAAAATTAAGAGGGGGATAGATAGAGTGGATATGAATAGGCTCTTCCCCTTGAGGGGAGGTGAGATTGGAACGAGGGGTTGGGGGCAAAACTTTAGAAGTAACATAAGAGGGAGCTTCTTCACTCAGAGAGTCGTGGCTGAGTGGAATGACCTTCTGGAAGAGGTGTTGCGGCAGGGTCAATTTTGTCATTTAAGAGGAGGTTGGATGAGTACATAGATGTGAGGGGATTGGAGGGTTATGGTCAGGGAGGAGGTAGGTGGAACTAGAGGAGTTCACTTAAATCACTTAAAAGGGCCGATATGGCGTACTGTAATTGTTATATGGTTATATATGGTTACCGCCGCCAGTGGGCTGATATCGCCTCAAACCGTGCATCTTGGCGCCTCACAGTTCGGCGGGCAGCAACCTCCTTTGAAGAAGACCGCAGAGCCCACCTCACTGACAAAAAGCAAAGGAGGAAAAACCCAACACCCAACCCCAACCCACCAATTTTCCCCTGCAACCGCTGGAACCGTGTCTTGTCAGCCTGCAGCTGACGTGGACATTTACCCCCTCCATAAATCTTCGTCCGCGAAGCCAAGCCAAAGAATATATGGTTAAAAAAAGGTTTACAGTTCTCTTTCCTTCTCCTCTCCCTCTATAATAATTTTATCAATGCTTACATTCGATCAGGGTGGATTTGCGGAGCAGACTCGATGGGCCGAATGTTCTTTGATCTTGTGGCCTGGATGGTGGGAGATATTCAGGATAGAGGCTGCTTTCTTCAGATTCAGATTTCAGATTTATTGTCAGAGAACATACAGGACATCACATACAACCCCTGAGATGCCTTTATCCTTCAAGCATGGCAGAATTACCTTTAAAAATTAAATTAGAGTGTACGTGGTGTAAAACATGTTAACAATGAACTGTAAACAGATAATTAATGTAAACAAACTGACTCTGCAATACAGAGAGATTAAAAAAATCAATAGCGTTCAGAAGTAATAATCCTTAAATGAGTCCCTGCTTGAGTTTGTTGTTGAGGAGTCTGATGGTGGAGGGGTAGCAGCTGTTCATCAACCTGGTGGCATGAGACTGGTGGCACCTATGCTTCTTTTCTGATGGTAGCAGCGAGAACAGAGCACGTGCTGGGTGGTGTGGGTCTTTGATGATTGCTGCTGCTCCCCGACAGCAGCATTCTCCATAGATTCACTCAGTAGTGGGGAGTGTTTTGCCTGTGATGTGCTGGGCTGTGTCTGCTACCTTTTGGAGGGGTTTATGCTCAGGGGCATTGATGTCCTCATACCAGATCGTGATGCAGCCAGTCAGCACACTTTCCACCATACCCCTGTAGAAATCTGCCAGGGTTCCTGGTGTCAAACCAAACCTCTGCAAATTCCCAAGGAAATACAGTTGCTGACGTGCTTTCTTCCCGATAAATTTAGTGCGTTGGGTCCAGGAAAGATCCTCTGAGATAGTGACTCCCAAAACATAAATTTCCTCACCCACTCCACATCTGGATTGTACACCCCTGGCTTTCCCTTCCTGAAGTCAACAATCAGCTCCTCAGTTTTGGTGACATTGAGTGTAAGGATTTTGTTGGTGTACCATTCAGCCAAGTTTTCAATCTCCATCCTGTATACTGTCTTATCCTCACCCTTTATACAACCCACTTGCATGGATTAATTGGCACATTTGTAGATGGTGTTATTGTTGTACCAAGCTACTCAGTCAAGGAGCGACCTTACTGAAAAAATAGTGACCTTCATGAAACTGTGAAGTAACATTGATGGTCATGTGACCTTTCTTGCAGGATCCTGGTCAGAAGCCACCACATCTGTCAATCAAGGACAAGACCACCCAAGCTGAGCTCTCACCTTGCCATTGTCCCCTTTATAAGCACATACATGTCGCCATAGGCTCTTTGATTCACATGCCATAGTTTGGGCCTACCTAGGCCACCCCCGCTGGCCAGCGGGGGAGGGGGGATATAAAGCCCAATGTGGAGCAGCTGGGTCTCTTTTCTCTGAGGATCGAACCCGTGCTCTGCTCCAGGTCATGAACCAGAGATGACGCGAGAGAAACAATCCCCAGGCTGGTGCCAGTAATGGGTGCAGGTGGTGTCAGCCCCCTACTGGTCTTCCTGTGGGTACAGAGATCACAGTGGGCTGGTGGTCGTCTCACCACAGGTTTGTAGCAATTAGTGCTTTCGTTGCATCCGATGCAGCTCTGCTGATAGTCCCTTGTCTGAGTGCGTGGGCGCAAATGGGTTAGCTATGGCGACTTTCCCTCGCGGGGAAGTAAAGATTTTTTTTTGTTATCATCAAATCGTGCCCAGGCTTGTTGTTTCTCAGACCCACTAAAATTGTTCTTCATGTCACAGTGACGTAGACTTTTGACAGATTAAGAAATCGAGGGCAATGGGGAACTGGGAGAGAGACGAAACCTGGGACTGATCAACCAGAGTAAGTTGAAAGGTGGGCCAGGTTTGCAGGGCCCAAGGGGCCGACCCCTGATCTTATTTGCTTGAGTCACATTTGGTTGCATGTTCACAGGAAGGGAACATCACTGGGAAGGCCGGATTTCACGACTAATCCTTCATTGGACCTGCAGGGTTGGTTTCTTCCCTTGCCCACCTACCTTCCCATGAGCTGCCTGATTGAACCGCTATTCTCTCTACCTAAGTCTTGGCTTGGCATTTTTAGTAAATGACCAAAAAAATCCCTTTTTTGTGGTAAAGTAGGCTAAGAGGTGTTAGTGAATGCAGTTGGCGTTACAACACCATTTGCTTTCTCATTTTCCATCCACCTATGAATTCTGCCCCCACTGATGCCGTAGAGGCTGCCTCATTAAATGTGTTTAAGGCACAGTTGGACAGATTTTAGAGATCAAAGAGACTGAATAGTTCTAGGGAACTGGTCGGTTAATAGAGCTGAGTCCACGGACAGATCAGCCTTGATTTTATTGAATGGTGCAGTTGGCTCGACAGGCTGACTCCCGCTCCTATTTCTAAATGTTCTCATAATAAGAACTGAAGTCGAATCCTCCATTTATTCCTTTTCTTTTTTTTTGACTAATTTGAGGTGTCTGACAGGTTACCTCTCGCTTGGCTTTCTCACACGGCCGTGTAAAATTTTCCCGGAACTGGCGGTGTGAAAAAGTTGGACCGGGGAAATTACCCGTGGTAATTTCCCCAGGCCACCCTCTCCCTGCGGTCTGAATAGGCAAATGGGTGAGCAGGGAGTGATGTCAGTGCTTGTGTGTGTAGCCAACCGCTACAAAGAAACACACACACACACACACACACACACACACACACACACACACACACACACACACACACACACACACACAATGTGATGTGGCAGGTTAAGCTCACTCCTTTATTAGGGCTAGAAAGGCTGCTTTTATACCTGTTCAAGTTCCTGCCATTTTTTTTTGCTGATTGACTGAGTCAGCCATAAGAATAACAGTAGTGGGCAGTAACGTCCACGCATATGAATGCCCTTCTTCCCCAGCTTGACCAATGCCATTTTAGGACTGTTTGGTCTGATGCTGCTCCAGCTTCTACCCCCACTGGTTTGTTGTACTGCGAATCACTTTAGTGATCTCTGTCTGCGTCTGCTGCCGTGGGATATGTTAGGTCTGCTTTGTTCATGAATGAGTGAGACAAACACCAGGCTGAGTCGAAATCAGGGTTCTTTGTTCTTTATTACCGGATTGTAACACTTGCGACTAACAAGTTAGTCGGAGAATGCATTCTGCCGTTATCAGCAAAATGGTGATTTTTTATACCCTTGGATACATGTTTAGAACATCATCATATCATTACTTGTCCAATGACTAAAACTGTTGCTATCCTTTCCCTGCTAGCTTCCTGCCTCTCAATCCATCAATGTCTCTCTTATCTTGTAAGTACAAGGATGCATTCTGTTACTCCTTAGTACTGGGTGACTCCTTCTCCGGTCCCATCTCATGATGTTTTACCTAACAGGAGTACAAGGACACCTCCCCTTCTTGTTACTGCCCTGTACAGGGTAACTCCCTACACATTCCCATCTCATGATGTTTTACCTTACAGATATGCCAGCCCGGTGTCCGCAATTACGGGCCACCACACGTGCCTGCTCAGTGTGCCTGCCCTCCGTTGTGGTATACTGTATTGTAGTCATTATACTGCTTGGTTTTCCTCTGACTTTGTTACTCCTTCCCTCCAGGATCCCTAATAAAGGCACACTCCCTCAGTACTGCCTTGGAATCAGGCCAATAGCTTATAAGATATGACTGTAAGTTTATAGTGATTAAAGCCTATTAATCTATACTTCTAGCCTGCCATGTCTCCAACTGCAGCCATTTCCATCTATACATTCTTGTTTTCTCCAGCAAGATGTCATTCAAAATGATGCTCATGGTACTTGCCTGCCTCGTATTGCAGAACAGAGTTGCAGGGCCACTGTCGTTAAGTCAGTCTTGTCCGCCATTACTATGCATAATCTGACGTCCAGTAGGACTTCCTGTGAGTGCGTAACTGCGTTATTATTGGGGACAGGACCCCCCCCCCTGATGGGTGCTCTCAGTAGCCCCAATAATAAAACAGTCAAAGACTGAGGGAAACGATAGTGTACAAAAGAGAGGGCTGGCCCAGGTCTACGGCTAGGAATGGGCAGGAAGGAGAGGGGACTTGACCATTATGGCCCGGGATCACATGGGCAGAACTAAGGGAGGAGCTAAGGTAGAAGGACACCCGGAGGGCAGGCCAGCCAGTATATATAATCATATCACCACATTCACCCCCCCTTTTAAAAAAAAGGAACTCACCTGAAAACAAACAACAAAACCGGGGGTGATAACAGCAACAATACAGTAGCACAACAGTTGCAGTATAATTAGATAATACAAGGGGTGGGAGAAGCAGACGTCCCCGCCAGCTAGAGGTTGAGCCGCACGAGCGGCCTCCTCTGCCTGCCGGCCTGCTATGGGACCGACATGTTCGTAAGGCGCTCCTCCGGAAAGGGGACTGATGGGGGAGCATTCTCTGCAGGGACTGTCTAAGAAGGGGTGCCGGCAGTGGACTCCTGGAGTGCTGGGGGATCCTCCGCTGCTGCATGCGGGGTAGATACCTGGACGTCCAGCTGCAAGGCAGGCAGCTCAGGCTCCAGGGTCATGCTCTGATGCAGCATGATCATATTGGCACAGTGTGCTCGTGGCCATCCGGGTATCTCACAAATGCGTGCTGGGGGTTTGTGTGTATGAGGTGCACAGCTTCCAAAGCAGAATCGGCCCTGCAGTGGTCAGCCAGGGAGGAACCATTCGTCGATATCCTAGGAAAAGCAAAAAGGCGTTCATGTGGGGTAGAGTTAGTAGCGGTGCATAGTAAAGACCGGATGGCATGGAGAGCTTCGGGCAGGGCGTCCTGCTAGCAGGATACTGGCAATTTTTGGATCTAAGGGCTAGGAGCGTCACCTTCCAGACGGTGCTGTTCTCCCTTTCCACCTGGCCATTACCTTTGGGGTTATAGCTGGTGATCCTGCTGGTGGCTATGCCTTTGGACAAAAAGTATTGTCGTAGCTCCTCACTCATGAACAAGGTCCCCCGGTCACTATGAATGTAGTTGGAGTACCCGAACAGAGTGAAGATACTGCTCAGGGCCTTGATGACCATAGCCGAGGTCATATCCAGGCAAGGGATTGCAAAGGGGAACGTGGAAAATTCGTCCACCACTGTCAGGAAGTAGACATTCCTATTTGTGGTCGGGAGGGGGCCCTTGAAATTGACGCTGAGTCATTTGAAAGGGCGGGTGGCCTTGATGAGGTGTGCCTTTTCTGACTGGTAGAACTGCGGCTTACCCTCGGCACAGATTTGGTCGTGGCCCGGACATCCTCTGCGGAGTACGGGAGGTTTTGTATCTTGACAAAATGGTACAACCTCGTGACTCCGGGATGACATAGTTGATCGTGCAGGATCTGGAGATGGTCGAGATGCACGCTGGCGCACGTCCCTAAGGATAAGGCATCTGGGGGTTGTCATTGAGCTTACCCGGCCGGTACAAGGTGTCATAGTTGTAGGTGGACAATTCAATCCTCCACCTCAGAATCTTGTCGTTCCTGATTTTACCCTGTTGTTTGGCATTGAACATGATGCCACTGCCCTCAGGTCAGTCAACAGGGTAAATCTCTTACCGGCCAGGTAGTGCCACCAGTGGCGCACCACCTCAACGATAGCTTGAGCCTCCTTCTCAACAGAGGTGTGCCGGAGTTTGCGATTGTGCAGGGTACGAGAAGAAAATGCTACCGGCCTGCCTGCCTGGTTTAATGTGGTAGCCAATGCGAATTCGGAGGCATCACTTTCCACCCGAAAGGAGACAGTTTCATCCACGGCATCATGGCCTTTGCAAAGTCTCCTCGAATTTGGTCAAAAGCAACCTGGGCCTCCGCCGATAATGGGAAGGTGGCTGTACGAATTATGGGATGGGCCTTATCAGCGAAGTTGGGCACCCATTGTGTATAATACAAGAACAGCCCCAGACACATCTTAAACACCTTCAGGGAGTTTGGGACATGGAGCTCCTTGAGGGGTCGCATGTGATCTGGGTCAGGGCACAACGCATCCAAGAAGGGCCAGGCACTCTGTGTTGAACATGCATTTGTCCTTAGTCTACGTCAAGTTGAGGGACTTGGCCTTCCGCAAGAACTTTGTGAACTTTGTGAGATTTACGTCATGGTCCTGCTGGCCATGGCTGAAGTTGGTGACATTGTCAAGAAAGGCAAACGTTGCTATTGTCAGCCCATGTTCCTCTACCATCCGGTCTATCACGCTCTGAAAGGCAGAAACACCGTTAGTAACCCCGAACGGCACCCGCAGGAAATGAAAAATTTCCCGTCAGCCTCGAAGTCTGTATAGATTCGATCAGCTGGACGGAGGGGGAGTTGATGGTAGGCTGACATAAGGTCAATGGTTGAAAAAATTCTCTACTTGGCGACTTTATTGACCAAGTTTGCTATCTGGGGTAGCAAGTATGCGTACAACTGGGTGAAGCCGTTGATGGTCTGACTATAATCAATTGCCATCCGGGGCTTGCCCGCACCTCTGAAAATGAGGACCTGCGCTGTCCAGGGACTGGTGCTAGGGGCTATGATCCAATCTGCCAGGAGTCGCTGAACCTCAGCCCAGATCCAAGGTGAGGTTCGCAAACAGTGACATGGGGGTGAGGGGGGCACGTGTAGAGTGATGAGGCTGCAGGATGGTCCCGGAGACTGGGTACTGAGACCGCGGGATGGTGCCGGTGGCTGAGTACTGGGACCACAAGGTGGTGCCAGGGACTGGTGGCTGTGGACGGTCAGCGGTGGTTGGGGGCTCCCAAATGCCATCGTCATGCTTCTGAACTGACTGAAAGTCAAGGCCCAGGAAGATCGGCGTGCAGAAGCGAGGCATAATTAACAATACAAATTCGTTACAATACTCCCCCTCACCATTAGTGATGCTACACAATACCCCAGGATATTGGTCTATTGAACCTTTGCATCCATTGAAACCATCTCGGTCATGGGTTGGACCGGGAGGGAGAATCTCTGGACCAGGTCGGGGTGCACGAAACTTTGCGTGCTGCCGCTATCGAAAACACAGTTTGTTTCATGCCCATTCACCTCGATCCGCACCATGGAGTTCGAGATCGTGTGAGCGCTGGCTTAATTCAAGGTGTCCGATACCAAGATAGGCATCCCTTCATCTTCAGAGGCGGCGGGGAGGCCTTCCCAAGATGGCGACCTCCATGTTGACCACACAGTGTTTGATGAGGAAGAAGGCGGAAGTGGAGTTGTGGTGGTCGGAAGTGATGTCATCAGAGCGGTAGATCGAGGTGCTAAGGTTGGGAGCGATGACCAAAAAGATGGCGCTCCCCTTACTGTGCACACGGTCAGTGCCAGAAGCTCCTCTGGAATGCACATCGTGCTACTCCTGGACTGCAGTTGGGACCTTCAAACCTTCTGGTAATGGTCCCGCAGCCCGAACACATAGCCGCTCTCGTGGGGCAGAAGCGTCGTAAATGCTTGGACTGCCCACAGAAGTTGCATCTCGACAATGCCGTTGGCATTATTGCAGCCATGGTTGTTTGGTAACACCCGACGCTGAGTCCCAGGCCAAAGGCCCTCGTGGTGGAACATAAGGAGATAGCCCTCTTCTGCCCGTGATCGAAATCGCATGGCACTGAGTGGGAGCAGATCATCCTCGAGGAGTTATTGCCGGCTGTAAACCACAGGTGTCTCGAATCAGTTCTTCCACACACTGGGTTAGGGATATAGTGGCCGTGGGCTCCCCCAAACAGTCTTTTCCCAGTGTGACCAGGAACCAGACAAACTCTTCATTCGACTCACCAGCCTGTTGTTTTCTGGACACCAGAAGATAACGGGAGTATACCACGTTCACTTCAGGCTTGTACAGCACCTGCAGCTCAGTCGTCACCTCTTTGTAGGTCACACTGCCTTGGATGGTCAGGAAGGCCCTCTGGCTGACTCGTGCCTGAAGGATTTTTAACTTCTCGTCGGAGTCAACCACCTCAGGAGCAGCGTCGAGGAAGTTGTTGAAACAGTTCATCCCCTGTTTGAAGAGCACCAAAGCACCTGGGAATTAGAGGTTAACTTCTAGCCGTTCTGGGTGCAGCAATTTCTCCATTACCGGAGACCTCCAAAATCTAGTACAATAAATTGTTGGGCACTATCAGTAGCCCCAATAATGACACAGACAAAGACTGAGGGGAACGATAGGCTTCATTGTGCTAGAGACTGATGGCCAGGGTCCAAGGCTAGGAATGAGCGGGAAGGAGAGGGGACTCGACCTTTATGGCCCGGGGTCACATGGGCAGGACTAAGGGAGGACCCAAGGTATTGCTACACCCTCCCCCCTACGAAATCACCTGGGAGAGTAAATTCCAGGGAGTTTGGACCGCGGCGTGAATGGACCGGAGGGAACTTGGGTCCAATTAGGGTCACCTCTCGTCCACGATATGCAAAGGCCTCCTGACTGCAGCCCCTGTCATCATCTGCTAGTAATTGGTCAGGCCATCCTGGTGGCTTATTTTCAGGGTAAATGCTTGCCTAACTATGAAATAATTGCCATGTTAACTTCCTCCTAAAGGTTACAGACCCTTCACCACCACTCTCACCTTTCCCCCCCACCCCCATTTCCTGGTCTGGCTTTCCACTTCCTTCTCCTCTTGTGACTGATAACTGCTTCAGCTGTTTGATATAAAAATATCACACCCATAAGTCCTAATTTACATTCCAGGTGGCCAATCACGCCCTCCATGGTTTGAACAGGCACTCTGTTTCACTTGAGTTACACAGCAGCTCCTTTGGATTACACATTCATCACAGAGTGGCACGAGAGGTGGAGAAGGTCAATTTTAAATTTAGGCATACTGCACGGCAACAGGCCATTCTGGCCCACAAGTCCGTGCCCACAGCCAATTAACCTACAGCCCGACGGCTCATCACACGGTGCATTTCGAATGGTGGGAGGAAACCGAAGTCCCCGGGGGGAAAACCCATGCAGACACGGAGAGAACGTAAAAACTCCTTACAGACAGCCTGGGATTTGAGCCCTGGACCTGATTGCTGGCGCTGTAAAGACGTTGCACTAACCGCCACGCCAACCGTGCCGCCCGGGATATATTCAAAAGAAACAAAAATAGGGACATGATCTTTCCTATATTTGTGGTATCATCAGTTTGATCATCTTCTTACACCACTCCTGCTTCCAGATCTGTTTGAGAAGCTGTTACGCAAGCCCCTGCCTTTGACACTTACCCTAGGCTTGTTGTCCATCTTAACAACACCTTCGAGGAAGCTGTATTTTTTTAAAAAAATATACTTCATTCATGAAAAATGTATACCAAAAAAATAGTACATGGCTCTCTGTGGATTCATAAGGTCGTTAAGTCTATACATTCGCATTGTTATCAGTTTGGTAGTGTTCACATAAAGCACAACATCCTCTCACATGGCCTTATTTATTTACTGATGTAGTATGGTAAGAGGGTCTTCCAGCCCACAATACACACATGGGACTAATTAACCTACTAACCCCATAGTCTTTAGAGCTGGGGAGGAAAACCATGCAGACACTAGCAGAATGTACAAATTCCTTACAGACAGCAGTGAATTCAAATCCTGCTCACTGGCGCAGTAGTAGTGTTGCCTAAACCAACACCCTAATGGCAACGTGAAGAAAGCACGTCAGTGCCTGTACTTCCTCAGGAGTTTGCGGAGGTTTGGTAGGGCACCAGAAATCCTGGCAGATCTCTGCGGAGGTGTGGTGAGAAGTGCGCTGACCAGCTGCATCACGGTCTGGTATGGGGACACCGATACCCCTGACCTTAAAGGCCTCCAAAAGGTGGTGGACGCATCCCAGAACACCACAGGCAAAACCATCCACATCATCAAAAGCATCTGCAAGAACGCTGCTGTCGGAGAGTAGCAGCAATCATTAAAGACCCTCATCATCCAGCACATAGTCTGTTCTCGCTGCTGCCATCAGGAAAGAGGTGTAGGTGCCAAAAGACTAACACCACCAGGTTCAGGAACAGCTGCGTCCCCTCCACTGTCAGACTCCTCAATGACAAACTCAATCAGAGACTCATTTAAAGACTCTCACTTGTGCACTTTATTGATCCTTTGTATTTTTTCTGTGTTCCACAATAAGATTGTTTACATTTATTTTTCTGTTTACAACTCTTTATTTGCTTACATTTGTACGTTGTGTACAGGTTTTTTGCATTTTCTACTTCACCCACAGAAAAAGAATCTCAGGTGTTATATGAGATGACATGTCTGTACTCTGACAATAAATCTGAAATTTGACCGCTACACAAACTGCGCTGGCCCATGAGCTTCAAGGCTTTGACCTTGGACTCATCCCCTTAATGTCTAGTGGCAGAAGGATTATGGACAGTGGTCCTCCTTCCCAAAGCCTTTGTATTGGCTGCCTCGGGCTTCAGTAATTTGCCAACACGTACTCATCAGCCTAGAATGTCCTTTATTCCCTTACAGGCATTTTATTGTATTGAAAGAGCAACTGGTTTGGGGTAGACCAAAGTTTATCTTTCACTGAGCTGATGTTGATCTTCTATCAAAAGGCAAAGTATCTAAAGGGGAATGTCCGAATATCGGACTCCTTTTTTACCCAGCTGGAGGGCTGCACAGATTTTTGATTTGAATTTCAATAGGAAATTTATTCACAATAACAATGTATGTGTGTGTATATATGATAGAGTGCAAAGGGTGACAAGGCTGGTGTAGTGGTTAGTGCAATGCAGTTGCAGTCCTTGCAATTGGGACCAGGGTCCAAATCTAGCTCTTTCTGTAAGGAGTTTATACGTTCCCCCTGTGTCTGCATGGGTTACCTCCAGCTGCTCCAGTTTCCTCCCACTGTTATAAGTGCAGGTCAATCGAGTGTAATTGGGCGGCCTGGGCTCATGGGTTGAAAGGGCATGTTACTGTGCTGTACGTCTAAATTTAAATTTAATGTCTTTTCAAATTTGTGGTGTCCTCTTCATAGATCATTACAGTGGGATCTTGATCAGTAGGGAAAGTGGGTAAGGGAATAATTGATAGAATTTAATAAAGGGAATGTTGAACTATGGGAAATCTAACATGGTCAGGACCTCTATAGTGAATGGTAGGGACCGGGGGAATGTTGTAAAGCAGAGGGACCCAGAACAATAGGCATATGGTAACTTGAAAGTGATTGTCACTGGTAGATAGGTTGGTTCAAAACACTTTCAGTACATTGGCCTTCATCAGTCAGAGTACTGAACATATTTGTTGGGCGATCAGTTGTGTAAGATGTTGCCAATGCCCCATTTGGAGTAGCGGGTTCAGTTCCGGTCACTATGCTACAGGAAAAATGTTGTCAAGCTGGAGAGGGTGCAGAGAAGATTTACTATGAGTATGTTACCAGGACTCGGGGGCCTAAGCTAGAGGGAGTGGTTGAACAGGCTAACTGCTGGAGGGCTGGATGATGAGGAATGATCTTGTAGAGGTTTACGGAATCATAAAGTGGAATAGGTCAGGTGAACCCAGAGACTTTTGCCCTGAGTAAGGGAATTGGTAACCAGAGGTGATAAGTTTAAGGTGGGGGTAGGGGGGGTGGGAGGAGAGAGATTTAACAGGAACCTGAGGGACAACTGCACAGAGGATGATGGGTGTTTGGAACAGGCTCCCAGAAGAGGTGGTTGAAGCAGGTATTTTTCCATTGTTTAAGAAAAAAATTGGACAGATAGATGAAGAGGATGAGCTTAGTGGGATGGGCTAAATGTAGGCAGGTGGGGCAAGTATGGGTGGGACATTTTGGCTAGCATGGGCAAGTTGGGCCAAAGGGGCTGTTTCCATGCTCTATGACTCTTTCTGTCCATAAAGGAAGTCCATGAAGATTCGCAGTGTCATATTCTTTTATGCGTTCTGTTCTTGTACATTGTCGTGTTAACTATTTATATACCACTCTCATTAATGTGCCCTCACCCACATTTCCTCCCCCTTCTGTTGCTTGAGGGACTTCCCTATCAATCTTACCCCCTCCCCCAATATCCAGTAGTGGAAGGAATCTAGACTGTGGTCCTTCCCCTCTGTGCCAAGCCTCAGAGTATCCCTCAAGACTTACTCCTATACCTGGAATGTGCCAGTTGGCAGCATTCCCTTACCAACATCTCGGGGCACTGGAACACCAACAAGTTTCAGACAGGCTTTCACCGAGTTGATGATCTTCCCGCAGCTCTGGATAGCCATCTCTGTGCACATCCCTGGAACAATTCATAAATCAGAGAGCCCTCTGCCACGTCCTGCTGGGCATGAACTGTGACAAGGGCTCTTTCATCCTTCTCCAGACACCCTGAGCAAATCCACATTCTGCTACATGTGGGCGAAGTGTGTCAGTCGAGCATTTGACTTACAGTGGAATGTACCATTTTTTTCTGAAAAACATTTCTCTTCCAACTTCTTCATTCTTTCTCCACTCTCTTACCATCTTCTCAGTTGTGTTAAATGTCCTTGCAGATGTGTGGTGGTACTTCACCCACCTACCAGCTATACCCACCAGCTCAGACAACATACGTATGGTACCAGTATGTAAATAAATTGGTAAACAACCTTGGTTAAATCACTACGAACAATAGTCTACATATGGTATTTACCTTTTTATATGCTTCACTGATAACAAAAGATCTACAGGTAATACATGAAGACATTACCTTTTTACTGGTAACACATTCAAGGTATTCAATTAATTGTATTGGTATATGACCATATCGATTGTTTCATGCTCACTGACCTAAACATTACCCCAGTAGTTTGGGGGTTGTCTTATACCACCGTTATGAGCTAAAACCATGAAACCCAGACTGAAATTAGGGTCTTGTCTTATCTGAAGGTCGCCTTATCCAATGAAATACCCAGTGTAGTGTTATAGTACTTATCAGTGGCACATTTAGCGTAGGGCCATCAGGCTTAGCATAGTGTGGTTAGTGGAATGCAGTTACAGAACCAGCGACTTGAGTTAGAATCCGCCACCATCTGCAAGGAGTTTGTACATTTGTCTGTGAACGTTTCCCCTCCATTCAAAACGTACCGGGATTATGGGTTAGTTGGGTGTAGTTGGATGGTGCGGGCTCATGGGCTGGAAGGACCTGTTACCGTCCTGTATGTCGAAATCTTATTTTTAAATGCTTTATTTATACATTTTTAAACCACATTCAGTTCTAAATTTTTTCAAAAGAAATTACACGTGGTATATATCATCCCACCATCCCCAACCCACCTTCTCACCCTCCCAACTCCCAGCCACCCCAAAAGAAAAAAAAAGAAGAAAGAATAACCAAAAAAATGGCAAGAAAATAAAACATTTATACCATAAAGTCTATATTGGACATTGCCAAGAGGAGAGGTCTTCAGAGAGCCTGTTAAAAATGAAAACCAAATTTTGTAAATATGGGCTTCATATTTTCCAAAAAACATGATATTTATCACACAGATTAGAAGGAATCTTCTCTACAACCTCGAAGTTCCGTGTGCCATCTTTCCGGGGCTAAATCTATTTCTGACTTCCATGATAGTGCTATACATTTTCTATAAACCGCTAAAGCACTGACACAAATTCAATTTGATAAAAAAATCATTTTAATTTTTGTCTTATAGCCAACTATTTACTCAAAAAAAAAATTACATCGGGTCCTGTTGGAATTTGACCCCTGCAATTTGTCCCAAAAAAATTAGCTTCCCCTAACCAAAAATTGTCCAAATTTAGGACATTGCCAAGTTGAATGTAAAAAAAGTTTCAATCTCAGATCTACACCTAAAACATAAATCCGATACAGTAGGATTTAATCTATTTAATTTTTGTGCACTCAAATATAATTAATGTAAAAAGTTATATTGAATTAGCCTGTATCTTACATCTATAAAGTTTAGTCATATTATTCTTACACAACTCCATCCCATCCTTTTCACTTATTTGTGTACTTAAATCAATTTCCCATCTTAATCTTGATTGGTTCACCCCAATTTTTGGAGACTTAGTTTGAAGTAAGTTATACATTATTGAAATAAATTTATTTACAGTAATATTACAAATCAGTAATTCTGATTCACTTTGATTACGTAACATCAAAGAAAGACCTATTTTGCCAGCTGTCTGTCTAAATTTAAAAGAAATTAAGTAGAATGACCTGAGACTGAGCTGGCAGAGCTAGACTCCCTGTCCTGGGACCATTAGGCTGTAATGAACGACACCTCACTCAGACCATGCAGGTGTGGCCATTGGACGGAAGCACTATTCAGTGCACTGGAGTATCACAGACAATCAGAATTTCTGGCTCTCCCTTCATTTGTCCTTACTACATGTTCTCTCTTGAAATTTGACCATCCAGGTGGAGTTACAAGGTCCCCTTTCTGGTCCAATGTCTGATCATTGCTGTTTGAGCATCGCTGTGGGGAAGCTGCACAACCTTCCAGCGGCGACTCTGAAAGAGCTTCATCAACTGTGAAATGAGGTGGTGAGAGATGCTGCTGGAAGCATAAGCCAGTCCCTTATTAAATGACAAGAACAATAGTTATATTTCAATATAGATGCTCAGCTTTAATTATAGCATTTATTTCACTAGTTTGATGTTCAATTCAATTTCCACACTTGGGTAGATTGCGCTGTTGAGGGAATCACTATTCATCGGGCATTTAGATATATTATACATTCTTGATTTACATACATCTGGGATTAAATAACTACCCTGTATTAGAAATAAAGAAACATAGAAAAATAAGTTCAGGGGTAGACCATTGGGCCCTTCAAGCCTACACCGACATTCAATATGATCATAGCATTACCGGTTTCTGCCTTCTCCCTGTACCCCTTGATCCCCTTAGCCACAAGGTTCAAATCTAACCTACTCTTAAATATTAACAAGGAACCGGCCTCAACTACTTCCTGTGGCAAAGAATTCCACAGATCCACCACCCTCTGAGAGAAGAAACTTTTCCTCATCTCAGTCCTAAAAAACTTCCCCCTTATCCTTAAACTGTGACCCCTGGTTCTGGTTTTTCCCAGCATTGGAAACAACCTGCCTGTGTCTAGACTGACTAAACCCTTAAAAATTTTATATGTTTCTATAAGATACCCCCTCAATCTTCTAAATTCCAGAGAATACAAGCCTAGTTGATCCAACCTTTCTTCACACGCAAGTCATTCCATCCCTGGTATCAGTCTAGTGAATCTTCTCTACATCCCCACCCTTCTCCTTCCTCACATAAGGAGACCTAAACTGCACGCAGTACTCCAGATGTTCTCACCAAGGCCCTATACAGCTGCAGCAGGATCTCCCTACTCCTGTACTCAAATCCTCTCGCTATGAATGCCAACAGAGTATTTGCCTTCCTCACTGCCTGCTGCACCTGCATGCCCACTTTCAACGACTGATGCACAGCAACACCCAAGTCTCTCTGCATCTCCCCTTTTCCTAAACAGATACCATTTAGATAATCGTCCTTTTTCCTGTCCTTACCTCCAAAGTGGATAACCTCGCATTTACCCACATTATATTGCATCTGCCATGTCTTGGCCCACTCACCTAACTTGTCCAAATCACTCTACACTCTCCTAGCATCCTCAACATAGCCAACCCCGCTACCCAACTTTGTGTCATCTGTAAATTTTGAGATATTGCTATCTATTCCCACATCTGAGTCATTGATATATATTGTAAACAACTGTGGCTTCAGAATGGAGCCCTGCGGTAACCCACTGGTTACTGGCTGCCACTCCGAAAATAACCCATTTATACCCTACTCTTGTCCATCAACCAATTCTCTATCCACCTTAATACCATACCATACTTTTAAAGTTTGTACGCTAGTCTTCTGTGCAGAACCTGATCAAATGTCTTACTAAAGTCCAGATATACCACATCCTCCCTATCCACTCTACTGGCTACATCCTGGTTTCCCGCATCACAGACCTTCATTCTACATAGAAATCTGAGCCATGGGTATGCCATAGAATACAAGGCTTGATTATTGAACTGGGTGGGTCATAGGGCATATCTTGTGTTGGTGCCTGTATTACAGAACATGTGTTAACATTATTACAATAATTGGACCCGCTCAGAACCAAAGGCCTTAATGCAGGAGGATAGAGGAATTTGTGAATACAGATACATAGTTCTCTGAAAGTAGTATCACAGGTAGATAGGGTCACAAACGCAGAGAATATTACAGCACAATACAGGCTCTTCAGCTGGCGATGTTGTGCCGACCCAGATAAGCATATGCAACAATCTAAACTTTCCTTACTTTACACCCATAACCCTCTATTTGCCTTATGTCCATGTGCCTGTCTAAGAGTAATTTAAATGACCCTATTGTACTAGCCTCCACCGCTACCACTGGCAATGCATTCCAAGCACCCAGCACTCTCTGTGTAAAACTTGCCCTTGACATCACCCCAAAATTTTCCTCCCCTCATCTTTCACAGATGCCCTCTGGTGTTTTTTACTGTCGTCCTGGGGAAAAGGTGCTGCTGTCCACCCTGTCTATGCCTCTCATAAACTTATGGGCCCAATTAAGTCACCTCTAATCCATCTTTGCTCCACAGAGAAAAGCCTTAGATCTTTTAACCTCATAAGATGCACTTTCCATTCCAAACAACATCCCGGTAAATCTCCTCTGTGCCCCCTCCAAGCTTTGACGTCCTTCCAATAACACCAGTGGCCATACCTGAACACAAGACTCCAAGGGTGGTTTAACCGACATTTACTCATGACTTTTGAACTGAATTTCCCTACTAATGAAGGCCAGCATACTATTGCCCTTCTTAACTATGTTATCAACCTGTGCGGCTACCTTGAGAGATGCATGGATTTGGACCCCAAGTTACCTCTGCCATTAACCATGTACTCCACCTTAATGTTTGACCTTCCAAAATCTATCACCACACTTATCTGGATTGAACTTCATCCAGCCAACTCTGCATCTTGACAACACCCTAATGTAAACTGCGACAACCTTTTCTGCTCTATCAACCACACCGCCAGACTTTGGGTCAAGCTTTTGGTTCATTGGCCTTCAGAAGTCAAAGTATTAAATATAGGAGTTGAAATGTTGTGGTAAAGTTATAGAAGGCATTGGTGCAGCCAGATTTGGAGTATTGTGTGCAGTTTTGGTCACCTAACTACAGGAATGGCCCATTCAACTGCTGTCAGCTCCGCACAGGCTTCAAAGGAGCCAATAGCGCTTCTGATCGGCAGCAGTCATGAAGGGTTGCAAACTCCAGGGTAGAAGAGGACTGGAGCAAGGTGCCAGAAAATGGGGAGACCATTCCCCCACCCCGTCTGAGAAGGAGAAGCAGAGGGGATGACGCACAGGACGGTGACCACGGTGGCAGTCCAGTAAGGAGGCCCTGCAGCTGAAAGTCCAGGGCATGCGGTGGGCTTCTGGAAGCTCGAGGCGAGGAACCCATGGAGGCCACAGGCTGCTGAAGACATGGCTGAAAACTGGCTGAAGGGGATACCAGGTATGGGAAGCATGATGGGAGAGGGTGCCGAAGGCGCTGAAGGGTTCTACAAACACTCGGAGACTCTGAGGATGGGGGTGGGTCTCTCTTTCACTTCTCTCTCTCTCACTGTAAGAGGCGCTTCAGGCAATTTCTGCCGATGGTGAATCTGTCTGTCTTACAGCAGGCAAGAGCAATTTCATGTAATATGACACTCTTTTATTACAATGGCAATCAATTGAATCTTGAATTAGGGGAGATTTAATAGAGGTAGACCAAATTATGAATGGTCTAGATAGAGTACATGCAAGTCGACTTTTTCCACTGAGGTTAGGTGAGATAAACCAGAGGACATTACCCAAAATTGCTGAAACTCAACAAGTCACACAGCACTCCATATGTAGCAAAGATAAAGATACATAACCAAGGTTTTAGGCCTGAACCCTTCACCAAGATATGAGCAAATTGCAGGCAGGTGGGGGATGAGCACATTCCCCAGGCCTTAGGTGGATATGGGCGAGAGGGCACGAGAAAAAAGCTGAAAGGTGAAAGGGGGAAGGGGTAGCCCTGAATGAAGAGGGAAGAAGGTGGAGAGACAGAGGGATGGGGAAGAGGGGGAGACAAGGGAACAGCCCAATGTTAATGCCATCTGGTTGGAGAGCGTCCAGATGAAATATTAGATATTGCTCCTCCAATTGGCAGGTGGCTTTGGTTTGGCAGTGCATGAGGCTAAGGACAGACTTGACAGCACGGAGTAGAAAAGGGTGTCCAATGGGAGAACTGCATCATGGCTGCGGAGAGAGCGAGGCGCTCAGCGAAATGATTTCACAGTCTGCATCCAGTCTGTCCCACGAAGGGAAGATTCCACTGGATGATCTCCCCCCCCCCCCCCCCCCATAGATTCACAAGTGAAGTGTTGCTTCACTTGGAAGGACTGTTTGGGGCCTCAAGTGGTGGTGAGGGAGGAGGTGCGACCGCAAGTGTGGCACTTCCTGACATCACCAAGGGGACGATTAGTTGGAAGGGATGAGTGGACAAGGGAGTCATGGAGGGAGCCATCCTTGCTGAAGGCAGGAAGTGGAGGAGAGGGGAAGATGGTAGGATCATGTTGTAGGTGATGCCAAGAGTGGGGGGGATGCACAGGCTGGTGGGGTGGTAGGTGAGGACAAGGGGAATCCTAGTTTTGTTGCATCTGGGGGCAGAGGGGGCTAGTGCAGATGTGCTGGAAATGGTGGGGTTGCATGTAAGGGCTGAGTTGATGGTAGTGGAGGGGAGGCCAGGTTGTTTGAAGAAATCTCAGATGATCTGGCATGGAACATCTCATCCTGGGAGCAGATGTGATGGAGACAGAGGGATTGAGAGAAAAGAATAGAATCCATAGTGCAAAAAAGTGCAGTCGAGGTCATTGTGGGTACAAAATGTGTCTCAAAAGATGGAGACAGAGAGATCAAGAAAGGGGACTGCATTGTCGAAGTTGTGGGGATAAAAGTCAGTATCAAAGTGGACAAGGTTGACAAACTCATCAGGGATGCATGAGGCAGAACAAATGTAGTGGAGGAAGAGTTGAGGAGCCTTGCCTGAGTAGGTTCGTGGCATAGATTGCTCCAGTCCTGCATACCTGGGACCCATGTGGGTACCCATGGCTACCACTTAGAGGTGGAGAAAGTGGGATGAGTCAAAGGAGAAATTATTGAGGGTGACAACAAGTTCTGCCAGGCAGCGGAGGGTGGTGGTGTGGGAAACTGGTTCGGTCTGTAACAAAGGGGATTTGAGAGGGTGAAAAGGGAATATTTTAATGGGAACATGAGGGGAAACTTCATACAGAGAGTAGTGGGAGTGTGGAATGAGCTGCCAGATGAATTGGCAAATGCAGAGTCAACTTGAACATTTAAGAAGAATTTGGACAGGTCCAGGGATGGGATGAGTATGGAGGGTTACGGTCCTAGTGCAAGTCAGCGGGACTAGGCAAAATAATAGTTGGGTGCAGACAAGAAGGGCTGAAGGGTCTGTTTCAGTGCTCTAATATTCTATGGTTCCAGAACCATTAAAACCTAATTCTCCCACATTGTGGCCCTGAAACTACCCGAGAAAGTGCTGCGTGAAAGCTCTGAAATGGCCTGTGATCAGTGTCTCAGGATTCTACTCCTGATCTTTATCCAGCGGTACTCTGGCAGATACTGAAATCCTGTTTTTTTAGTGCTTTGAAATTATCAAACGATTATTTAACCTGAACCACTCTGCCTCTTTCAACACCTGCCTCACAGTGGGACACCCTGTCTCATTCACAGTTTGAAGTAAACTCAGAAGCAAGTTCTCTTCGAGTTCTATTGTAAGGCCATCAATTTTTATCTGATCTGTTTGGCTGCACTGATGGTCTCCAGGCAAGTCAGTTCTTCCTTGCCAGATGATTTATTATAGATTAAATTTACTCTTTTTCTTCATTTTAAGTTTCTGTGTATCTTGATGGCAATATGACTTGGTCAGGGTTGAGCAAGTGTCATTGGACACTGTAAAGTGGGGTTTTAAATTGCAGTGCTGTTTCACCCCATGTTTAACAAGAGATAGCACCCTGGTAACAACTTAATGCCATCACTGGCTATTAAAATTGTCAGGGCACAGAATGAGGCTGTTCAGCCCATTCATTTCAAGAGGGATTTTATTTATTTTTATTGAGATATTTGGCACGGTAACAGGCCATTTCGGCCTACAAGTCCATGTCACTCAATTTACACCCAATTAACCTACAGCCCTGGTACATTTTGAACAGTGGGGGAAAACCGGAGACCCGGAGAAAACCCACGCAGACTTGGGAAGAATGTGCCAACTCCTTACCGATAGAACAAGATTCGAAACCCAGGTCCGATCACTGGCATTGCGCCAACTGCTAAGCGAACCTTTTCTGGTGGGAAAATCCCATCAATCCTGTTTCCCCCTCTCCCCCCCCATAACACCGCAAATTATTTTCCTTTTCTAATTCTCTTCAAAACTCATTATGTTTCCTTCCCTCTTCTAAACAGTAGGATTCAGACTGCAAGAACTTAATTTTATTTTTAATCATTTAGACATTTAGCAATTGTGTCTTTGGAACTTTGGAGGAAACCGGAGCATCGGGAGGAAACCCATGCCGGTCATGGGCGGAAAGTACAAACTCCTTATAGACAGCACCAGATTCAAACCCAGGTTGCCGGCAACGAAATAGTTTTACGCTGTGATTAACTGGTATGCCACCCCTTCTGACCAAAGGTTTATCTTTCCTCTCCCCTTTTGTTTAAACCTTGAAATTCATGCTAAAAAATGCAAATCACTATCTTCTGAGCTGGTGATGCCCCATTTGGAGGACTGAGTGCAGTTTTGGGCCCCATATCTTAGAAGGGAGAGAGCAAGGTTGGAGAGGGTACAGAGGAGGTTTACCAGAATGATTCCAGGAATGAGAAGGGTAACATATGAGGAACACCCACCTGCTCTTGGACTCGATTCATTAGAATATAGAATGAGAGGGGATCTCATAGAAACATTTCGAATAGTGAATGGATTGGACAGAGTGGATGTAAATAAGATGTTTCCCCTATTGGGTGATTCCAGGACAAGAGGGCCCAATCTCCGAATTAAAAAGTACCCATTTACACAGAGATGGGGAGAAATAAGTTTAGCCAGAGGGTCGTGGATTTGTGGGCACATGCAGTTGTGGAGGTGGGATCTTTGTGGGAATTTAAAGGGGAAATTGATAGGTATCTAATTAGTCAGGGTATCATGGATTATGGGGACAAGGCCAGAAATTGGAACTAGATGCAAAAACAGTTTAGCTCGGGGAGGTTTCTCAGAGCAGACTTGATGGGCCAAATGGCCTGCTTCGGTTCCTTTTCCTTGCAATCTTGTGACTTTGTGATCTTCGATTTCCCCTCTCTAAACAAGTCACCAACCTGCCTGACTGGCCCCTGAGAGGACTGGTCAACTCCTCATTGCTGAGTTGATTTCATGCGAGACAGTCTGGTGGATAGCTGATTTACAACAGCAATGGACTAAGAATGGACAGTCAGATCTCTCCTTTCTCAGTATATCAGAGGTGAAAGAGTCTGTGATTCTTACATTGGTCTCAGCAGCCACAGATTGAGCGACACGGTTGACATAGTGGTTAGCGCAACGCCGTTACTGCGCCATTGATCGGGACCAGGGTTCAAATCCCATGCTGTCTGTAAGGAGTTTAGACATTCTCCCTGTGTCTGTGTGGGTTTTCTCTGGGGGCTCTGGTTTCCTTCCATCATTCAAAACATACCAGGTGTTGTAGGTTAATTGGGTGTAAAATCGAGCATCACGGATTCGTGAGCCTGTCACCATGCTGTATGTTTAAATTTCAATTTAAATTATGTGCCTGATGGAGCAGTCAGACAGGTAGGTAGTTTGGCAAATGGAATTAATGTGGGAATGTGTCTGGACATGCAGCTCAGGAAGAGGAATGAATGGAAAGAGACTGTAAATGGATGAATTACAAAGGGGTTGAGGTGGTCAAGTGCATCAAATTAGCCATGATTGGGGCTGAATTGAAGGACTGAATGGCTTAATTTCACTCTTTCATCTTATTGTTGGATTGGAAAGTTAAGATAAGGAGTAAGTGCAGCAGTTAGTGGAACGCTAGTACAGTGCCAGCAACCTGGATTGGAATCCAGCGCTGTTTGTAAGGAGTTTGTACGTTTGCCCCATGTCTGCTTGGGTTTCCTCCGGGTGTTCCGCTTCCCTCCCAACCTCCAAAAACGTACAGGGTTTGTAAGTTAATTGGGGCATTTGTGCAGTGTGGGCTTGTGAGCTGGAAGGAACTGTGGCGTGCACTAAAATTAAAATTAAACATGAGGATGGAATTTAGCTGACCAGGCGATAGGCTCTATCAATGACTCCAGGGCTGTAGAGGGAGGAATGATAGGCTTTATTACACTTTAGACTTGTAGCTGGCCCGATCCCAAGTGCTCGACTGAGGACAGGGAGAGGGTTAGGTCGACCTTTGTTCCAGGCTCACAAGGGGAGGAGTTACCAGGGAGCGAGTCACCAGTGGGGGCCAGCTATCCATTGACAGTCACATATTCGTGTCACCCCACCGGGGTTTCGGAACAGTGGGCATGATGGACTATTTCAAATTGCAATAGCGAGCGTCTAGCACAAAGAAGATGGATGACTACGTCTCAAAATAAAATCCTGTGTAGTCTCAGAAAATATTGGTTGGGTTGAATATTTAGGGACACCTATTCTGTTCCTGAGTACTGCGTCCTGGTTCTTTGGCCTACTAGAGATCTAGATAAGAAAAGGAATGAGATCCTACGAACTGGATACTTGATCCCGGCAGTTCCTTCTTCCTTCTGTTTTATTTTCTTTTTTGCTTCTCTGTTTTTTTTTTCTTTTTTCACATCTCTTTCGTTCTTTTCTTCACTTTGGGGCTTTGTTGTGGGGGGTAGGGGGTAGTGGAATGGCACCGTTTTGAAGATATGGACAACTTGTACCATTGATCTTTTATTGCAATTTATGTATTTAATTAATGGTTTTTTTTATGCACGCGGTCCACAAGGTGAAAGTATTAAAAGATGATATTTGTTGGAAATCTTGCTCCCATGGTAAGTGACTCCTGACCATCCCATTCCCTTCACTGAGTAGCTCCTGACAATCAAATTACGTCACAGTGAGACTCTGCCTTCAAATGATGTTTCGCGAGTTTCTTCAAATAGCCAGTGAATAAAATGGCCTTGGAAACATTATTTCCCAGTGCTGCTTCCCTGTCTTCAGTGGAGACATCAGCTTTTTGAAATGTGATTCACATTCTACTTGAACTCATCTGAGACTGCTTGAAAGGAATAACAAAATTAATACACTCTGACATCAACTTAACTGGCTGGAAGATTACTGGTGGCATTATCTTGTCATTATTCCACAGAAATGAATGGATTTCCATTTTTTGTTGGTTTCAATAAGCAAAGGGAAATGACTTAAGAAGCGGCACAGGGCTTCATGTTTCGGCATGGTCACTGGCTGAACTGTCACAGAAGATCACAACCTTGTCTTGGATCTTATGTTTCACTTTATTTTGGGCATGGAAAATCTGCACTAATTTAGAGCAGAAAGCTCGAAGGGAAAGAAAGTACTTCAGGCAATGAAAACATGAAATATATTAGGATAACTACGAGGTTGAATAAATTGTCGCCTTCAAGAGTAAATAGGATTTGAAGAGGAGGCAAGCTGGTTTGCAGAACAAGTTGAGTGAAACACAATAGGCTGCAGATGTAGTAAACACGTTGAAATGCTGGAGGGTCTCAGCTGATCTTTTCAGCCTCTCTAGGAGACAAAGATGTATTGCTGACATTTCGGGCCTGAGCTCTCCTTCAAGGAAAAATCAGAAGAGATTATTGCAGTGCAAGTGAAAGGTTTGATCGGACAAAGAAAGAAAGTTCGCTATCCCCGCTTACACTGTGTTCAGGAAGGCTACAAAAAGAGGGGGTGGATGGAAGTGATCATCAAAAACACTCTTAAAGTTGTGGAAAGCAATTATGTTATTTAGGGTTTAAGTGCAGTCTAAATGGATCCAATTAAAGAAGAACTTTGGAACTATTGTACTGATGAGTGTATTAGTTGTAGGACAAGTGGTGGGAGGGAGTAAGGGAACAAATTTAACAACACACCTCACAAAGATACAAGAGAGACGATAATTATCCAAATATAGACTGGAAGAGCAGCAATGCAAAGGGCAAGGAGGGGGAGGAACAAACTGAAAAGTGCATAAATTCTCAACGGCAATATTGGAGTGTTGTGGGGAGTTTTGGCTCCTCATTTAAGAAAGGATGTGCAGGCATTGGAGGGGAGGAACACAAGGATGATTCCAGGAATGAAGAAGTTATCATATGAGGAGCGTTTGACAGCTCTTGGCCTGACTTAGGAGAAGGTGGGTGGCGGGGGGGGGGGGGGGGAGAGATGTCATGGGGGGGGGGGTGTCATTGAAACATAGAACCATTTTGAATGTTGAAAGGTGTGGATAGAGTAGCAGTTGTTTCCCCATGGTAGGAGAGGGCACAACTGCCGGATTGAAGGGCGGCCGCTTAGAAGAGAGATACAAAGGAGTTTTCTCTAGCCAGAGGGTGGTGGAATCTGTTGCCACAGGTGGTTGTGAAGGCCAGGTTCTGAAGGCAGAGATTGATAGGTTCTTGATTAGCCTGGGCATCAAAGACTAGGGGAAGAAGAGTGGGCAGTGGGGGAATGGATTCGCTTTATGATAAATGGTGAAGCAGTGTGATAGGACAGATCTATCACCAATGTATACAGCGTATATAGTTACAGTATCTAGTCTGTGCTTACAGCGATTGGCTGAGAGCTTAGCCACGCCTACTGTCTGGGCCTTAAAGGGTTGTGTCCCTAGCCAGGTCGGATCATTCCCGACTGGTCGGTCACCTGTGAAGAGCTCCTGTCTTTTGCTAATAAAAGCCTTGGTTTGGATCAACAAGTCTTTGATTCTTTCGACGCGCTCTACAGGCCGTCTCAATGGGCTGCAAGCTCTGCTCTTATGTCTGGTTGCCTTGTGGTCCTCATATAATTAAAAACTGCAGTTGGTATGAGTCAGACTACAGGGAGGGAGGAAGAGTTGATGAATGGCCTTTCATCACACCCAAATATTACAGTTGGATGATCGATCCAGGAAATGCCCACTTCTGACATCATTGCGAAATGATTTGATGAAAAATGTCAAAGTTGATTTTGAATGCAATCTCCAACCTCATTGATTCAGTATTTGCAGGGATGCCGCCTGGCTTGTCAAACATTTTCGAGCTTCTGTTTTTATATTAGCTGTCCAGCATCTTCAGCTTGCTTATGGGATGGGGGGGGGGTTGGGGGGGGAGTTCAAAGGGCCTCTTCCCCATCTCTGTTCTCAAGATCCATGCATGTCAAAGTGGAGGCGGGGTGGGGAGGGGGTGGAGGTGCGAGGCTCGGGAAAGAAGAAATCCTCCAACGGATCGCTCTTGAGGTTGAAAACGGTAACATTGTAAAAGGTATGGTTAGCATGGCAGTTGCCGCGATGTTACTAAAGTGCCAGTGACCCCCGGGGTTCGAATCTCGTGCTGGAATTTGTATCCGTGTTTGTACGGGTTTCCTCCGGGTGCTCTGGTTTCCTCCCATCTTCCAAAGGTGCATGGGGTCAGTAAATTAATTAGGTCACTTGAGGGTATTTGGGTGGCGTGGGCTGCAAGGGGCCGCTATTTAAAACACTGAAATGGGGTGAGTGATCACTGAATTGGAAGTATTGGCTCAGGCCCGAAATGTCGGCAATACATCTTTGTCTCCTAGAGAGGCTGAAAATATCAGCTGAGTCCCTCCAGCATTTCGATCATCCAACTGTAATATTTGTGTATTGGTCTCAACACTGCACTCTGGTTGGACTATTTTTTTTAGATTGTAATGGAGCTAGGGAGGAAAGTGGAGGAGAGACCAAGGTTAGCGCAGGCTTGAGGAATCCGTTCGTGCTCTCCTGCTTCTGTTTCAAATATCCTTAGGTTTTAGTTAATTTCCATTTCTCGTGTCACATTGAAAAGAAAAGTTATCTCAATCCTTTCACATCTTTATTTTTAAGAAAGTAGCAAGTGTCGTCGAGCGCCGTTACACTGAGCACTGGTTTACTTTGGGGCTGTGGACTCAGCCAGCTCCTATTCACGCTACTGACCCATGACTGCGTCGTCAGATCCCGCTCTGACAATGTTATCCAGTTTGCAGTCAGCCTTATCAGCAACAATAATGAGTCACTCTACGGAGGAGGTGGAAAATCTCGTGGAATGATGCAAGGTTAATAATCTGAGTCTCAACATGGACAGGACAAAAGCGATGATTGTGGACTTCAGGCAGACCAGGAATGACCACCCTCCACTATGCATCAACAACTCTGTAGTAGGGAGAGTGGAGAGCACCAAGTTCCTTGGAGTTTACTTAACTTATGACCCCTTGTTCTAATCTTCCCTACCCTCAAGGGGAAGAGCCTATTGAGGGTAAAGGAGATTGGAACAAGGGGTCATAAGTTAAGGATTAGGGGCCAAAACTTTGGGAGTAATATAAGAGGAGCTTCTTCACTCAGAGAGTGGTAGCTGTGTGGAATGATCTACTGGAAGAAGTAGTTGCAGCAGGGTCAATTCTGTCATTTAAGAGGAGGTTGGATGAGTACATGGATGTGAAGGGGTTGGAGGGTTATGGACAGGGAGCCGGTAGGTGAACTAGTGGAGTTTCATGAATCGGTGCAGACTAGAAGGGCCGATATGGCCTGTTTCCGTACTGTAATTGTTATATGGTGATATGCTATATGGTTAACTAGTTATATATTGTGGACACTCAACATCTCATCAGGAAGGCGCATCAGTGACTACACTTCCTGAGAAGAATGAAGCGGGCAAGGCTACCGGCCACCATTATGTCAACCTTCTCTAGGAGCTCTATCGAGAGTGTCCTGGCCAGCTGCATCATAGTGTGGTACAGTTGCTGTTGAGAAATGGGTTAGAGGTTAATCCACTGGACCATAAGAGTGGCAGGGAGGATCACTGAAGTCTCCCTCTCCTCAAGCGACATGATCTTCCGGAATTGTTGTCTGAAGAGGGCGTACAAAATCATTGAGGATGCCTTTCACCCCGCACATTACATCTCTCAGTTGTTCCCATTGGGACAGAGATACTGAAGGATCAGAGCCAGCACCACCAAGTTGAGGAACAGCTTCTTCCCATAAGCAGGGAGAATGCTGAACGACCAAAGAAACTGCTCACACTAACCATCTGAGACTCTCATATTCAAGAAACAATGTTTGTTTATTTATTTATTTGCATATATGAATACTTGTCCTGCATATTGTTTGTGTGCATGTCTGGTTGTACGTCTGTGTGTTTTGCACTGAGGGCCAGAGAAACACTGTTTCGTCAGTTCGTATTCATATAATCAGAAGGCAAAAAACATGGCTTGACTTGAATTTCCTCACCATCAGTGAATTACTCAGTCTTCCCCCACCCCACCCAAAATAGATGATTACATACCTAAGGGGCATAGGTCTGGGACAAGATGGGGATGGTTTAAGAGGGATCTGAGGGGCATCATTTCTACTCAATGGAAACCTGGAATGAGCTGCCAGAAGATGTCCTTGATCGACATGAGCACAAATATAATGTTCAAAAGATATTTTGACAGATGTATGGAAAGGAACCGTTTAAAAGAATATATGAACAAATGAAGGCAAATGACACTAGCATAATTGTCACCTTAGATTGCGTGGACAGTTGGGCCAAAGGACCTGTTTGGTGCTACATGGCTCTCCAACTGCTGTGGAAAATACTGAACCGAATTTATACACAGGAAGCTCCCTTAAACATCACAGTGGCAGCAACCCTGTTACCTTGTGAACGTCAGCCCGCACTGTAATAAAACAAACAGCAGAACCAATTAAGTGTTCAACAATTTCCTTTATTGTATTTAATGTAACGCTCCCATATTTGTTCGAATATTTCAATATTATTTCTTAAACTATATGTAATTTTTTCTAATGGAATAGGGACAATCATTACCTAAGTTGATGGAAGGAGAAGGAAAGAAAAGAATGGACTCAGTAGAATTTCTGGTGTATTTTTTGTTGAATGACAACATTATCTGACTGGTTTAATGTAACCTAGATTGTATGCCTAAAATGGATGGGAGGGGGGGTGGGGGGGTGGCTTGGGAGGAGGGGGGGGGGGAGAAAAAGTCACTGTATATGTGTGAAAAAGAAAAAGTGTGTAGCATGGCTAATGTGATTTATGGTGTGAAAAATAAAAAATTAAAAAATAAAAAAAAAACAATTTCCTTTATTCAGCCTTGTTAATGCTAGCGGGAGTGAGGAATGCAAAGAAAGAGTTCAATAACTCATTCTCCACACTGATCTCCACACGAAGCCCACAGAGTGTTCATCCCATTTTTATACACCTTTAGGCTGGGATTTGCATGAGACCCTACACGTTTCATATGAGTTTCACGCAGCTGGCGATTCTTGTTTTTACTACAGTATGTACCATTGTGGTGTAGACAGACAAGCTGGCAAAAACAGATGTCCTTGGTGCTTGTTACAGGTCATGTTATAAGGCAGTCACATTCTCACCTATGTTACAAGACAACTATATTCTCACCCAATTGATTAATCCTTTGTTAAGCATATTGATTAAATTTATATAATAATATAACCATATAACAATTACAGTATGAAACAGGGCATATTGGCCTTTCTAGTCCGCACCAATTTAAGTGAACTCTACTAGTTCCACCAACCCGTTCCCTGCCCATAACTCTCCAACCCCCTCACATCCATGCACTCATCCAACCTCCTCTTAAATGACAAAATTAACCCTGCTGCAACCATCTCTTCCAGAAGGTCATTCCACTCAGCCACCACTTCTGGGTGAAGAAGTTTCATCTTATATTACTTCTAAAGTTTTTCCCCCTAATCCTTAACTTATGATCCCTCGTTCCAATCTCTCCTAACCTCAAGGGGAAGATCCTATTCACATCTACTCCGTCTATTCCCCTCATAATTTTATTTTTTCTTTGGCTTGGCTTCGCGGACGAAGATTTATGGAGGGGGTAAAAGTCCACGTCAGCTGCAGGCTCGTTTGTGGCTGACAAGTCTGATGCGGGACAGGCAGACATGGTTGCAGCGGCTGCAGGGGAAAATTGGTTGGTTGGGGTTGGGTGTTGGGTTTTTCCTCCTTTGCCTTTTGTCAGTGAGGTGGGCTCTGCGGTCTTCTTCAAAGGAGGTTGCTGCCCGCCAAACTGTGAGGCGCCAAGATGCACGGTTTGAGGCGATATCAGCCCACTGGCGGTGGTCAATGTGGCAGGCACCAAGAGATTTCTTTAGGCAGTCCTTGTACCTTTTCTTTGGTGCACCTCTGTCACGGTGGCCAGTGGAGAGCTCGCCATATAACACGATCTTGGGAAGGCGATGGTCCTCCATTCTAGAGACATGACCCACCCAGCGCAGCTGGATCTTCAGCAGCGTGGACTCGGTGCTGTCGACCTCTGACATCTCGAGTACTTCGACGTTAGGGATGAAAGCGCTCCAATGGATGTTGAGGATGGAGCGGAGACAACGCTGGTGGAAGCGTTCTAGGAGCCGTAGGTGATGCCGGTAGAGGACCCATGATTTGGAGCCGAACAGGAGTGTGGGTATGACAACGGCTCTGTATACGCTTATCTTTGTGAGGTTTTTCAGTTGGTTGTTTTTCCAGACTCTTTTGTGTAGTCTTCCAAAGGCGCTATTTGCCTTGGCGAGTCTGTTGTCTATCTCATTGTCGATCCTTGCATCTGATGAAATGGTGCAGCCAAGATAGGTAAACTGGTTGACCGTTTTGAGTTTTGTGTGCCCGATGGAGATGTGGGAGGGCTGGTAGTCATGGTGGGGAGCTGGCTGATGGAGGACCTCAGTTTTCTTCAGGCTGACTTCCAGGCCAAACATTTTGGCAGTTTCCGCAAAGCAGGACGTCAAGCGCTGAAGAGCTGGCTCTGAATGGGCAACTAAAGCGGCATCGTCTGCAAAGAGTAGTTCACGGACAAGTTTCTCTTGTGTCTTGGTGTGAGCTTGCAGGCGCCTCAGATTGAAGAGACTGCCATCCGTGCGGTACCGGATGTAAACAGCGTCTTCATTGTTGGGGTCTTTCATGGCTTGGTTCAGCATCATGCTGAAGAAGATTGAAAAGAGGGTTGGTGCGAGAACACAGCCTTGCTTCACGCCATTGTTAATGGAGAAGGGTTCAGAGAGCTCATTGCTGTATCTGACCCGACCTTGTTGGTTTTCGTGCAGTTAGATAATCATGTTGAGGAACTTTGGGGGACATCCGATGCGCTCTAGTATTTGCCAAAGCCCTTTCCTGCTCACGGTGTCGAAGGCTTTGGTGAGGTCAACAAAGGTGATGTAGAGTCCTTTGTTTTGTTCTCTGCACTTTTCTTGGAGCTGTCTGAGGGCAAAGACCATGTCAGTAGTTCCTCTGTTTGCGCGAAAGCCGCACTGTGATTCTGGGAGAATATTCTCAGCGACACTAGGTATTATTCTATTTAGTAGAATCCTAGCGAAGATTTTGCCTGCAATGGAGAGCAGCGTGATTCCCCTGTAGTTTGAGCAGTCTGATTTCTCGCCTTTGTTTTTGTACAGGGTGATGATGGTGGCATCACGAAGATCCTGAGGCAGTTTTCCCTGGTCCCAACAAAACTTGAAAAACTCATGCAATTTGGCATGCAGAGTTTTGCCTCCAGCCTTCCAGACCTCTGGGGGGATTCCATCCATACCTGCTGCTTTGCCACTTTTCAGTTGTTCGATTGCCTTATATGTCTCATCCAGGGTGAGGACCTCATCCAGCTCTAGCCTTAGGGGCTGTTGAGGGAGCTGGAGCAGGGCGGAATCTTGGACTGAGCGGTTGGCACTGAAAAGAGATTGGAAGTGTTCTGACCATTGGTTGAGGATGGAGATCTTGTCGCTGAGGAGGACTTTGCCGTCTGAGCTGCGCAGCGGGCTTTGGAATTGGGGTGAGGGGCCGTACGCAGCCTTTAGAGCCTCGTAGAAATCCCTGAAGTCGCCAATGTCCGCGCTGAGCTGGGTTCGTTTGGCGAGGCTAGTCCACCACTCACCTTACAAAGCCGTCCTGTCCAGAGAAGAAACAAGCCTTCCGTCGCACATGCAGCCATCTTCAGCGTAAACTCCGGGAGATCCAAGGTGAGCCTGGTGGGCAGCTCGCTTCTTTGCCAGCAGCTCCTGGATTTCCTGGCTGTTTTCGTCGAACCAGTCCTTGTTTTTCCTGGAGGAGAAGCCCAGTACCTCTTCAGTGGATTGCAGTATGGTAGTCTTCAACTGATCCCAGAGGGTTTCAGGGGACGGGTCCGTGAGGCGGGTTGCATCGACGAGCTTTGCTTTGAGGTTTGCCTGGAAGTTTCCTCTCGCTTCGTCTGACTGCAGGTTTCCAACATTGAACCTCTTTCTGGGGGCTTTACTGTTGCTGGGCTTTGGCTTGAAGTGAAGGTTGAGCTTGCAGTGAACCAGCCGGTGGTCAGTGTGGCATTCCGCGCTGGGCATGACCCTGGTGTGGAGCACATCTCGTTTGTCACTTTCTCGCACCAGGACGTAGTCCAGGAGGTGCCAGTGTTTGGATCGGGGATGCATCCAGGTGGTCTTAAGGCTGTCCCTCTGCTGAAAAAGGGTGTTTGTAATGACAAGCCGCTGTTCTGCGCAGAGCTCCAACAGGAGGCTCCCGTTGTCGTTGCACTTGCCGACGCCATGCCTCTATCAAATCCCCCCCTCAACCTGCTACACTCCAATGAATAAACACCCAGTCTACTCAATCTTTCTCTGGGTTCTAGAGATGTTATTCTTTTAACATAGTATCACCCCTACCGTGCTTTTTATTTAAATTGAAATGGGCCCTTCCGGCCCACCAGCATGTGCCACCCAATTACACCCAATTAACCTACGACACTGGTACAATTTTGAAGGGTGGGAGTTTCCCAGAAGAAACTCACGCAGACACAGGGAGAATGTACGAACACCTTGGATTCGAACACAAATCACTGGCGCTGTAACAGTGTTGAGCTAATAGTGATCCTAACGGTACCACCTGAGTTTATATTTTCAAAGATTAACTTTATTCACAATGAAAATATTACAAAGAAAAAGATTGCAAGGACATGTCACATTCAGCGTGTCATATTCCAATTTACATTTCATTACTACACATCATAATATTGATCCTACTACTACTTATAACCACATGGGCCCCTGTGGTTACTTTACCTTCAGTTGTACGATCGGCTTCCTCACTCGGAGCCCAGCAGTGACAAAGACCCAGACTGCGGTCTTTAGCCAAAGTGCCCTCGCTTTGGCTGCGCCGAGCCTCAGTTCATTCCCTCAGCATGTACCCCTGCAGCATGGCATGTGTCTGTCGGGGCAGCATTCCCTCACAGTCATCTCACAGGGCTGGAAGACCAATACGTTTCAGACAAACCAAAGAGCATCTTTCACCAAGTTGAATACCTTCCAGCAGCTCTGGATGTTTGTCTCTGCATCCAAATCGGGAACAGCCTGTAAATCTTTTGCACTGCTGCTGGCGATGTAGTGTGGCATCCTTCTCCACACACTCTTAGCAAATCCTCATTCTGAAAAGGGGCAGAGGCCTCGAAGCCAAAGATATTTGTCTTACAGGAAGGATTTGACTAGTAGGGCCGCTTTCACTGCCAGCCAGGCCAGATCGCACTATTTGTTCATGAGCAACGGTGATGAGACATTCCGCCAGACGATCTACTCAGTGTGCTCAGGTAACCATCCCACAGTATCCATCAAATCTTTGTCCCTCAGTGTCTGACAAAGATAGTGGAAACAGCCCAATGTATCATAGGGAAAGCTCTCCCCACCATCGAGTAAATCTACATGGAATGCTGCAGTCGGGAAGCAGATTTCAGATTCCAGATTTATTGTCAGAGTACATACATGACATCACATACAGCCCTGAGATTTCTTTTTTCCTGTGGGTGCGGCAAAACCACCACTAATTGGTAGTGCAAAAAAATTAATTGTACACAGCATAAACACATAAAAAAATAAAAGAACTGTAAACAGATAACGAATGTAAACAAACTGACTGTGCAATACAGAGAGAACAAAATTAAAATCAATAAAGTGTACAAGTAAGAGTCCTTAAATGAGTCCCTGATTGAGTTTTTCGTTGACAAATCTGAGAGTTGAGGGGTAGCAGCTGTACCTGAACCTCGTGGTGTGAGTCTTGTGGCACCAAAACCTCTTTTAGCAACAGCGATCCTCAAGGCTCCACACCATTCAGCCCACACTCTGTTCTCGCTACTGCCGTCAGGAAAGAGGTGTGGGTGCCACAAGACTCGCACCACCAGGTACAGGAACAGCTGCTGCCCCTCCACTCTCAGATTTGTCAATGACAAACTCAATCAGTGACTCATTTAAGGACTCTTATTTTGAACATTATTTATTATTGAATTTTTATTTTCTGTATTGCACAGTCATTTTTTTCTGATAAGTAGAAATTCTGCCTGGCCTGCAGGAAAAAGAATCTCAGCCTTGTATGTGATGTCATGTGTACGCTCTGACAATAAATCAGAACTTTGAACTTTGCAAGGACATTCTGTGCTGACCACTGCTTGATGGACGTAGTCAAAGGTGTTCGTCGCAGGAGAGGGACCAGTGTCATCACTGGGAGAGGGAAGACTACTGGGCCACAGCTTCCATTTTGTTTTCAGGTGAGGATTCAGTAACCCACCCCCCTCCCCACCCCAGTGTGTGAAAAGCAGCCCCTCTCCTCCCACCTGTTCTCGTTGAATTGCCAACATGTTTCGTTTTGCAGCTCTGACCAACAAATGAGAGGATTTTTAAATCATTATCAGATTTCAGATTTAATATCAGAGTACATACATGACATCACATACAACCCTGAGATTCTTTTTCCTGTGGGTGGGGCAGAATTACTACGACTTGGTAGTGGAATAAAAACTGTGCAGGGTGTATATTCTGTATGTAAACAAATCTGTAAATAGATAACGAGTGTAAAAAAAACTGTGCAATAAGAGAATATTTAAAAAAAAATCAATAAAGTGCACAAGTAAGAGTCCTTAAATGAGTCCCTAATTGACTTTGCCATTGAGGAGTCTGATGGTGGAGGGGGAGCAGCTGTTCCTGAACCTGGTGGTGCGAGTCTTGTGGCGCCTCTACCTCTTTCCTGATGGCAGCAGCGAGAACAAAGTGTGGGCTGGGTGGTGGGGATGCTCGATGACGGCTGCCCTCTGACGGCAGCGTTCCCTGTAGATGTTCTCCACAGTGGGGAGGATTTTACCTGTGATGTCCTGGACTGTGTCCACTACTATTTGGAGGCTTTATGCTCAGGGGTATTGGTGTCCCCGTACCCGACCATGATGCAGCCGGTCAGCGCACATCTGTAGAAATTTGTCAGTGTTATGCCAAACCTTCACAAACTGCTGATGAGGTAGAGTCACTGAATGTAATTACTTCATGATGCCATTAGTGTGTTGGATCCAGGAAAGATCCTCTGAGATAGTGACACCCAATAACTTAAAGTTGCTCACTCTCTCTCCCTCTGATCTCCCAGTGATCACTGGATTGTGTGAGTGTGTGTGAGTGAGTTTTTGAAGTCAACAATCAGCTCCTTAGATTCTTGTTGGTGCACCATTCAGCCACGTTTTCAATCTCCCACCTGTACCCTGACTCATCCCTTTCTCTTATACAACCGACTACCGTGGTAACATTAGCAAATCTGTAGATTGTGTTATTGTTGTACCGAGCCACACAGTCGTAGGTGTAAAGTGAGTAGGGCAGCCTTGAGGTGCTCCTGAGATTGTGGAGAAGGTGATCTTTCCAATTTTCACTGATTGTGACCTGGAGGTGAGGATATCCAGGATCCATTTAGACAGTGGGATGTTGAGTCCCAGTCTTGGAGTTTTCTGGTCAGTTTTGTGGGGATGATGGTTAAATGCCGAATTGCTACTATAGGCAAATGTGAACGTATCCGTGTCATAGTTCAGACAGCCTTTCAAAACACTTAATCACTGCAGAAGTAAGTTCTATTGGTAGATAGTCATTAAGGCAGGTTACTACGATCTTCTTGGACGCTAGTACGATTGGCACCTATTTGAAACAGTTGGGTACCACACCGGTGATGGAACATTTGGAGATGTTTTTGGGAGATAAATTGGTAAAATTAGAGTTGGTGATATACATATACACACTTTAAAACAGATCTTATTTGACTGAAGAACTCCTATTCAGTGACTGTACGGAAACTATGGAGAATGCTATGCATATTTCACAAGTAGGGGCTAATTGAAATGATGACATGAAATGAATAGGCTATTGTCTTGGAAGAGCCAGGTTGTCTGTGTTGGATCTTTTTGCAAGGATTTTGCCCTCTCTGCAAAGTGCTCATCAAAGGTCATTGAGAGGTTTGTTTAACTAAAACAGCAGATGGGAGCTGTTTGCTGGAGAAGGTTGGGGGTTTTGCAAGTGAGAGAGAGAGAGAAGGACATGCTGCTGAGAGTTTGAATCTCAGATGGAGAGAGAGAGACAGCTATAACAAGCCAGGAGAAGCTTGTTTGAACTGAAACAGAAGCTCCAGAGCGGTGGATAGCTGGAAATGCTATCTGTCTGATGTTTCTCTTGGAATAAGGGGAACAGAAAGGAACTTTGTGATAGCCTGAAAGAAAGAGGTGATCATCTGGAGAACCCTGATAGGGAAAGTTTCATCAGCGAGACATTGAGGTGACTAATGGTGGTACCTCAGTTGTGGAAATCCTGGAACAACAAATCTCTCTCTGCAAACCTAAAACAACAGTTCTGGTCGCCTAATTATAGGAAGGATATAAACAGAGTGGAGAGAGTGCAGAGAAGGTTTACCAGAATGTTACCTGGGTTTAAGCATCTAGAGTATAGGGAGAGTTTGGACAGATTAGGTCTTTATTCTTTGGAGCATAGAAGGTTGAGAGGGGATTTGATAGAAGTATTTAAGATTATGAAAGGGATAGACAGAGTGGATGTGGATAGACTATTTCCGTTAAGCAGAGGAAAGATTAAAACAAGAGGACATGAGTTAAGAATTAAGGGGCAGAGGTTTAGAGGTAACATGAGGGGGAACTTCTTTACTCAGAGAGTGGTAGCCGTGTAGAATGAGCTTCCGGGAGAAATAGTGGCGGCGGAGTCAATTGTATTATTTAAGAAAAGGTTGGACAGGTATATGGATGAGAAGAAGATGGAGGGTTATGGTCATTGTGCAGGGAGGTGGGACTAGAAATGGGTGTTTGGTTCGGTGTGGACTAGAAGGGCCTAATGGCCTGTTTCCGTGCTGTAATTGTTATGTTATGTTATGTTAACCTTCCTGAGTGGTAACCATTTACCTTTCGAGCACCAAAGCCTGGTGAACTTTATACATGTTAAACTCTGTTCACAGTTTAAGAATTGCCTACAACTAGAGAACTTGGAAGATTGAGAAGTGAGATTGAACTGTAAACCAAAGAACTTTTCTTACATTTACACACACATTACATACGCGTGCGCTTAGAATTAGAAGGGGGTTAAGTTAGGTTAGTTAAGTCAATAGTGATAAGTTAAAGTTTAATTCTGTTTTCAGATTTAAAGATTATTAAAAACAATTTTTGTTTAAATAACTACTTGTCATGGTGAATATCTATTACTGCTGGGGTTTAGGGTCCTTTGGGATCATTACACACCTGCCAGAGTGAGATATTAAAGATATCCATGAATACCTTGGTAAGTTGGGATCTTTACTAGACATTCGGCCGGGTCCTCCATCCGGGCCAGATGCTTTCCTCAGATTTATTCTCCTGAAGGCAGCACGCGCACGTCACCCTTAGATATGGGCAGAATAGGATCACCAGGGGACATGAAGGTGTGGAGGGGTGGTTCTTCAAGGACTTGCAGTCAATTGCCAAAATGATGCCTTTCCCATGTGTGATTGAGCAATGCTTTAAATTCAAATTCAAGTTTACATTGTACAACCCGATGAAACATGGTGCACGCACGTACACACACAATGTGCAGATATGGTAGTCTCATATATTCATAAAGAGAGCAGTTTCAATAAAAATATATGAATATTTTTGGATGATTTACTTGATTACAACATACTGTTCATTAATCTCACAGCCTGCAGGAAGAAGTTATTTCCCAGCCTGGCCATCCTGATTTTGATGCTCTTGTACCTCCTTCTAGGTGGTAGTGGGTCAGATATTCTGTGCGCTGAATGGAAAGGGTCCTCAGCAATCCTTTGAGCCCTCTTTAAGCAACGCTCCTGATAATTGTTTTCAATAATGTAAAGGGAGACCCCAGTGAACTTCTTGGCTGTTGTGACAATCCTCTGTATTTGCCTGTGGTCCGATTCTTTGCACCTGCCAGACCACGCACTGATACTGCCAGCACAACAAACTTAACAAGCTTAAATTGTTCACCAACTTTAGAGGTCCGATGGCCCGGATTTGCATATGTGGTGGGAATTTCGAGGGTTCCGTCCAAACCTCCAGTCCTTACTGAGAGGAGACCGCAGCGAACTCTGCTCCCAGCTTAAGCTACCATGAAGTCTAGAGCCAATGTCCTGCATTTTCCTGATTGGAATTAATTTATTTACTTGCATGTTTATTAAGATACAATGAAAATCTTTGTTTTGCATGCTATCCACAGAAAGTTTACAGGGATGTTGCCAGGAATCGAGGAGGTGAGTGATAGGAAAAAAATTGAATAGGTTTGGTCTTCATTCCCTGGAGCCTTGGAGATGTTAGAAGTGTACAGAATGACGAGGGCTGCAGATCAGGGAAATCCAAGCAGGCTTTTTCTACTGAGGTTGGGTGAGACAAGAACTGGAGGACGTGGATTAAGGGTGAAAGGGGAAATGTCATAGACAACGTTCAGGGGAACTTCTCCACTCTGAGAATGAAGCAAGCTGCCAGTGGAGGTCGAAAATGCGGGTTCGCTTTCGATATTCCTGAGAAGATTGGATGGGAAGGGTATGGAGGGCTGTGGTCCAGGTGCGGGTTAATGGGACTAGGTGGAATAAATATTTAAGTTTTCAATGGCAGCAGCCCCTCCGCAATCTTGCAACTATGTCCCTTTGCTCGAAATCCTCCCATTCATGGAAAGGAGAGATCTAGGTTCACTCCCTCTCCACAGACTGCAGCATTGTACCCATTAAATGTCCCTTTCAAGTCGGGATGCTGCTAAATCAATGGTTTCACTTTTCCTAAAACCTACAGTTAATAGTGACAGCGAATGCACACAAATCTCCTTAAGGTTTCTCAAGATCCCAGGTTAAAAACGAGACTCCAAATGTTGACAAAAACAACTGCCCTGATACCCTCCTGAAATCTATCTCAAGGAAATGCATCATGTATGCAGGTGAGTTGGTGTGTGTGTGTGTGTGTGTGTGTGTGTGTGTGTGAATGCATGCATTTCTGTGTGAGTTTGTATGTGAGCGTGGGTGCATATGTGTGTGCGTGAGAGTGTGTGTGTGCATGTGTGTGTTTGTGAGTGTGTGTGTGTGTGTGGGTGTATGTGGGTGTGTGTGTGTGTCTGTGTGTGTGTGGATGTGTGTGTGTGTGGGGGTGTGGGTGTGTGTGTGTGTGTGTGCGTGTGTTTGTGTGTGTGTGTGTGTGTGTGTGTGTGTGTGTGTGTGTGTGAGAGAGAGAGAGGGAGAGAGAGAGAGGGGGAGAGAAAGAGGGAGAGAGAGAGGGAGAGAGAGAGGGAGGGAGAAAGAGAGAGGGGGGAAAGAGAGAGAGGGAGAGAGAGAGAGAGAGAGAGAGGGAGAGAGAGAGAGGTAAGACAGCCACTATCTCCAAGAGGAGCAGGTGATCAAAAAAGTAGCAAGTTCTTTGAACCAGAAAATTATATTTTGAGCTTGTAAAAACATAACGGTTTAGTGCTTCAGATCACAACATCACACTGATGGATGAGGGTTGTCAAATATTAAGAGGAGAATGGCGAATACCCATCACATCATGATTCATACCCTCGCTAATTAGCGAATTCAGTGGTGGATCTGACTTCTTGTTCAGTCATTCAGGAGACTAATTAAGCCAGGCAGCCATCCAGGAGTGAGGGTGGAAGGTAAGCAGGTGGGATGAAGATCCCACAATCATCGAGACATGCAGCACGGAAACAAACCCTTCGGCCCACCGTTCATCTCCTGGTTATTCACCGCCATGTATTCATCCTACTGGTTATTTTTCCCCTATTCTTACCAACCCCCCCCCCCCCCCCCGTCCACTGTCACCCACGGTATCTTTCCTGCTCTTATCTGACTCTGATCTCACAAATCTACCTCATCGTGGGCCTTGAGCTGTTACTTTTGAAATTTTATTTGCGCCACAATTGAAGCCCATTTAAACCTGTGCCGCCCAAATACACCCAAATTAACCAGCATTTTGGGAACGTGGGAGGAAACCAGAACGCCCAGGAAAACTCCCTTCAGATAGTGTCAGATTCAAACCCAGGTTGGTGGAGCTGTAATACGATTGAGCTAACTGGCTATGCTTCTCTCTGCTGCACTACACACTCGTTTAACTTTCTGCTACCTCGTTAGATAGTGTTGGCTAAATCAAGTAAGAATTTGTTTGCATCTGTATGTTGTACAATGTATATGATAATAAACTCATCTGTATTCCTGGATAGCACATCAAATAATTTGTTCTCTGTATCTCAAAATTCAATTTAATGTCATAGTAATTAAACAGCGTCCTATTACATGAAATTCCCTTTTTGCCTGCTCCAAGGCAGACGGATTCGCCTCCCCCAGCAGGAATTGCCTAAGCGCCCCTTACAGTCAGGCTTACAGTCAGTCAGAGGGAAGCAAAAGAGAGTCCCCTCCCCCACCCCCACCCCACAGAGTTCCATAGATCTGCCTCCAACACGGAGGCATGGAAGCTTTCAGCGCCCTCTCGCCTCCCGATTCCGATACGGCACCCCTCCAGCCAGATCGAGCCACTCTCCAGCAGTCCGCAGCCCAGTGTGAGTCCCCCGACAGCAGTCCCCAGCAGCCTGCCGCGTGCGCTGGTTTCCCCCGCCGCAGAGCCCCCTCATGAGTCCACCGCCGTGGCCATTGCCGCCCCCCCCCCCGCCCAGGTCAGCTCCTCCGCTCCTCCCTCTCAGTCAGGATGGGGGGAGGGTGATCTTCCCATCCTCTGATGCCCTGGTCCAGTCCATCCACTTCCCCGGAGTCTGCAGCCCCTCGCGGCCACTGCCGATGAGTAGGCGCCGTCATCTTGGACCCAGAACGATGGGAATTCAAATAAAAAACCCTGTCATCTCCCTCAAGAGGCCGTTCAAAGCCCGTTCGGACCTGATGGCAGTCGAGTGGGCGGCTGGACCCCACTGGAGTGTTGCATCTCTACTCCCTTGCTCCCCTCAGGTCTGCACCAGCGGGCAGCATTGCCATTGCAGCAGGTCTGTCAGCATTCAATTCCACACATTGGGATCAACTTGATAGGTTGAATGGACACATAACAATTCTCTGATCCTACGGAGTTAGGTTTGACTTTTGTTAGGTCTGCTTTGTTCATGAATGAGTGAGACAAACACCAGGCTGAGTCGAAATCAGGGTTCTTTGTTCTTTATTACCGGATTGTAACACTTGCGACTAACCATGTTAGTCGGAGAATGCATTCTGCCGTTATCAGCAAAATGGTGATTTTTTTATATCCTTGGATACGTGCTTAGAACATGTTAGGTCTACTTTGTTCATGAATGAGTGAGACAAACACCAGGCTGAGTCGAAATCAGGGTTCTTTGTTCTTTATTACCGGATTGTAACACTTGCGACTAACCATGTTAGTCGGAGAATGCATTCTGCCGTTATCAGCAAAATGGTGATTTTTTATACCCTTGGATACGTGCTTAGAACATGTTAGGTCTGCTTTGTTCATGAATGAGTGAGACAAACACCAGGCTGAGTCGAAATCAGGGTTCTTTGTTCTTTATTACCGGATTGTAACACTTGCTACTAACCATGTTAGTCGGAGAATGCATTCTGCCGTTATCAGCAAAATGGTGATTTTTCTATACCCTTGGATACGTGCTTAGAACATGTTAGGTCTGCTTTGTTCATGAATGAGTGAGACAAACACCAGGCTGAGTCGAAATCAGGGTTCTTTGTTCTTTATTACCGGATTGTAACACTTGTGACTAACCATGTTAGTCGGAGAATGCATTCTGCCGTTATCAGCAAAATGGTGATTTTTTTATACCCTTGGATACGTGCTTAGAACATGTTAGGTCTGCTTTGTTCATGAATGAGTGAGACAAACACCAGGCTGAGTCGAAATCAGGGTTCTTTGTTCTTTATTACCGGATTGTAACACTTGCGACCAACCATGTTAGTCGGAGAATGCATTCTGCCGTTATCAGCAAAATGGTGATTTTTTATACCCTTGGATACGTGCTTAGAACATGTTAGGTCTGCTTTGTTCATGAATGAGTGAGACAAACACCAGGCTGAGTCGAAATCAGGGTTCTTTGTTCTTTATTACCGGATTGTAACACTTGCGACTAACCATGTTAGTCGGAGAATGCATTCTGCCGTTATCAGCAAAATGGTGATATTTTATACCCTTGGATACGTGCTTAGAACATGTTAGGTCTGCTTTGTTCATGAATGAGTGAGACAAACACCAGGCTGAGTCGACATCAGGGTTCTTTGTTCTTTATTACCGGATTGTAACACTTGCGACCAACCATGTTAGTCGGAGAATGCATTCTGCCGTTATCAGCAAAATGGTGATTTTTTATACCCTTGGATACGTGCTTAGAACATGTTAGGTCTGCTTTGTTCATGAATGAGTGAGACAAACACCAGGCTGAGTCGAAATCAGGGTTCTTTGTTCTTTATTACCGGATTGTAACACTTGCGACTAACCATGTTAGTCAGAGAATGCATGCTGCCGTTATCAGCAAAATGGTGATTTTTTATACCCTTGGATACGTGCTTAGAACATGTTAGGTCTGCTTTGTTCATGAATGAGTGAGACAAACACCAGGCTGAGTCGAAATCAGGGTTCTTTGTTCTTTATTACCGGATTGTAACACTTGTGACTAAACATGTTAGTCGGAGAATGCATTCTGCCGTTATCAGCAAAATGGTGATTTTTATAGCCTTGGATACGTGCTTAGAACATGTTAGGTCTGCTTTGTTCATGAATGAGTGAGACAAACACCAGGCTGAGTCGAAATCAGGGTTCTTTGTTCTTTATTACCGGATTGTAACACTTGCGACCAACCATGTTAGTCGGAGAATGCATTCTGCCGTTATCAGCAAAATGGTGATTTTTTATACCCTTGGATACGTGCTTAGAACATGTTAGGTCTGCTTTGTTCATGAATGAGTGAGACAAACACCAGGCTGAGTCGAAATCAGGGTTCTTTGTTCTTTATTACCGGATTGTAACACTTGCGACTAACCATGTTAGTCGGAGAATGCATTCTGCCGTTATCAGCAAAATGGTGATTTTTTATACCATTGGATACGTGCTTAGAACATGTTAGGTCTGCTTTGTTCATGAATGAGTGAGACAAACACCAGGCTGAGTCGAAATCAGGGTTCTTTGTTCTTTATTACCGGATTGTAACACTTGCGACCAACCATGTTAGTCGGAGAATGCATTCTGCCGTTATCAGCAAAATGGTGATTTTTTATACCCTTGGATACGTGCTTAAAACATGTTAGGTCTGCTTTGTTCATGAATGACTGAGACAAACACCAGGCTGAGTCGAAATCAGGGTTGTTTGTTCTTTATTACCGGATTGTAACACTTGCGACTAAACATGTTAGTCGGAGAATGCATTCTGCCGTTATCAGCAATATGGTGATTTTTTATACCCTTGGATACGTGCTTAGAACATGTTAGGTCTGCTTTGTTCATGAATGAGTGAGACAAACACCAGGCTGAGTCGAAATCAGGGTTCTTTGTTCTTTATTACCGGATTGTAACACTTGCGACTAACCATGTTAGTCGGAGAATGCATTCCGCCGTTATCAGCAAAATGGTGATTTTTTATACCCTTGGATACGTACTTAGAACATGTTAGGTCTGCTTTGTTCATGAATGAGTGAGACAAACACCAGGCTGAGTCGAAATCAGGGTTCTTTGTTCTTTATTACCGGATTGTAACACTTGCGACGAACCATGTTAGTTGGAGAATGCATTCTGCCGTTATCAGCAAAATGGTGATTTTTTATACCCTTGGATACGTGCTTAGAACATGTTAGGTCTGCTTTGTTCATGAATGAGTGAGACAAACACCAGACTGAGTCGAAATCAGGGTTCTTTGTTCTTTATTACCGGATTGTAACACTTGCGACTAACCATGTTAGTCGGAGAATGCATTCTGCCGTTATCAGCAAAATGGTGATTTTTTATACCCTTGGATACGTGCTTAGAACATGTTTGGTCTGCTTTGTTCATGAATGAGTGAGACAAACACCAGGCTGAGTCGAAATCAGGGTTCTTGGTTCTTTATTACCGGATTGTAACACTTGCGACCAACCATGTTAGTCGGAGAATGCATTCTGCCGTTATCAGCAAAATGGTGATTTTTTATACCCTTGGATACGTGCTTAGAACATGTTAGGTCTGCTTTGTTCATGAATGAGTGAGACAAACACCAGGCTGAGTCGAAATCAGGGTTCTTTGTTCTTTATTACCGGATTGTAACACTTGCGACTAACCATGTTAGTCGGAGAATGCATTCTGCCGTTATCAGCAAAATGGTGATATTTTATACCCTTGGATACGTGCTTAGAACATGTTAGGTCTGCTTTGTTCATGAATGAGTGAGACAAACACCAGGCTGAGTCGAAATCAGGGTTCTTTGTTCTCTATTACCGGATTGTAACACTTGCGACCAACCATGTTAGTCGGAGAATGCATTCTGCCGTTATCAGCAAAATGGTGATTTTTTATACCCTTGGATACGTGCTTAGAACATGTTAGGTCTGCTTTGTTCATGAATGAGTGAGACAAACACCAGGCTGAGTCGAAATCAGGGTTCTTTGTTCTTTATTACCGGATTGTAACACTTGCGACTAACCATGTTAGTCGGAGAATGCATTCTGCCGTTATCAGCAAAATGGTGATTTTTTATACCCTTGGATACGTGCTTAGAACATGTTAGGTCTGCTTTGTTCATGAATGAGTGAGACAAACACCAGGCTGAGTCGAAATCAGGGTTCTTTGTTCTTTATTACCGGATTGTAACACTTGCGACCAACCATGTTAGTCGGAGAATGCATTCTGCCGTTATCAGCAAAATGGTGATTTTTTATACCCTTGGATACGAGCTTAGAACATGTTAGGTCTGCTTTGTTCATGAATGAGTGAGACAAACACCAGGCTGAGTCGAAATCAGGGTTCTTTGTTCTTTATTACCGGATTGTAACACTTTCGACTAAACATGTTAGTCAGAGAATGCATTCTGCCGTTATCAGCAAAATGGTGATTTTGTATACCCTTGGATACGTGCTTAAAACATGTTAGGTCTGCTTTGTTCATGAATGAGTGAGACAAACACCAGGCTGAGTTGAAATAAGGGTTCTTTGTTCTTTATTACCAGATTGTAACACTTGCGACTAAACATGTTAGTCGGAGAATGCATTCTGCCGTTATCAGCAAAATGGTGATTTTTTATACCCTTGGATACGTGCTTAAAACATGTTAGGTCTGCTTTGTTCATGAATGACTGAGACAAACACCAGGCTGAGTCGAAATCAGGGTTGTTTGTTCTTTATTACCGGATTGTAACACTTGCGACTAAACATGTTAGTCGGAGAATGCATTCTGCCGTTATCAGCAATATGGTGATCTTTTATACCCTTGGATACGTGCTTAGAACATGTTAGGTCTGCTTTGTTCATGAATGAGTGAGACAAACACCAGGCTGAGTCGAAATCAGGGTTCTTTGTTCTTTATTACCGGATTGTAACACTTGCGATCAACCATGTTAGTCGGAGAATGCATTCTGCCGTTATCAGCAAAATGGTGATTTTTTATACCCTTGGATATGTGCTTAGAAAATGTTAGGTCTGCTTTGTTCATGAATGAGTGAGACAAACACCAGGCTGAGTCGAAATCAGGGTTCTTTGTTCTTTATTACCGGATTGTAACACTTGCGACTAAACATGTTAGTCGGAGAATGCATTCTGCCGTTATCAGCAAAATGGTGATTTTTTATACCCTTGGATACATGCTTAAAACATGTTAGGTCTGCTTTGTTCATGAATGAGTGAGACAAACACCAGGCTGAGTCGAAATCAGGGTTCTTTGTTCTTTATTACCGGATTGTAACACTTGCGACTAACCATGTTAGTTGGAGAATGCATTCTGCCGTTATCAGCAAAATGGTGATTTTTTTATACCCTTGGATACGTGCTTAGAACATGTTAGGTCTGCTTTGTTCATGAATGAGTGAGACAAACACCAGGCTGAGTCGAAATCAGGGTTCTTTGTTCTTTATTACCGGATTGTAACACTTGCGACCAACCATGTTAGTCGGAGAATGCATTCTGCCGTTATCAGCAAAATGGTGATTTTTTATACCCTTGGATACGTGCTTAGAACATGTTAGGTCTGCTTTGTTCATGAATGAGTGAGACAAACACCAGGCTGAGTCGAAATCAGGGTTCTTTGTTCTTTATTACCGGATTGTAACACTTGCGACTAACCATGTTAGTCGGAGAATGCATTCTGCCGTTATCAGCAAAATGGTGATTTTTTATACCCTTGGATACGTGCTTAGAACATGTTAGGTCTGCTTTGTTCATGAATGAGTGAGACAAACACCAGGCTGAGTCGAAATCAGGGTTCTTTGTTCTTTATTACCGGATTGTAACACTTGCGACCAACCATGTTAGTCGGAGAATGCATTCTGCCGTTATCAGCAAAATGGTGATTTTTTATACCCTTGGATACGTGCTTAAAACATGTTAGGTCTGCTTTGTTCATGAATGAGTGAGACAAACACCAGGCTGAGTCGAAATCAGGGTTCTTTGTTCTTTATTACCGGATTGTAACACTTGCGACTAAACATGTTAGTCGGAGAATGCATTCTTCCGTTATCAGCAATATGGTGATTTTTTATACCCTTGGATACGTGCTTAGAACATGTTTGGTCTGCTTTGTTCATGAATGAGTGAGACAAACACCAGGCTGAGTCGAAATCAGGGTTCTTTGTTCTTTATTACCGGATTGTAACACTTGCGATCAACCATGTTAGTCGGAGAATGCATTCTGCCGTTATCAGCAAAATGGTGATTTTTTATACCCTTGGATACGTGCTTAGAAAATGTTAGGTCTGCTTTGTTCATGAATGAGTGAGACAAACACCAGGCTGAGTCGAAATCAGGATTCTTTGTTCTTTATTACCGGATTGTAACACTTGCGACTAAACATGTTAGTCGGAGAATGCATTCTGCCGTTATCAGCAAAATGGTGATTTTTTATACCCTTGGTTACGTGCTTAAAACATGTTAGGTCTGCTTTGTTCATGAATGAGTGAGACAAACACCAGGCTGAGTCGAAATCAGGGTTCTTTATTCTTTATTACCGGATTGTAACACTTGCGACTAAACATGTTAGTCGGAGAATGCATTCTGCCGTTATCAGCAATATGGTGATTTTTTATACCCTTGGATACGTGCTTAGAACATGTTAGGTCTGCTTTGTTCATGAATGAGTGAGACAAACACCAGGCTGAGTCGAAATCAGGGTTCTTTGTTCTTTATTACCGGATTGTAACACTTGCGACTAACCATGTTAGTCGGAGAATGCATTCTGCCGTTATCAGCAAAATGGTGATTTTTTATACCCTTGGATACGTGCTTAGAACATGTTAGGTCTGCTTTGTTCATGAATGAGTGAGACAAACACCAGGCTGAGTCGAAATCAGGGTTCTTTGTTCTTTATTACCGGATTGTAACACTTGCGACTAACCATGTTAGTCGGAGAATGCATTCTGCCGTTATCAGCAAAATGGTGATTTTTTTATACCCTTGGATACGTGCTTAGAACATGTTAGGTCTGCTTTGTTCATGAATGAGTGAGACAAACACCAGGCTGATTCGAAATCAGGGTTCTTTGTTCTTTATTACCGGATTGTAACACTTGCGACCAACCATGTTAGTCGGAGAATGCATTCTGCCGTTATCAGCAAAATGGTGATTTTTTATACCCTTGGATACGTGCTTAGAACATGTTAGGTCTGCTTTGTTCATGAATGAGTGAGACAAACACCAGGCTGTGTCGAAATCAGGGTTCTTTGTTCTTTATTACCGGATTGTAACACTTGCGACCAACCATGTTAGTCGGAGAATGCATTCTGCCGTTATCAGCAAAATGGTGATTTTTTATACCCTTGGATACGTGCTTAGAACATGTTAGGTCTGCTTTGTTCATGAATGAGTGAGACAAACACCAGGCTGAGTCGAAATCAGGGTTCTTTGTTCTTTATTACCGGATTGTAACACTTGCGACCAACCATGTTAGTCGGAGAATGCATTCTGCCGTTATCAGCAAAATGGTGATTTTTTATACCCTTGGATACGTGCTTAGAACATGTTAGGTCTGCTTTGTTCATGAATGAGTGAGACAAACACCAGGCTGAGTCGAAATCAGGGTTCTTTGTTCTTTATTACCGGATTGTAACACTTGCGACTAACAATGTTAGTCGGAGAATGCATTCTGCCGTTATCAGCAAAATGGTGATTTTTTATACCCTTGGATACGTGCTTAGAACATGTTAGGTCTGCTTTGTTCATGAATGAGTGAGACAAACACCAGGCTGAGTCGAAATCAGGGTTCTTTGTTCTTTATTACCGGATTGTAACACTTGCGACCAACCATGTTAGTCGGAGAATGCATTCTGCCGTTATCAGCAAAATGGTGATTTTTTATACCCTTGGATACGTGCTTAGAACATGTTAGGTCTGCTTTGTTCATGAATGAGTTAGACAAACACCAGGCTGAGTCGAAATCAGGGTTCTTTGTTCTTTATTACCGGATTGTAACACTTGCGACCAACCATGTTAGTCGGAGAATGCATTCTGCCGTTATCAGCAAAATGGTGATTTTTTATACCCTTGGATACGTGCTTAGAACATGTTAGGTCTGCTTTGTTCATGAATGAGTGAGACAAACACCAGGCTGAGTCGAAATCAGGGTTCTTTGTTCTTTATTACCGGATTGTAACACTTGCGACTAACCATGTCAGTCGGAGAATGCATGCTGCCGTTATCAGCAAAATGGTGATTTTTTATACCCTTGGATACGTGCTTAGAACATGTTAGGTCTGCTTTGTTCATGAATGAGTGAGACAAACACCAGGCTGAGTCGAAATCAGGGTTCTTTGTTCTTTATTACCGGATTGTAACACTTGTGACTAAACATGTTAGTCGGAGAATGCATTCTGCCGTTATCAGCAAAATGTTGATTTTTATAGCCTTGGATACGTGCTTAGAACATGTTAGGTCTGCTTTGTTCATGAATGAGTGAGACAAACACCAGGCTGAGTCGAAATCAGGGTTCTTTGTTCTTTATTACCGGATTGTAACACTTGCGACCAACCATGTTAGTCGGAGAATGCATTCTGCCGTTATCAGCAAAATGGTGATTTTTTATACCCTTGGATACGTGCTTAGAACATGTTAGGTCTGCTTTGTTCATGAATGAGTGAGACAAACACCAGGCTGAGTCGAAATCAGGGTTCTTTGTTCTTTATTACCGGATTGTAACACTTGCGACTAACCATGTTAGTCGGAGAATGCATTCTGCCGTTATCAGCAAAATGGTGATTTTTTATACCATTGGATACGTGCTTAGAACATGTTAGGTCTGCTTTGTTCATGAATGAGTGAGACAAACACCAGGCTGAGACGAAATCAGGGTTCTTTGTTCTTTATTACCGGATTGTAACACTTGCGACCAACCATGTTAGTCGGAGAATGCATTCTGCCGTTATCAGCAAAATGGTGATTTTTTATACCCTTGGATACGTGCTTAAAACATGTTAGGTCTGCTTTGTTCATGAATGACTGAGACAAACACCAGGCTGAGTCGAAATCAGGGTTGTTTGTTCTTTATTACCGGATTGTAACACTTGCGACTAAACATGTTAGTCGGAGAATGCATTCTGCCGTTATCAGCAATATGGTGATTTTTTATACCCTTGGATACGTGCTTAGAACATGTTAGGTCTGCTTTGTTCATGAATGAGTGAGACAAACACCAGGCTGAGTCGAAATCAGGGTTCTTTGTTCTTTATTACCGGATTGTAACACTTGCGACTAACCATGTTAGTCGGAGAATGCATTCTGCCGTTATCAGCAAAATGGTGATTTTTTATACCCTTGGATACGTACTTAGAACATGTTAGGTCTGCTTTGTTCATGAATGAGTGAGACAAACACCAGGCTGAGTCGAAATCAGGGTTCTTTGTTCTTTATTACCGGATTGTAACACTTGCGACTAACCATGTTAGTCGGAGAATGCATTCTGCCGTTATCAGCAAAATGGTGATTTTTTTATACCCTTGGATACGTGCTTAGAACATGTTAGGTCTGCTTTGTTCATGAATGAGTGAGACAAACACCAGGCTGAGTCGAAATCAGGGTTCTTTGTTCTTTATTACCGGATTGTAACACTTGCGACCAACCATGTTAGTCGGAGAATGCATTCTGCCGTTATCAGCAAAATGGTGATTTTTTATACCCTTGGATACGTGCTTAGAACATGTTAGGTCTGCTTTGTTCATGAATGAGTGAGACAAACACCAGGCTGAGTCGAAATCAGGGTTCTTTGTTCTTTATTACCGGATTGTAACACTTGCGACTAACCATGTTAGTCGGAGAATGCATTCTGCCGTTATCAGCAAAATGGTGATATTTTATACCCTTGGATACGTGCTTAGAACATGTTAGGTCTGCTTTGTTCATGAATGAGTGAGACAAACACCAGGCTGAGTCGACATCAGGGTTCTTTGTTCTTTATTACCGGATTGTAACACTTGCGACCAACCATGTTAGTCGGAGAATGCATTCTGCCGTTATCAGCAAAATGGTGATTTTTATACCCTTGGATACGTGCTTAGAACATGTTAGGTCTGCTTTGTTCATGAATGAGTGAGACAAACACCAGGCTGAGTCGAAATCAGGGTTCTTTGTTCTTTATTACCGGATTGTAACACTTGCGACCAACCATGTTAGTCGGAGAATGCATTCTGCCGTTATCAGCAAAATGGTGATTTTTTATACCCTTGGATACGTGCTTAGAACATGTTAGGTCTGCTTTGTTCATGAATGAGTGAGACAAACACCAGGCTGAGTCGAAATCAGGGTTCTTTGTTCTTTATTACCGGATTGTAACACTTGCGACTAACCATGTTAGTCGGAGAATGCATGCTGCCGTTATCAGCAAAATGGTGATTTTTTATACCCTTGGATACGTGCTTAGAACATGTTAGGTCTGCTTTGTTCATGAATGAGTGAGACAAACACCAGGCTGAGTCGAAATCAGGGTTCTTTGTTCTTTATTACCGGATTGTAACACTTGTGACTAAACATGTTAGTCGGAGAATGCATTCTGCCGTTATCAGCAAAATGGTGATTTTTATAGCCTTGGATACGTGCTTAGAACATGTTAGGTCTGCTTTGTTCATGAATGAGTGAGACAAACACCAGGCTGAGTCGAAATCAGGGTTCTTTGTTCTTTATTACCGGATTGTAACACTTGCGACCAACCATGTTAGTCGGAGAATGCATTCTGCCGTTATCAGCAAAATGGTGATTTTTTATACCCTTGGATACGTGCTTAGAACATGTTAGGTCTGCTTTGTTCATGAATGAGTGAGACAAACACCAGGCTGAGTCGAAATCAGGGTTCTTTGTTCTTTATTACCGGATTGTAACACTTGCGACTAACCATGTTAGTCGGAGAATGCATTCTGCCGTTATCAGCAAAATGGTGATTTTTTATACCATTGGATACGTGCTTAGAACATGTTAGGTCTGCTTTGTTCATGAATGAGTGAGACAAACACCAGGCTGAGTCGAAATCAGGGTTCTTTGTTCTTTATTACCGGATTGTAACACTTGCGACCAACCATGTTAGTCGGAGAATGCATTCTGCCGTTATCAGCAAAATGGTGATTTTTTATACCCTTGGATACGTGCTTAAAACATGTTAGGTCTGCTTTGTTCATGAATGACTGAGACAAACACCAGGCTGAGTCGAAATCAGGGTTGTTTGTTCTTTATTACCGGATTGTAACACTTGCGACTAAACATGTTAGTCGGAGAATGCATTCTGCCGTTATCAGCAATATGGTGATTTTTTATACCCTTGGATACGTGCTTAGAACATGTTAGGTCTGCTTTGTTCATGAATGAGTGAGACAAACACCAGGCTGAGTCGAAATCAGGGTTCTTTGTTCTTTATTACCGGATTGTAACACTTGCGACTAACCATGTTAGTCGGAGAATGCATTCCGCCGTTATCAGCAAAATGGTGATTTTTTATACCCTTGGATACGTACTTAGAACATGTTAGGTCTGCTTTGTTCATGAATGAGTGAGACAAACACCAGGCTGAGTCGAAATCAGGGTTCTTTGTTCTTTATTACCGGATTGTAACACTTGCGACTAACCATGTTAGTCGGAGAATGCATTCTGCCGTTATCAGCAAAATGGTGATTTTTTATACCCTTGGATACGTGCTTAGAACATGTTTGGTCTGCTTTGTTCATGAATGAGTGAGACAAACACCAGGCTGAGTCGAAATCAGGGTTCTTGGTTCTTTATTACCGGATTGTAACACTTGCGACCAACCATGTTAGTCGGAGAATGCATTCTGCCGTTATCAGCAAAATGGTGATTTTTTATACCCTTGGATACGTGCTTAGAACATGTTAGGTCTGCTTTGTTCATGAATGAGTGAGACAAACACCAGGCTGAGTCGAAATCAGGGTTCTTTGTTCTTTATTACCAGATTGTAACACTTGCGACTAACCATGTTAGTCGGAGAATGCATGCTGCCGTTATCAGCAAAATGGTGATATTTTATACCCTTGGATACGTGCTTAGAACATGTTAGGTCTGCTTTGTTCATGAATGAGTGAGACAAACACCAGGCTGAGTCGAAATCAGGGTTCTTTGTTCTTTATTACCGGATTGTAACACTTGCGACCAACCATGTTAGTCGGAGAATGCATTCTGCCGTTATCAGCAAAATGGTGATTTTTTATACCCTTGGATACGTGCTTAGAACATGTTAGGTCTGCTTTGTTCATGAATGAGTGAGACAAACACCAGGCTGAGTCGAAATCAGGGTTCTTTGTTCTTTATTACCGGATTGTAACACTTGCGACTAACCATGTTAGTCGGAGAATGCATTCTGCCGTTATCAGCAAAATGGTGATTTTTTATACCCTTGGATACGTGCTTAGAACATGTTAGGTCTGCTTTGTTCATGAATGAGTGAGACAAACACCAGGCTGAGTCGAAATCAGGGTTCTTTGTTCTTTATTACCGGATTGTAACACTTGCGACCAACCATGTTAGTCGGAGAATGCATTCTGCCGTTATCAGCAAAATGGTGATTTTTTATACCCTTGGATACGTGCTTAGAACATGTTAGGTCTGCTTTGTTCATGAATGAGTGAGACAAACACCAGGCTGAGTCGAAATCAGGGTTCTTTGTTCTTTATTACCGGATTGTAACACTTTCGACTAAACATGTTAGTCAGTGAATGCATTCTGCCGTTATCAGCAAAATGGTGATTTTTTATACCCTTGGATACGTGCTTAAAACATGTTAGGTCTGCTTTGTTCATGAATGAGTGAGACAAACACCAGGCTGAGTTGAAATCAGGGTTCTTTGTTCTTTATTACCAGATTGTAACACTTGCGACTAAACATGTTAGTCGGAGAATGCATTCTGCCGTTATCAGCAAAATGGTGATTTTTTATACCCTTGGATACGTGCTTAAAACATGTTAGGTCTGCTTTGTTCATGAATGACTGAGACAAACACCAGGCTGAGTCGAAATCAGGGTTGTTTGTTCTTTATTACTGGATTGTAACACTTGCGACTAAACATGTTAGTCGGAGAATGCATTCTGCCGTTATCAGCAATATGGTGATTTTTTATACCCTTGGATACGTGCTTAGAACATGTTAGGTCTGCTTTGTTCATGAATGAGTGAGACAAACACCAGGCTGAGTCGAAATCAGGGTTCTTTGTTCTTTATTACCGGATTGTAACACTTGCGATCAACCATGTTAGTCGGAGAATGCATTCTGCCGTTATCAGCAAAATGGTGATTTTTTATACCCTTGGATATGTGCTTAGAAAATGTTAGGTCTGCTTTGTTCATGAATGAGTGAGACAAACACCAGGCTGAGTCGAAATCAGGGTTCTTTGTTCTTTATTACCGGATTGTAACACTTGCAACTAAACATGTTAGTCGGAGAATGCATTCTGCCGTTATCAGCAAAATGGTGATTTTTTATACCCTTGGATACATGCTTAAAACATGTTAGGTCTGCTTTGTTCATGAATGAGTGAGACAAACACCAGGCTGAGTTGAAATCAGGGTTCTTTGTTCTTTATTACCAGATTGTAACACTTGCGACTAAACATGTTAGTCGGAGAATGCATTCTGCCGTTATCAGCAAAATGGTGATTTTTTATACCCTTGGATACGTGCTTAAAACATGTTAGGTCTGCTTTGTTCATGAATGACTGAGACAAACACCAGGCTGAGTCGAAATCAGGGTTGTTTGTTCTTTATTACCGGATTGTAACACTTGCGACTAAACATGTTAGTCGGAGAATGCATTCTGCCGTTATCAGCAATATGGTGATTTTTTATACCCTTGGATACGTGCTTAGAACATGTTAGGTCTGCTTTGTTCATGAATGAGTGAGACAAACACCAGGCTGAGTCGAAATCAGGGTTCTTTGTTCTTTATTACCGGATTGTAACACTTGCGATCAACCATGTTAGTCGGAGAATGCATTCTGCCGTTATCAGCAAAATGGTGATTTTTTATACCCTTGGATATGTGCTTAGAAAATGTTAGGTCTGCTTTGTTCATGAATGAGTGAGACAAACACCAGGCTGAGTCGAAATCAGGGTTCTTTGTTCTTTATTACCGGATTGTAACACTTGCGACTAAACATGTTAGTCGGAGAATGCATTCTGCCGTTATCAGCAAAATGGTGATTTTTTATACCCTTGGATACATGCTTAAAACATGTTAGGTCTGCTTTGTTCATGAATGAGTGAGACAAACACCAGGCTGAGTCGAAATCAGGGTTCTTTGTTCTTTATTACCGGATTGTAACACTTGCGACTAACCATGTTAGTTGGAGAATGCATTCTGCCGTTATCAGCAAAATGGTGATTTTTTTATACCCTTGGATACGTGCTTAGAACATGTTAGGTCTGCTTTGTTCATGAATGAATGAGACAAACACCAGGCTGAGTCGAAATCAGGGTTCTTTGTTCTTTATTACCGGATTGTAACACTTGCGACCAACCATGTTAGTCGGAGAATGCATTCTGCCGTTATCAGCAAAATGGTGATTTTTTATACCCTTGGATACGTGCTTAGAACATGTTAGGTCTTCTTTGTTCATGAATGAGTGAGACAAACACCAGGCTGAGTCGAAATCAGGGTTCTTTGTTCTTTATTACCGGATTGTAACACTTGCGACTAACCATGTTAGTCGGAGAATGCATTCTGCCGTTATCAGCAAAATGGTGATTTTTTATACCCTTGGATACGTGCTTAGAACATGTTAGGTCTGCTTTGTTCATGAATGAGTGAGACAAACACCAGGCTGAGTCGAAATCAGGGTTCTTTGTTCTTTATTACCGGATTGTAACACTTGCGACCAACCATGTTAGTCGGAGAATGCATTCTGCCGTTATCAGCAAAATGGTGATTTTTTATACCCTTGGATACGTGCTTAAAACATGTTAGGTCTGCTTTGTTCATGAATGAGTGAGACAAACACCAGGCTGAGTCGAAATCAGGGTTCTTTGTTCTTTATTACCGGATTGTAACACTTACGACTAACCATGTTAGTCGGAGAATGCATTCTTCCGTTATCAGCAATATGGTGATTTTTTATACCCTTGGATACGTGCTTAGAACATGTTTGGTCTGCTTTGTTCATGAATGAGTGAGAAAAACACCAGGCTGAGTCGAAATCAGGGTTCTTTGTTCTTTATTACCGGATTGTAACACTTGCGACCAACCATGTTAGTCGGAGAATGCATTCTGCCGTTATCAGCAAAATGGTGATTTTTTATACCCTTGGATACGTGCTTAGAACATGTTAGGTCTGCTTTGTTCATGAATGGGTGAGACAAACACCAGGCTGAGTCGAAATCAGGGTTCTTTGTTCTTTATTACCGGATTGTAACACTTGCGACTAAACATGTTAGTCGGAGAATGCATTCTGCCGTTATCAGCAAAATGGTGATTTTTTATACCCTTGGTTACGTGCTTAAAACATGTTAGGTCTGCTTTGTTCATGAATGAGTGAGACAAACACCAGGCTGAGTCGAAATCAGGGTTCTTTGTTCTTTATTACCGGATTGTAACACTTGTGACTAAACATGTTAGTCGGAGAATGCATTCTGCCGTTATCAGCAAAATGGTGATTTTTATAGCCTTGGATACGTGCTTAGAACATGTTAGGTCTGCTTTGTTCATGAATGAGTGAGACAAACACCAGGCTGAGTCGAAATCAGGGTTCTTTGTTCTTTATTACCGGATTGTAACACTTGCGACCAACCATGTTAGTCGGAGAATGCATTCTGCCGTTATCAGCAAAATGGTGATTATTTATACCCTTGGATACGTGCTTAGAACATGTTAGGTCTGCTTTGTTCATGAATGAGTGAGACAAACACCAGGCTGAGTCGAAATCAGGGTTCTTTGTTCTTTATTACCGGATTGTAACACTTGCGACTAACCATGTTAGTCGGAGAATGCATTCTGCCGTTATCAGCAAAATGGTGATTTTTTATACCCTTGGATACGTGCTTAGAACATGTTAGGTCTGCTTTGTTCATGAATGAGTGAGACAAACACCAGGCTGAGTCGAAATCAGGGTTCTTTGTTCTTTATTACCGGATTGTAACACTTGCGACCAACCATGTTAGTCGGAGAATGCATTCTGCCGTTATCAGCAAAATGGTGATTTTTTATACCCTTGGATACGTGCTTAGAACATGTTAGGTCTGCTTTGTTCATGAATGAGTGAGACAAACACCAGGCTGAGTCGAAATCAGGGTTCTTTGTTCTTTATTACCGGATTGTAACACTTGCGACCAACCATGTTAGTCGGAGAATGCATTCTGCCGTTATCAGCAAAATGGTGATTTTTTATACCCTTGGATACGTGCTTAGAACATGTTAGGTCTGCTTTGTTCATGAATGAGTGAGACAAACACCAGGCTGAGTCGAAATCAGGGTTCTTTGTTCTTTATTACCGGATTGTAACACTTGCGACTAACCATGTTAGTCGGAGAATGCATTCTGCCGTTATCAGCAAAATGGTGATTTTTTATACCATTGGATACGTGCTTAGAACATGTTAGGTCTGCTTTGTTCATGAATGAGTGAGACAAACACCAGGCTGAGACGAAATCAGGGTTCTTTGTTCTTTATTACCGGATTGTAACACTTGCGACCAACCATGTTAGTCGGAGAATGCATTCTGCCGTTATCAGCAAAATGGTGATTTTTTATACCCTTGGATACGTGCTTAAAACATGTTAGGTCTGCTTTGTTCATGAATGACTGAGACAAACACCAGGCTGAGTCGAAATCAGGGTTGTTTGTTCTTTATTACCGGATTGTAACACTTGCGACTAAACATGTTAGTCGGAGAATGCATTCTGCCGTTATCAGCAATATGGTGATTTTTTATACCCTTGGATACGTGCTTAGAACATGTTAGGTCTGCTTTGTTCATGAATGAGTGAGACAAACACCAGGCTGAGTCGAAATCAGGGTTCTTTGTTCTTTATTACCGGATTGTAACACTTGCGACTAACCATGTTAGTCGGAGAATGCATTCTGCCGTTATCAGCAAAATGGTGATTTTTTATACCCTTGGATACGTACTTAGAACATGTTAGGTCTGCTTTGTTCATGAATGAGTGAGACAAACACCAGGCTGAGTCGAAATCAGGGTTCTTTGTTCTTTATTACCGGATTGTAACACTTGCGACTAACCAAGTTAGTCGGAGAATGCATTCTGCCGTTATCAGCAAAATGGTGATTTTTTATACCCTTGGATACGTGCTTAGAACATGTTTGGTCTGCTTTGTTCATGAATGAGTGAGACAAACACCAGGCTGAGTCGAAATCAGGGTTCTTGGTTCTTTATTACCGGATTGTAACACTTGCGACTAACCATGTTAGTTGGAGAATGCATTCTGCCGTTATCAGCAAAATGGTGATTTTTTTATACCCTTGGATACGTGCTTAGAACATGTTAGGTCTGCTTTGTTCATGAATGAGTGAGACAAACACCAGGCTGAGTCGAAATCAGGGTTCTTTGTTCTTTATTACCGGATTGTAACACTTGCGACCAACCATGTTAGTCGGAGAATGCATTCTGCCGTTATCAGCAAAATGGTGATTTTTTATACCCTTGGATACGTGCTTAGAACATGTTAGGTCTTCTTTGTTCATGAATGAGTGAGACAAACACCAGGCTGAGTCGAAATCAGGGTTCTTTGTTCTTTATTACCGGATTGTAACACTTGCGACTAACCATGTTAGTCGGAGAATGCATTCTGCCGTTATCAGCAAAATGGTGATTTTTTATACCCTTGGATACGTGCTTAGAACATGTTAGGTCTGCTTTGTTCATGAATGAGTGAGACAAACACCAGGCTGAGTCGAAATCAGGGTTCTTTGTTCTTTATTACCGGATTGTAACACTTGCGACCAACCATGTTAGTCGGAGAATGCATTCTGCCGTTATCAGCAAAATGGTGATTTTTTATACCCTTGGATACGTGCTTAAAACATGTTAGGTCTGCTTTGTTCATGAATGAGTGAGACAAACACCAGGCTGAGTCGAAATCAGGGTTCTTTGTTCTTTATTACCGGATTGTAACACTTGCGACTAACCATGTTAGTCGGAGAATGCATTCTTCCGTTATCAGCAATATGGTGATTTTTTATACCCTTGGATACGTGCTTAGAACATGTTTGGTCTGCTTTGTTCATGAATGAGTGAGACAAACACCAGGCTGAGTCGAAATCAGGGTTCTTTGTTCTTTATTACCGGATTGTAACACTTGCGACCAACCATGTTAGTCGGAGAATGCATTCTGCCGTTATCAGCAAAATGGTGATTTTTTATACCCTTGGATACGTGCTTAGAACATGTTAGGTCTGCTTTGTTCATGAATGGGTGAGACAAACACCAGGCTGAGTCGAAATCAGGGTTCTTTGTTCTTTATTACCGGATTGTAACACTTGCGACTAAACATGTTAGTCGGAGAATGCATTCTGCCGTTATCAGCAAAATGGTGATTTTTTATACCCTTGGTTACGTGCTTAAAACATGTTAGGTCTGCTTTGTTCATGAATGAGTGAGACAAACACCAGGCTGAGTCGAAATCAGGGTTCTTTGTTCTTTATTACCGGATTGTAACACTTGTGACTAAACATGTTAGTCGGAGAATGCATTCTGCCGTTATCAGCAAAATGGTGATTTTTATAGCCTTGGATACGTGCTTAGAACATGTTAGGTCTGCTTTGTTCATGAATGAGTGAGACAAACACCAGGCTGAGTCGAAATCAGGGTTCTTTGTTCTTTATTACCGGATTGTAACACTTGCGACCAACCATGTTAGTCGGAGAATGCATTCTGCCGTTATCAGCAAAATGGTGATTATTTATACCCTTGGATACGTGCTTAGAACATGTTAGGTCTGCTTTGTTCATGAATGAGTGAGACAAACACCAGGCTGAGTCGAAATCAGGGTTCTTTGTTCTTTATTACCGGATTGTAACACTTGCGACTAACCATGTTAGTCGGAGAATGCATTCTGCCGTTATCAGCAAAATGGTGATTTTTTATACCCTTGGATACGTGCTTAGAACATGTTAGGTCTGCTTTGTTCATGAATGAGTGAGACGAACACCAGGCTGAGTCGAAATCAGGGTTCTTTGTTCTTTATTACCGGATTGTAACACTTGCGACCAACCATGTTAGTCGGAGAATGCATTCTGCCGTTATCAGCAAAATGGTGATTTTTTATACCCTTGGATACGTGCTTAGAACATGTTAGGTCTGCTTTGTTCATGAATGAGTGAGACAAACACCAGGCTGAGTCGAAATCAGGGTTCTTTGTTCTTTATTACCGGATTGTAACACTTGCGACCAACCATGTTAGTCGGAGAATGCATTCTGCCGTTATCAGCAAAATGGTGATTTTTTATACCCTTGGATACGTGCTTAGAACATGTTAGGTCTGCTTTGTTCATGAATGAGTGAGACAAACACCAGGCTGAGTCGAAATCAGGGTTCTTTGTTCTTTATTACCGGATTGTAACACTTGCGACTAATCATGTTAGTCGGAGAATGCATTCTGCCGTTATCAGCAAAATGGTGATTTTTTATACCATTGGATACGTGCTTAGAACATGTTAGGTCTGCTTTGTTCATGAATGAGTGAAACAAACACCAGGCTGAGACGAAATCAGGGTTCTTTGTTCTTTATTACCGGATTGTAACACTTGCGACCAACCATGTTAGTCGGAGAATGCATTCTGCCGTTATCAGCAAAATGGTGATTTTTTATACCCTTGGATACGTGCTTAAAACATGTTAGGTCTGCTTTGTTCATGAATGACTGAGACAAACACCAGGCTGAGTCGAAATCAGGGTTGTTTGTTCTTTATTACCGGATTGTAACACTTGCGACTAAACATGTTAGTCGGAGAATGCATTCTGCCGTTATCAGCAATATGGTGATTTTTTATACCCTTGGATACGTGCTTAGAACATGTTAGGTCTGCTTTGTTCATGAATGAGTGAGACAAACACCAGGCTGAGTCGAAATCAGGGTTCTTTGTTCTTTATTACCGGATTGTAACACTTGCGACTAACCATGTTAGTCGGAGAATGCATTCTGCCGTTATCAGCAAAATGGTGATTTTTTATACCCTTGGATACGTACTTAGAACATGTTAGGTCTGCTTTGTTCATGAATGAGTGAGACAAACACCAGGCTGAGTCGAAATCAGGGTTCTTTGTTCTTTATTACCGGATTGTAACACTTGCGACTAACCAAGTTAGTCGGAGAATGCATTCTGCCGTTATCAGCAAAATGGTGATTTTTCATACCCTTGGATACGTGCTTAGAACATGTTTGGTCTGCTTTGTTCATGAATGAGTGAGACAAACACCAGGCTGAGTCGAAATCAGGGTTCTTGGTTCTTTATTACCGGATTGTAACACTTGCGACCAACCATGTTAGTCGGAGAATGCATTCTGCCGTTATCAGCAAAATGGTGATTTTTTATACCCTTGGATACGTGCTTAGAACATGTTAGGTCTGCTTTGTTCATGAATGAGTGAGACAAACACCAGGCTGAGTCGAAATCAGGGTTCTTTGTTCTTTATTACCGGATTGTAACACTTGCGACTAACCATGTTAGTCGGAGAATGCATGCTGCCGTTATCAGCAAAATGGTGATTTTTTATACCCTTGGATACGTGCTTAGAACATGTTAGGTCTGCTTTGTTCATCAATGAGTGAGACAAACACCAGGCTGAGTCGAAATCAGGGTTCTTTGTTCTTTATTACCGGATTGTAACACTTGTGACTAAACATGTTAGTCGGAGAATGCATTCTGCCGTTATCAGCAAAATGGTGATTTTTATAGCCTTGGATACGTGCTTAGAACATGTTAGGTCTGCTTTGTTCATGAATGAGTGAGACAAACACCAGGCTGAGTCGAAATCAGGGTTCTTTGTTCTTTATTACCGGATTGTAACACTTGCGACCAACCATGTTAGTCGGAGAATGCATTCTGCCGTTATCAGCAAAATGGTGATTTTTTATACCCTTGGATACGTGCTTAGAACATGTTAGGTCTGCTTTGTTCATGAATGAGTGGGACAAACACCAGGCTGAGTCGAAATCAGGGTTCTTTGTTCTTTATTACCGGATTGTAACACTTGCGACTAACCATGTTAGTCGGAGAATGCATTCTGCCGTTATCAGCAAAATGGTGATTTTTTATACCCTTGGATACGTGCTTAGAACATGTTAGGTCTGCTTTGTTCATGAATGAGTGAGACAAACACCAGGCTGAGTCGAAATCAGGGTTCTTTGTTCTTTATTACCGGATTGTAACACTTGCGACCAACCATGTTAGTCGGAGAATGCATTCTGCCGTTATCAGCAAAATGGTGATTTTTTATACCCTTGGATACGTGCTTAGAACATGTTAGGTCTGCTTTGTTCATGAATGAGTGAGACAAACACCAGGCTGAGTCGAAATCAGGGTTCTTTGTTCTTTATTACCGGATTGTAACACTTGCGACTAACCATGTTAGTCGGAGAATGCATTCTGCCGTTATCAGCAAAATGGTGATTTTTTATACCCTTGGATACGTGCTTAAAACATGTTAGGTCTGCTTTGTTCATGAATGAGTGAGACAAACACCAGGCTGAGTCGAAATCAGGGTTCTTTGTTCTTTATTACCGGATTGTAACACTTGCGACTAACCATGTTAGTCGGAGAATGCATGCTGCCGTTATCAGCAAAATGGTGATTTTTTATACCCTTGGATACGTGCTTAGAACATGTTAGGTCTGCTTTGTTCATCAATGAGTGAGACAAACACCAGGCTGACTCGAAATCAGGGTTCTTTGTTCTTTATTACCGGATTGTAACACTTGTGACTAAACATGTTAGTCGGAGAATGCATTCTGCCGTTATCAGCAAAATGGTGATTTTTATAGCCTTGGATACGTGCTTAGAACATGTTAGGTCTGCTTTGTTCATGAATGAGTGAGACAAACACCAGGCTGAGTCGAAATCAGGGTTCTTTGTTCTTTATTACCGGATTGTAACACTTGCGACCAACCATGTTAGTCGGAGAATGCATTCTGCCGTTATCAGCAAAATGGTGATTTTTTATACCCTTGGATACGTGCTTAGAACATGTTAGGTCTGCTTTGTTCATGAATGAGTGAGACAAACACCAGGCTGAGTCGAAATCAGGGTTCTTTGTTCTTTATTACCGGATTGTAACACTTGCGACTAACCATGTTAGTCGGAGAATGCATTCTGCCGTTATCAGCAAAATGGTGATTTTTTATACCCTTGGATACGTGCTTAGAACATGTTAGGTCTGCTTTGTTCATGAATGAGTGAGACAAATACCAGGCTGAGTCGAAATCAGGGTTCTTTGTTCTTTATTACCGGATTGTAACACTTGCGACCAACCATGTTAGTCGGAGAATGCATTCTGCCGTTATCAGCAAAATGGTGATTTTTTATACCCTTGGATACGTGCTTAGAACATGTTAGGTCTGCTTTGTTCATGAATGAGTGAGACAAACACCAGGCTGAGTCGAAATCAGGGTTCTTTGTTCTTTATTACCGGATTGTAACACTTGCGACTAAACATGTTAGTCAGAGAATGCATTCTGCCGTTATCAGCAAAATGGTGATTTTTTATACCCTTGGATACGTGCTTAAAACATGTTAGGTCTGCTTTGTTCATGAATGAGTGAGACAAACACCAGGCTGAGTTGAAATCAGGGTTCTTTGTTTTTTATTACCGGATTGTAACACTTGCGACTAAACATGTTAGTCGGAGAATGCATTCTGCCGTTATCAGCAAAATGGTGATTTTTTATACCCTTGGATACGTGCTTAAAACATGTTAGGTCTGCTTTGTTCATGAATGACTGAGACAAACACCAGGCTGAGTCGAAATCAGGGTTGTTTGTTCTTTATTACCGGATTGTAACACTTGCGACTAAACATGTTAGTCGGAGAATGCATTCTGCCATTATCAGCAATATGGTGATTTTTTATACCCTTGGATACGTGCTTAGAACATGTTAGGTCTGCTTTGTTCATGAATGAGTGAGACAAACACCAGGCTGAGTCGAAATCAGGGTTCTTTGTTCTTTATTACCGGATTGTAACACTTGCGATCAACCATGTTAGTCGGAGAATGCATTCTGCCGTTATCAGCAAAATGGTGATTTTTTATACCCTTGGATACGTGCTTAGAAAATGTTAGGTCTGCTTTGTTCATGAATGAGTGAGACAAACACCAGGCTGAGTCGAAATCAGGGTTCTTTGTTCTTTATTACCGGATTGTAACACTTGCGACTAAACATGTTAGTCGGAGAATGCATTCTGCCGTTATCAGCAAAATGGTGATTTTTTATACCCTTGGATACGTGCTTAAAACATGTTAGGTCTGCTTTGTTCATGAATGACTGAGACAAACACCAGGCTGAGTCGAAATCAGGGTTCTTTATTCTTTATTACCGGATTGTAACACTTGCGACTAAACATGTTAGTCGGAGAATGCATTCTGCCGTTATCAGCAATATGGTGATTTTTTATACCCTTGGATACGTGCTTAGAACATGTTAGGTCTGCTTTGTTCATGAATGAGTGAGACAAACACCAGGCTGAGTCGAAATCAGGGTTCTTTGTTCTTTATTACCGGATTGTAACACTTGCGACTAACCATGTTAGTCGGAGAATGCATTCTGCCGTTATCAGCAAAATGGTGATTTTTTATACCCTTGGATACGTGCTTAGAACATGTTAGGTCTGCTTTGTTCATGAATGAGTGAGACAAACACCAGGCTGAGTCGAAATCAGGGTTCTTTGTTCTTTATTACCGGATTGTAACACTTGCGACTAACCATGTTAGTTGGAGAATGCATTCTGCCGTTATCAGCAAAATGGTGATTTTTTATACCCTTGGATACGTGCTTAGAACATGTTAGGTCTGCTTTGTTCATGAATGAGTGAGACAAACACCAGGCTGAGTCGAAATCAGGGTTCTTTGTTCTTTATTACCGGATTGTAACACTTGCGACCAACCATGTTAGTCGGAGAATGCATTCTGCCGTTATCAGCAAAATGGTGATTTTTTATACCCTTGGATACGTGCTTAGAACATGTTAGGTCTGCTTTGTTCATGAATGAGTGAGACAAACACCAGGCTGAGTCGAAATCAGGGTTCTTTGTTCTTTATTACCGGATTGTAACACTTGCGACTAACCATGTTAGTCGGAGAATGCATTCTGCCGTTATCAGCAAAATGGTGATTTTTTATACCCTTGGATACGTGCTTAGAACATGTTAGGTCTGCTTTGTTCATGAATGAGTGAGACAAACACCAGGCTGAGTCGAAATCAGGGTTCTTTGTTCTTTATTACCGGATTGTAACACTTGCGACCAACCATGTTAGTCGGAGAATGCATTCTGCCGTTATCAGCAAAATGGTGATTTTTTATACCCTTGGATACGTGCTTAAAACATGTTAGGTCTGCTTTGTTCATGAATGAGTGAGACAAACACCAGGCTGAGTCGAAATCAGGGTTCTTTGTTCTTTATTACCGGATTGTAACACTTGCGACTAAACATGTTAGTCGGAGAATGCATTCTTCCGTTATCAGCAATATGGTGATTTTTTATACCCTTGGATACGTGCTTAGAACATGTTTGGTCTGCTTTGTTCATGAATGAGTGAGACAAACACCAGGCTGAGTCGAAATCAGGGTTCTTTGTTCTTTATTACCGGATTGTAACACTTGCGATCAACCATGTTAGTCGGAGAATGCATTCTGCCGTTATCAGCAAAGTGGTGATTTTTTATACCCTTGGATACGTGCTTAGAAAATGTTAGGTCTGCTTTGTTCATGAATGAGTGAGACAAACACCAGGCTTAGTCGAAATCAGGATTCTTTGTTCTTTATTACCGGATTGTAACACTTGCGACTAAACATGTTAGTCGGAGAATGCATTCTGCCGTTATCAGCAAAATGGTGATTTTTTATACCCTTGGATACGTGCTTAAAACATGTTAGGTCTGCTTTGTTCATGAATGAGTGAGACAAACACCAGGCTGAGTCGAAATCAGGGTTCTTTATTCTTTATTACCGGATTGTAACACTTGCGACTAAACATGTTAGTCGGAGAATGCATTCTGCCGTTATCAGCAATATGGTGATTTTTTATACCCTTGGATACGTGCTTAGAACATGTTAGGTCTGCTTTGTTCATGAATGAGTGAGACAAACACCAGGCTGAGTCGAAATCAGGGTTCTTTGTTCTTTATTACCGGATTGTAACACTTGCGACTAACCATGTTAGTCGGAGAATGCATTCTGCCGTTATCAGCAAAATGGTGATTTTTTATACCCTTGGATACGTGCTTAGAACATGTTAGGTCTGCTTTGTTCATGAATGAGTGAGACAAACACCAGGCTGAGTCGAAATCAGGGTTCTTTGTTCTTTATTACCGGATTGTAACACTTGCGACTAACCATGTTAGTCGGAGAATGCATTCTGCCGTTATCAGCAAAATGGTGATTTTTTTATACCCTTGGATACGTGCTTAGAACATGTTAGGTCTGCTTTGTTCATGAATGAGTGAGACAAACACCAGGCTGAGTCGAAATCAGGGTTCTTTGTTCTTTATTACCGGATTGTAACACTTGCGACCAACCATGTTCGTCGGAGAATGCATTCTGCCGTTATCAGCAAAATGGTGATTTTTTATACCCTTGGATACGTGCTTAGAACATGTTAGGTCTGCTTTGTTCATGAATGAGTGAGACAAACACCAGGCTGAGTCGAAATCAGGGTTCTTTGTTCTTTATTACCGGATTGTAACACTTGCGACTAACCATGTTAGTCGGAGAATGCATTCTGCCGTTATCAGCAAAATGGTGATTTTTTATACCCTTGGATACGTACTTAGAACATGTTAGGTCTGCTTTGTTCATGAATGAGTGAGACAAACACCAGGCTGAGTCGAAATCAGGGTTCTTTGATCTTTATTACCGGATTGTAACACTTGCGACCAACCATGTTAGTCGGAGAATGCATTCTGCCGTTATCAGCAAAATGGTGATTTTTTATACCCTTGGATACGTGCTTAAAACATGTTAGGTCTGCTTTGTTCATGAATGAGTGAGACAAACACCAGGCTGAGTCGAAATCAGGGTTCTTTGTTCTTTATTACCGGATTGTAACACTTGCGACTAAACATGTTAGTCGGAGAATGCATTCTGCCGTTATCAGCAATATGGTGATTTTTTATACCCTTGGATACGTGCTTAGAACATGTTAGGTCTGCTTTGTTCATGAATGAGTGAGACAAACACCAGGCTGAGTCGAAATCAGGGTTCTTTGTTCTTTATTACCGGATTGTAACACTTGCGACTAACCATGTTAGTCGGAGAATGCATTCTGCCGTTATCAGCAAAATGGTGATTTTTTATACCCTTGGATACGTGCTTAGAACATGTTAGGTCTGCTTTGTTCATGAATGAGTGAGACAAACACCAGGCTGAGTCGAAATCAGGGTTCTTTGTTCTTTATTACCGGATTGTAACACTTGCGACTAACCATGTTAGTCGGAGAATGCATTCTGCCGTTATCAGCAAAATGGTGATTTGTTATACCCTTGGATACGTGCTTAGAACATGTTAGGTCTGCTTTGTTCATGAATGAGTGAGACAAACACCAGGCTGAGTCGAAATCAGGGTTCTTTGTTCTTTATTACCGGATTGTAACACTTGCGACTAACCATGTTAGTCGGAGAATGCATTCTGCCGTTATCAGCAAAATGGTGATTTTTTATACCCTTGGATACGTGCTTAGAACATGTTAGGTCTGCTTTGTTCATGAATGAGTGAGACAAACACCAGGCTGAGTCGAAATCAGGGTTCTTTGTTCTTTATTACCGGATTGTAACACTTGCGACTAACCATGTTAGTTGGAGAATGCATTCTGCCGTTATCAGCAAAATGGTGATTTTTTATACCCTTGGATACGTGCTTAGAACATGTTAGGTCTGCTTTGTTCATGAATGAGTGAGACAAACACCAGGCTGAGTCGAAATCAGGGTTCTTTGTTCTTTATTACCGGATTGTAACACTTGCGACTAACCATGTTAGTCGGAGAATGCATTCTGCCGTTATCAGCAAAATGGTGATTTTTTATACCCTTGGATACGTGCTTAGAACATGTTAGGTCTGCTTTGTTCATGAATGAGTGAGACAAACACCAGGCTGAGTCGAAATCAGGGTTCTTTGTTCTTTATTACCGGATTGTAACACTTGCGACTAACCATGTTAGTCGGAGAATGCATTCTGCCGTTATCAGCAAAATGGTGATTTTTTATACCCTTGGATACGTGCTTAGAACATGTTAGGTCTGCTTTGTTCATGAATGAGTGAGACAAACACCAGGCTGAGTCGAAATCAGGGTTCTTTGTTCTTTATTACCGGATTGTAACACTTGCGACTAACCATGTTAGTCGGAGAATGCATTCTGCCGTTATCAGCAAAATGGTGATTTTTTATACCCTTGGATACGTGCTTAGAACATGTTAGGTCTGCTTTGTTCATGAATGAGTGAGACAAACACCAGGCTGAGTCGAAATCAGGGTTCTTTGTTCTTTATTACCGGATTGTAACACTTGCGACTAACCATGTTAGTTGGAGAATGCATTCTGCCGTTATCAGCAAAATGGTGATTTTTTATACCCTTGGATACGTGCTTAGAACATGTTAGGTCTGCTTTGTTCATGAATGAGTGAGACAAACACCAGACTGAGTCGAAATCAGGGTTCTTTGTTCTTTATTACCGGATTGTAACACTTGCGACTAACCATGTTAGTCGGAGAATGCATTCTGCCGTTATCAGCAAAATGGTGATTTTTTATACCCTTGGATATGTGCTTAGAACATCATCATATCATTACTTGTCCAATGACTAAAACTGTTGCTATCCTTTCCCTGCTAGCTTCCTGCCTCTCAATCCATCAATGTCTCTCTTATCTTGTAAGTACAAGGATGCATTCACATCTTGTTACAGCCCTGTACATTCCCATCTCATGATGTTTTACCTAACAGGAGTACAAGGACACCTCCCCTTCTTGTTACTGCCCTGTACAGGGTAACTCCCTACACATTCCCATCTCATGATGTTTTACCTTACACTTTGGAACCACAGAACCCTACAGCAGAGAAACAGATATGTTGGCCCATCTAGTCCATGTTGAACTATTTTTCAGCCTAGTCTTGCACCCAGCCATGAACCTGTCCAAATGTCAAAATCGAGCCCGCATTCACTACTTCCGTTGGCAGCTCGTTCCACACTCCCTATAAAGGTTAAAACCTTCTGTTTCAGATTCTTAGTTAATTTTGTCCCTGTCACTTTAAGATAACTATTGTTTGTAGCTTTGCCATAGTTGACTATGGTGTAATATGTCATAATATCCGCCCAGACTAAGTGCTTGCTCTTTCATTCTGCAAGATGTCAAGGAAGCGTGAGCATGAGAAATTTTTCTTTGAATTTTTTAATCTCTCTAAGATTTTGTATCTTTGTATACTTTTTATCTCTATATATCTTTGCATCATTATACAGTAAATCCTTTATTATTCACAATTATGAAAGTCTTGTGGTGAAAAAATGTTTATCCGTTCTATCAACAAATTAAAACTACAGAAAGTAACAGCCACAGAGTTTGATTTGATGGATTAAAGGGATTGAAATTTGGGATATCACACCTCATGATTTTGAAGGTGATGCTTTGAAATGAGGATATATTAGAATAAGGAAAGTGTCCTCTATACTCCAACCGCTCTCTGTGAGAAGTTCCTTCGAAACAGCTCATCTTTCACCTTAACCCATATCCGCCAGTTCTCATCTCGCGCAACCACAGTGGAAAAATTCTACTTTGCATTTTCTCTGTCGATACCCCTCAAAATGTTTTGAAACTTCTATCAAACCTCCCTTCATTTTTTACTGATGCTTCTGCAGGCAGACGAGCTCTGTTCCTGCCTTGTAGTTTCAGCTGTCCATCAGCTACCAGCATACAAGTATGAAGTACCAGAGAGTGGGATACTCAGTCTCAACCTCTCAGTGCATCCCAGACTGATTGCTGGAACCTCGGGTAACCTCTCGACCAGTTACCAGTCAACCACGCAGCGAGCTGCGTACAGCATGGAAGCAGGCCCATCAGCCCGACTGGACCATGCTGACACACCTCATTCCATTTGTATGCAACCGGCCCAGGGACAGTGTCATGAGTGGGGCATTCATGGGCCTTGCCTCCCAGATGAGTTATTGTGTGCCCCCTCACCAGCCCATCCATCCAATCTGATGCTGTGGCTGCCATCCCGCATCCCCTGGACTGATGTCGCTGCCACTTCCCCTCCGTCGGTCCAACACAGCTGCCGTCACTCCCCCCTCAGTTCGACGCTACTTCCCCTATCCCTCCTGGGTCTGACATTGCTGGTGCTGTTCCCTCACTCTGCCGCCACCGATAGCTCAGTGCCCCCTCCCCCCACGGGTACCCTAGTGCCCCATGGTGCACCACCAATGATTCCATAAGACTGGAAGCTATGTAAAACTGAAAGGCTTTTATTTGCAATTGAATGGAGTCACATCCATGCTGGTTGACTGCCCTGAACTGGGGAGGACAGCCACCTTTATTCAGGAGTCTGTGGTAGGAGCCAAAGGTACAGTCAGCTAAAAGGTGTACCCAAACAGTTAAAAATTCAGACTGTGGTTTACCACATTTACCGCTCGATTTACACATTTACTGTTCTGACACAGAGTCTGAATTGGCCCGTCTCCCCTCAAACTTTTCCTGCTCATGCACTGTCAAACGCAGCACCCCTCTGTTCCTCTCCATTCTTCACATGTGGTTGGGGTGTTTTCACTTTGGGGGCTGTAGATATTTTTGGCCCATTTTTTGGGACTGTCTTGTTGACTGTTTTTATTAATTGTTTGACGATAATCAGGTATTTTGGTCATTAGATAAGCAATCATCTTCAGTCATTATAAAATGTAACTCACATCCAATAGCACTTAACAGGTTCGCAGAAGGCACATAATTGTCCAGGGAATATACATTATATGTGTATACAGTACATTTCCCCGTATCTAAAATGCTTGGGACCAGATGAGCAGAGAACAGAGAAGCGTCCAGCACAGGAACAGGTCCTTCGTCCCATATGTCATGCAATACACGAGGCTCAAATTCATTTTCAACTCTGTCACTTGCATCTGATACAATGTGTTTCCCCGTATCCGAAGTTCTGAATACCAGAAAGATCCAAAAACCAAACATTTTTTTAGCGCGGACGTGATGTCACAAGTTTGAAAAATATTTATCACCCGACTTGTCCATCTGGTGCTCTGTTGGCACCAGTTCTGTAACAACAGAGCCCAGAACCAGCCGGGAAGACCGACGCTGAATGGCTGGATGTCGGCTCAGAGAAGCCAGTTTTTCAATTTTTTTTAGTTATCGGAACAAAACTGAATAATCCCCAAAACAGCACAGTTGCATCAGCCGTTGGCAGTCCCCGACACCTCCCCACCACTGTTACCGATCCCGACACCTCCCCACCGCCCTTGTCAATCCCCGACACCTCCCCACCTTTGCCCCCGATCACGACACCTCCTCACCGCTGCCACCAGTGCCTGACACCACCCCACCACTTCTGGTCCCCGACACATCCCCACCACTGCTAGTCCCCAACATGTTCCCACCGCCCTTGCCAATCCCCTACACCATCCCACCGTCACCAGTCCCCGATACCTCCCCGCCACCGCCACTGGTCCCCGACACATCCCCACCGCCCTTGCCAATCCCCGACACCACCCCATCGCCACTAGTCTCCGACACCTCCCCACCGCTGCCACTGGTCCCCAACACCTCTTCGCTGCCACTGTTCCTGACTATGGTGCACACACCTGCCCGGGACCCCAAAGTCCACACTCCTGCCCACAAGCCTGAGGTCCCCGCTTCCACCCGGGACGCCACTCTCCTTGATGATGGCAGGACAAAGGATTCTTCCAACCACTTTGCAGCTGGAAGACAGTGGCATGCAGTTTGAAAATCAAGACCAGCGGAGGGTAAAGAAGAAATGGGAAGAGAGGGAGGAGAGAGTTCCCAGAAATGAGGACAATCAGATTTCATGCCCTTTGGTTTATGGGCAGACTCTTGCACCTAATTTCTCCCCATGCGCTGCCTGACCCGCCGACTTCCTCCAGTCGCTTACTGATGGCTCAAGATTCCAGCCTGCTTCTCTGAGCCGACATCCAGCCATTCAGCGTCGGTCTTCCCGGCTAGTTCTGTGCTCTGTTGTTACAGAACTGGTGCCAACAGAGCATCAGATGGACAAGTCGGGTGATAAATATTTTTCAAACTTGTGACATCACGTCCGCGCTAAAAAAAAAGTTTGGTTTTTGGATCTTTCTGGTATTCAGAACTTCGGATACGGGGAAACATATTGTATCAGATGCAAGTGACAGAGTTGAAAATGAATTTGAGCCTCGTGTATTGCGTGACACATGGGACGAAGGACCTGTTCCTGTGCTGGATGCTTCTCTGTTCTCTGCTCATTTAATAGGCACTTGAACGGGAGGGAAACGGGATTAGCTAGGTAGGCATCGTGGTCAGCACCAAGACCAAGGAGCTCATTGTTGATTTTGGGCACCGGAGACCAAGGAACCGCAAATGTGTCTGGAGTGATTGGGCAGTATGGGTGGGGATTGGGGGGGTAGTGTTGGTACATTCAGGTTCCTGGGAGTCCATATATCAGAAGATCTGGAGCCGGCACTTAAACCAATGGTTTTCAAACCTTTTTCTTTCCACTCTCAGCCCACTTTAAGTATTCCCTATGCCATCAGTGCTCTGTGATTAGTAAGGGATTGCTTAAGGTGGGATGTGGGTGGGAAGGGAAGGTTGAGAACCACTGCTCTAAACCCAATTGTTACTGAATTATTTTGCTTGAGAAAAATGGTCATTGGCCCATTTCCTTTGGAGTTACGAAACCGTACACATCACGAGTCAATTAGGTACGATTAAAACAGTGGCTTTCAAACTTTTTCTTCCCACCCACATCCCACTTTAACCCATCCCTTACTAATCACAGAGCACCTATGGCATAGGGAATACTTAAAGAGGGACATGAGTGGAAAGAGAAAGAGAAAGGTTGAGAACCACGTGCTGTGAATACACAGAAATGCTGGAGGAACTCGGCCAGTCTCGCAATGTCCATAAGAGATCAAGATATATTACTGATGTTTCTGGCCTGAGCCCTTCCTCAAGGTATGAGTAAAAAAAGGCACAGGTGTCTGCCTTAAAGTCTGGGGGAGAGAAATAAAAGCAGGGAAGAGTGGGAGGGGGAAGAGTACAGACAAAGAGACGAGGTGTTAAGGGGAAAAGGTGAAAATTGATTTTGGCTTTGAATAAAAGAGAGAGTTTTAGAGACAGATTAGGTACTTTCAGGTGGCCAAATGCCCCACATGTAAAGCCGCATGTTTAGGCAATAATGCGGCTGTTTTGAGGCCACCTGAATGTGCAGGGGGTGCTCTTGAGGCGAGCTATGTAACCCTCCTCCAAGAGGGATAATCAGCTCAGCTCAGTGGCTCCCACAGCCACATGAATGCAGCGGATGTTAAAGGGTCAGGCTGCTGATCACAGCTGACACTGGGCAGGAGCCGGAGTGTGCTCCGAGCCGCATCCTGTGCAACTGTGTCCTTCAAGTGGCCAGCGTTGCGCTTTAAACGCTGCCACCTGAATGGCAATTTAAAGAGCCGCTTCTGCTTCTTCAGGTGCATTCTTAGTGTAGAATGCACCTGAAAAAGCCTATGGATAGACAGAAGGAGACAGACAGACGAGACAGACAGACAAGCCACTTTTAGGTGTTCCCACGAAGATCATGTGCCATCAGTTGCGGAGTGGACGCCTTTCTGGCACTTGAACATGCCAGCTGACTGATAGCCATCTACCAGTGAATGCCGGCTCCTCGGGACAGTGGTCTAGTCTCGTCCATGCTGCCTTGACATCATTGCAGCACGTCAGGCTGATGACGAACACAACAGAAGGATGGAGGACAGAAGGGAAAGTGGGGCAAGGTTAGGTTGGACTGGCGGCGCTGCAGTGGAGATGAGGGCAGTGCAAACGCCATGGTGACAAACCCAGAATGGGGCTAGCAACAATGGCGGGGGGGGGGGAAATGTCCCCACCGGCACCGACGAGACCCTCCCCAGCCAGACATTCAATCGGGCACGTCGGACGGAAGGTGTGTACATATATCGAGGAAGTAGCGGGCTGAATGTACCAGCCGTTCTCCATACCCTCCTCCCCAAATTACTTCGTGCATTCACATCTCTCCAGAAAAATACAAAGGTATCACTAAACAGTTGAAAAGAGGTCACTTGGTTACCACTTTGAGTTTTCAACAGTTTAAGACCAAGGCACAATTCTCTTGCTGCAACATGCTTTGTTTGAGATTCCTTTCCTTCTGACCGTGGCCGTGGTAATGCATTAGTGGAGCTGGTTGTGTTTAATACTCCTTACCACTTCAGCTCGACTCCCTGTTCAATCAGATGAGACTGTAGGATTTCACACATGTATATATACCGGCATCACCTACGGCTCCTAGAACGCTTCCACCAGCGTTGTCTCCGCTCCATCCTCAACATTCATTGGAGCGACTTCATCCCTAACATCGAAGTACTCGAGATGGCAGAGGCCGACAGCATCAAATCCATGCTGCTGAAGATCCAACTGCGCTGGGTAGGTCACGTCTCCAGAATGGAGGACCATTGTCTTCCCAAGATCGTGTTATATGGCGAGCTCTCCACTGGCCACCGTGACAGAGGTGAACCAAAGAAGAGGTAGAAGGACTGCCTAAAGAAATCACTTGGTGCCTGCCACATTGACCATCACCAGTGGGCTGATATCGCCTCAAACCGTGCATCTTGGCGCCTCACAGTTCGGCGGGCAGCAACCTCCTTTGAAGAAGGCCGCAGAGCCCACCTCACTGACAAAAGACAAAGGAGGAAAAACCCAACACACAACCCCAACCCACCAATTTTCCCCTGCAACCGCTGCAACCGTGTCTGCCTGTCCCGCATCGGACTTGTCAGCCACAAACGAGCCTGCAGCTGACGTGGACATTTACCCCTTTGTTTGCGAAGCCAAGCCAGACACAGATATAGGTGCACGACATAGATGTCAAGATTGTTTGTTTACCACAATAATATATCGCAGCAGGTACCACTACAGCACCCTCTGAAATTAAAACAGCCTGTTTGATCAGCAAAGATGCATGTCTGCGATGCCTTGTCGCCCGAACAATAGGAATGAAACCATTGTGATATCACGAAGCTATTAGTGGGGGGACTGTCTTCACTGCGTTGAACACCTCAGAAACAAGATAAGATTTGCAACTCAGGTTCATATCAGAGAAACTGTGAAACAACTTCCTTGCACTGCCATTAAGTATTTGCTTTTCGGTTAGAGGGATCAACCAGACAGACAGCCACAAGCGCGAGTCACGCAGTGTCCATGGGATGTTAAAGGTAACTAGCATTCTGGGCCTGAGCCCTTCGACAGGAACTAGACCATTCTCAACAGTGATTTCTCAAAACATTTACTGTCGTGGGGCCGGGATAGACATCGTGTCCAAGATTCGTTTAGGTGCTTGTGAAGTTGGGGCTTCTATAAGGGTTGTGATCTTTATATTGGTATCTCGCCGAATCAGAACCACGACAGATCCAACATTGCAGATCCACAGATAGCAAATTTAAAACACAGCACGCAAAACTGCCTCGCTTATTCAAGCACAAAACATGTTTATAATTGTGGAAATGAGGGTGTGTAACACCATTGATTAACACCTGGATTAGAGGTTTGCCAATATTAGATTTCCCACACAATGAATACCGTGATTTCGCAAAGATACAATAGCAATGAGGTGATATTACACAGTTTACATGATCCCCCAGTATTAGATAGATAATGATTATATAACTCGTTGTTAAAAGTGAGCGGTCATCTATTCGAACCAAGAGTCGATGGCTGACGACGTCACCGCGACATCATCAGCCCGCCCAATGGCAGCCTGGCTGCATTCAGCTGCCACGGAGGATACTCCAAGCAGGATATTATACTTATTGGAGAAGGGTTAGGCCGGGTAGTCCCGATTCAGATGGCCACAATACAGCCACACAGGAGCATAATGTGCGGCTTTACAGTTGGGTAGTGTGGTCATCTGAAAGTGCCTACAGAGAGACCACCAGAGACAGAGGCAGAGAGAGGGAGAGAGAGAGAGAGAGAGAGAGAGAGAGAGAGAGAGAGAGAGAGAGCTAAAAGAAAGGCGGCAGGGGAATAAGATGCTAGGTTTTCACAGAAACTTGGGAAGTAGATGTTAATGCCATCTGGGTGGGGGCAGCCCAGACAAAAGTTGAGGTATTCTTCTTCCAATCTGCAGGTGGTCTCAGTCTGGCAGTGAATGAGACCATGGACAGACATGTGAATGGGGTGGGAAATTGAAATGGGAGGCCACTGGGAAATCCCCACTATGGCAGTGGGCAGAGTTGAGGTTCTCAACAAAGCAATCTCCCAGTCTGCATCCAGCTTTTCCGATGTAGAGGGGACCAGAGCGGGAGCACCGGATACAGTAGGTGACCCCTGCAGATTCACAAATGAAATGTTCCTTCACTTGGAAGGACTGTTTGGGACCATGAAGAAGGCACACCAATGTCTCTCCTTTCTGAGGAGAGTTAGTGTTCTACCGAACGTCCACCAGGCGCACTGTCGAAGTCTAGTGACTGGCCACAATACCTCCTAGTTTGGTAAATCAACTGCCCAGGAAGGTGGAAGACTCCAGAAGGTCACAACATCACGGGGCCTGACATCCTGTCAATTGAAAATCGTCAAGGACCCCCATCGCCCTGGTCACAACTTCTTCTTGCTGCTTTCTTCGGTTAGAAGGTCCGTGTGCCTGAAGTCCAGCCCCTCAGGGTTCAAGGTCAGTTCTTTTCCAACAGCTATCAACCTCCCTATGGCGTTCCAATCCGGGACTGCTCCGACATGGCCTGCACCTGTGTAACACCAACATTTTCTTTTACCCCCTGTTGACAATCTGGCACTGCCTGTAAGCAGTTTCTGCATTATCCCCGTGGTTTTTCACCAGGGGTCGGGGGGAGTGGGGGGCTCCTGTTTCCTCCCACCCTCCAAAATGTGCAGGATTGGAAGTTAATTAGATGCAATTGGGTTGAAATGACCAGAAGCAAATTCTACTGTGTTGTTAAAAAAAATGTAAACATTTAAAATGACTGTGAATACTTATTATCTATCTATTTTTGTATTTTCAATTTAATTTAATGTAAACTATTGTGGTTGCGATTTTTTTTATGAAGTGGAAAGGCTGCAGCAAGTAAGAATTTCGGCGCATGTGTACGTGGATGACAGTGAACAATAAATATCATATACCCAGTGAGTACGACCATAAACTCATAACTCATGGATGAGATGAGCTGAAAGGGCCCATTTCTGTGCTTGATGCTTTTTTTTTATTCCTTCATTCTATGAATCAAAACCAGCAATGATATTATTTATGGGATGCTTGGACTTCAGCTTAATTACGTCATTGGCGAAAATTTCATTCCCTTTCTTGCAACAGCAAGCATCGTTTGTTTTCTGCCCTGTCCCTGCTGGAATTTGTGTTCTGCTGATCAGTTTTCTCTGCTGACCTGCTGCCCTGGAACAGTATCTTCGTCAAATAGATGGGATTTTTCAGTCGTCTGCATGAATATTTAGTGAGACGTGCACGCCATTCTAAATCAAAAGGAGTAAAAGTGTAAAGCCTGTTATAAAGGCCACAGATCGTCTGGAAGGTGCAGCCTCGCCCACATTTAATAAAGATGTTGAGGGCAAGGCTACTGGCCCCCACCTTGCCAGCATTTTGCTTACCGGCAAGCGAACCGGCTCCCAAAACGGCGGACATGCTGTGGAAAACGCAGGGAGTTGACCTGCGTCTTGATCTGATGGCATCACTGATGACTTCACTTCCTGTCCACATGATAGAATCAGTGATATATATATATATATACACATATATATAAGCCCAGCATGCAAGCCTGGAGGTGTCAGTCTTGCACTAGACTCCACAGCGAGTACATCGACTTCCCCGCGTATGCATCAACTCGACAACGTGTACAGCGATTCCACAATGTGTACATCGACATCTATAGTAGCTCAGTATATATATATATATATATATATATACTTCGCTACAGGAGCACAATTGAGAGCGCCCTGTCTCGCTGCAGCATTGTGTGATATGGCAGCTGCAACGTATCGGACCGGAAGTCATCAAAATGGCCAAGAAGATCACTGTGATCTACCTTTCTTCTATTGATGACATTTACTGGGACCGTTGCTTAAATAGGGCTCAAAGATTTATTGAAATCCTTTCCATCCAGCACACAGTATCTTTGTGGAACAAGAAAGTCGGCAGATGCTGCGATTGCAGTAAATACACAAAATTATCTCAGCAGGTCCCGTAGGAGGCAATGATATAAAGCCAATGTTTCGGGCCTGAGCCTTTCGTCAAGGTATGAGCACAAAGCAGCCAGGTTGGAGAAGGAGGGAAGAAGCTTTAGGAGGAGGATATTGGCCAGGCCAGCTCTTCCTTCACAGAACTACCCCCATCCCCAATCAATTCTCACCTTTTATCTCTTGCCCTCCCAACCACATCCACCTATGGCCTCTTGGTTGTTGGTGGGTGCTCCTTCCTCCTCTCAGAGGGTGGTCGATATCTGGAACAAGCTGCCAAAGGAGCCTATAGAAGTGGGTACGATTACAACATTCAAAAGACACGTGAACAAATACATGGACCAGAAGTGATTTGAAGGTTATGGGCTAAATGCAGGCAAATACTGAATGACAACTTGGTTGGCACAGACGAGTTGGGCCGAAAGGCCTGTTCTGGGCAATGTAACTCTACGATTGTAGAGTGGTAGAATCTGGGGGTTTGGTGGAACTTGTGGAAGCTAAAATGGATTAGGATGGGGATGAATATAAAGTGGAACTTGATGGTTAGTATGGACTTGATGGGATGAAGGGCATGCTTCAGTTCTCTTGGACTCCTTGGCTTCTGGCTACCACAATCATCCACTGTTCTTTTATATGGTGCTGCACTTCTTCCAGCCTCATTGTGTAGCCCAGGGTTACCCAGACTGGGCTCTGTGGAACCCTGGGGTACCATGGAAAGGCGTAGGGGTTCTGCGGAAGAAATGGCAGGGAGTAATAACGATCTACCTTTCTTTAAATTACTTATTATCTCTGTTTTTCATTCAATTTGTTTCTGGGATGGCAGCAAACAGTGCACTCCACCCTAAAAAAACAAAATGGCGTCATGAGACCTGACGTCAGCTGCACAGACATCAGGCCTGTGCTACATTTTCACCCAATGTGAATCTGATTTATTTTGGTGTAAAGCTGGCCGTATTTCAAAGGTATTCCACGTGTGCAATATTTATAAGCATGGATCGTTGGATTAAAAAAGAAACTAGGAGACAGGATAAATTGGAAAAATCAAGTGTTATACAGAAACGAAGGTACGATGAAAATTATTTATTGTTTAAATTCACCTCAGCTGGGAATACAGAAGATCCATGAGACAAGAAACAATTCCATTCATCCCATTAAATGTAAATTAGAGACAACAAATTATTTCAACATGGAGAATGATGAGATTATTTACTTTCTTACTAGGCTTGAGTACATACCAGGTCTACTAAACTGTAATTGTTGATTGGGGCTAGCCAAAAGGGTTCCATGAGATAAAAGGCTTGGGAAGCCCTGGTGTAACCTATCCCTTTCACACTTGCCTTTTGGTCTACCCAATGCCAGGTGGGGCTCCTGCACCTCTACACCAGTCTCCAAGAACCAGTAGCTCAGAAGGTGCTTCATTCATTGTGGATGGATTGAGTTGGATACAAGAGATCAAGTTAGAGTCATCAAGTTTGTTCAAGGCATTGGTGAGGCCAAGTTTGGAATATTGTGTGTAGTCCTGGTCCCCAAATTATAGGAAGGGTATCAATAAGGTAGAGAGGGAGCAGAGAAAATTTACTAAAATGTTGCCTGGATTGCAGTATCTAGAATACGGAGAAAGATTGAGTAGATTGGGACTTTTGTTCATTGGAGCGTAGAAGGTTGAGGGGGGATTTAATAGAGGTATTTAGAATTATGAGAGGGATAGATAGAGTAGAGTAGGCTCATCCCCTTGAGGATAGGTGAAATTGGAATGAGAGGTCATAAGTTAAGGGTTAGGGGGCAAAAATTTAGAAGTAACATAAGAGTGGTGGCTGAGTGGAATGACCTTCCAGAAGAGGTGGTCGCAGCAGGGTCAATTCTGTCATTTAAGAGAAGGTTGGATGAGTGCATGGATGTGAGGGGATTGGAGGGTTATGGGCAGGGAGCAGGTAGATGGGACTAGTGGAGTTCACTTAAATTGGTACGGACTAGAGGGGCCGAGATGGCCTGTGGTGATATAAGTGAATCAGGAATAGAAACAGTTATCTACCCAAGCTAGTCCCATTTAACCATATAACCACTTACAGCACAGAACAGGCCAGTTCGGCCCTACTAGTCCATGCCGTAACAAATCCCCACCCTCCTAGTCCCATTGACCAACACCCGGTCCATACCCCTCCAGTCCTCTCCTATCCATGTAACTATCCAGTCTTTCCTTAAATGTAACCACTGATCCCGCCTCAACCACGTCTGTCAGAAGCTCATTCCACATCCCCACCTCCCTTTGCGTAAAGAAATTTCCCCTCATGTTCCCCTTATAATTTTCCCCCTTCAATCTTAAACCATTCCCTCTAGTTTGAATCTCCCCCACTTTTAATTGAAAAAGCCTATCCATATTTACTCTGTCTGTCCCTTTTAAAATCTTAAACACCTCTATCAAGTCCCCCTCAATCTTCTGCGCTCCAGAGAAAAAAGCCCTAGTCTGCACAACCTTTCCCGGTAACTCAAACCTTGAAATCCTGTCAACATTCTCGTGAACTTTGCCTATGTTTGACCCATATCCCGCCAATCCTTTCCTACCCAAGCACCTCTTCCCGTCTCCACCAATTCCACAGGCAGCTCGTTCCATATATCCACCACCCTCTGTGTGAAAAATGTGACCCTCAGTTCGCTTTTAAACCTTTCCCCCTCTCTCTTTAAATCATCCCCTCTTCTTTTAGACTCCACCACATTGGCAATAAAGACAATGACTTCCCATCTGTGTTTTTATGAGATTTCAGATTGTCAGATTTCAGATTTATTTTCAGACCTACATACATGACATCACATACAACCTTAAGATTCTTTTCCCTACGGGCATGTCAGAATTACCACCTACTTGTAGTACAAAACAAAACTGCACTCTCCGTACACATGTAAACAAATATAGATATTTAAACAAATTGACAGTAAAATACAGAGAGGAAGATAAAAGTAATTCAATAAAGTGCAAATATGAAAGTCCTTAAATGAGTCCCTGATTGAGTTTGTTGTTGAGGAGTCTGATGGTGGAGGGGGAGCAACTGTTCCTGAACCTGGTGGTGCGAGTCTTGTGGCACCTACACCTCTTTCCTGATGGCAGCAGCAAAAAACAGAGTGCATGCTGGGTGGTGGGGATATTTGATGATTGCTGCTGCCCTCTGACGGCAGCGTTCCCTGTAGATGTTGATGATAGTGGGGAAAGTTTTGCCTGTGACGTCCTGGGCTGTGTCCACTTCCTCTCGGAGGGCTTCACACTCAGGGTTATTGGTGCCCCAATACCAGACCGTGATGCAGCCGGTCTGAACACTTTCCATCGCACCTCTGTAGAAATTTTCCAGGTGCCGTACCAAACCTCCGCGAACTCCTGAAGAAGTAGAGTCTCTGACGTGCTTTCTTCACGATGCCATTAGTGTGTTGGGTCCAGGAAAGGCCCCCTGACTAGTCCCAAGATTTTAAATTTGCTCACCCTCTCCACCTCTGATCCCCTCAATGATCATCTCTGTTTTTCCCCATCCTGAATGATGTTATAAACTTCAACAAGGTCCCTCTCAGCCTCCAGGGAGGAAAGTTCCAGTCTGTCCAACTCCTCCAAATTATTCAAGCTTGTCAATCCCGGCAACATTCTTGTGAATATTTCCTGCACCCTTTCCAGCTCCATGATATCTTTCTGATAGCTCAGTGCACACAATACTCCATTTTGTCCACACTGACCAAGCCAATTCCATGCCTGGCCTTTGGCTCCTGTGCTTCTAAATCTTTTGTATCTACCAAAATGCCTTTTGAATGATACAATTGTCACCTGATAGCTTGTTCTGTATTGCAATCCTAAGTGGACAATTTAAATTTGCACGTATTTCCAGGTTGGCGTCAGAGTTCCCACTTATCTGTGCTGTGTTGTGTCTTGCTGAACGTACTCACTACTCCAATCCCAACCCCCTATGTACCTCTCCTTACGCCCACAGTGCTCCCTGCCTGCTTTTCCACCCTATGCCAAAGATGGCGCTGTTGCCAACATTTTTGTTTCAACCAGAGACAACAACTTGCATTTACTTTTAATGCCCGAGTCTTTCCAAGGTACATTCCAGGTGGGTTCTTTCTTTCTTTGGCTTGGCTTCGCGGACGAAGATTTATGGAGGAGTAAATGTCCACGTCAGCTGCAGGCTAGTTTGTGGCTGACAAGTCCGATGTGGGACAGGCAGACTGAACAAATATTGCCTGCCTGCCAGCTAGAAGAGTAGAGATGACAGCCGGCCTGCTTTTCAGGCTGGACTTAAGGAAGGACAGGGAGGTGGCGAGGTATCATGTGCATTCAAGTTCAAGTTTATTATCATCTGATTGCACAAGTATTACTTTTGGTTTCCTGCATCTAAACTGTTGTTTTTTAATTAATTTTCCATGGTTATCACTGCATGCCTGAAACTCTGCATTGGCATTTCATGCAATAGTGTACAACATTTCTGACCCCATTTCAAGACACCCCAAAATACTTCACAGTTAATTAAGATTTTTTTAATGAAAATCAAAATTGGAATTTATTGTCTTGAACAAGCCATGAAATTGGGTGTTTTGTGGCAGAGTCACACTGCAAACCTTCATATTATGAACCATCTTACCACAGTGATATATTAAAAAAAATTAGTGCACAAAAAGTAAGGCAGTATCTTTGGTTCATTGATCATTCAGGAATCTGATGGAAGCGGAGAAGAAGCTGTCCTTGTGCTGCTGAGTGCTTGTCTTTTGGCTCCTGTCCCTTCTTCTTGATGGTAGCAGAATGAAGAGGGCATGGCCTGGGTGATGGGGGAATCTTTGAGGATAGAGGCTGCTTTTTTAAGACTCCGCCTCATGCAGATATCCTGGATGGAGTGAAGTTTGGTGCCTGTGATGTCACAGGCTGAGTTAACCACCCTCTGAAGCTTTTTCTTGCCTTGAGATTTTGCACCTCCATGCCAAACAGTGATGCAACCAGCCAGAATGCTCTTTACAGTACACCTGTAGAAGTTTTCAAGAGTCTTCGGTGACCTACCAAATCTCCTCAAACTCTTCAAAATGTATAGCCACTGGCAAGCCTTCTTCGCGATTGCATCAACATGGAGGCTCTAGGTCAGATCCTTGGAGATGTTGATACTCGGTAATTTGAAGTTCTTGACCCTCCCCACTACTGACCCCTGGATCAAGACTGGGCTGTGTTCCCTTGACTCCCTTCTGAAGTTCACAATCATCTCCTTTGTTTTGCTAACATTGAGCGCAAGAAGAACATTTTCAAAAAGAATAATTATCATTATTTGAGCAATTAAATTTAAGTAAGGAATCTCTTTTTTGCTTTATGGAGATTCCAAGGTATTGAGGATGAATCACTTCCTTCCCAGATTATGGATTAAGGGCTTTCAGGGGGGGAAAAAGGTAGATAGGGCTGAGTGCACTGCCAGATCAACTATGATTTTTTTTCAATATTTTATTTAAAATGTTCTCCATACATGTAGGAATCAAGAATTAATATAATAATACAAATTGCAAAAGAAAACAAACTAAAAATTACATACATGATGGTATGTAACGCCCAAACCCCCCAAGTCCCACTGACTAGCACCTGGTCCATACCCCTCCAGTCCTCTCTTATCCATGTAACTATCCAGTCTTTCCTTAAATGTAACCAATGATCCCGCCTCAACCACGTCTGTCGGAAGCTCATTCCACATCCCCACCACCCTTTGCGTAAAGAAATTTCCCCTCATGTTCCCCTTATAATTTTCTCCCTTCAATCTTAAACCATGCCCTCTAGTTTGAATCTCCCCCACTCTTAATTGAAAAAGCCTATCCACATTTACTCTGTCTGTCTCTTTTAAAATCTTAAACACCTCTATCAAGTCCCCTCTCAATCTTCTACGCTCCAGAGAAAAAAGCCCTAGTCTGCACAACCTTTCCCTGTAACTCAAACCTTGAAATCCTGTCAACATTCTCGTGAACCTTCTCTGCACTCTCTCTATTTTGTTTATATCTTTCCTATAATTTGGTGACCAAAACTGTACACAGTACTCCAAATTTGGCTTCACCAATGCCTTGTACAATTTCATCATAACCTCCCTACTCTTGAATTCAATACTCCGATTTATGAAGGCCAACATTCCAAATGCCTTCTTCACCACACCATCTACCCGAGTATCAGCCTTGAGGGTACTATTTACCACAACTCCTAAATCCCTTTGTTGCTCTGCACATCTCAATAGCCTACCATTTAATGCATATGACCTATTTAGATTTGCCTTTCCAAAATGTAACACCTCACACTTATCTGTATTAAATTCCATCAGCCATTTCTCAGCCCACACCTCCAGCCTTCCTAAATCACCTTTTAATCTACGGTAATCTTCCTCACTGTGCACAACACCACCAATCTTTGTATCATCCGCAAACTTGCTTATCCAATTCTCCACCCCTACTTCCAGATCGTTAATATATATTACAAACAATAGTGGACCCAGGACCGATCCCTAAGGGACTCCACTAGTCACCGACCTCCAATTGGACAAACAATTTTCTACCACTACTCTCTGACACCTCCCATCCAACCATTGCTGAATCCATTTCACTACCTCCTTATTTATACCTAATGCCTCCACCTTTTTTCCTAACCTCCTGTGGGGAACTTTGTCAAAAGCTTTACTAAAGTCTAAATAGACAACATCCACAGCTTTCCCTTCATCAACCTTTTTTGTAACCCCCTCTAAAAACTCAATCAGGTTTGTCAAGCATGATCTACCACTGACAAAACCATGCTGATTACTCCCTATCAATCCCCGTACCTCCAAATATTTGAAATACCATCCCTCAGAACACTTTCCATCAACTTATCCACCACAGACGTCAGACTCACAGGTCTATAATTTTCAGGCTTACATTTGGACCCTTTCTTAAACAGCGGAACCACATGCGCCACCCTCCAATCTTTTGGCACTACCCCCATGACCAGTGACATCCTAAATATCTCTGATAATGGCCCCACTATCTGTCCACAAGCCTCCCTGAGTGTCCTTGGGAATATTTTGTCCGGTCCCGGAGATTTATCCACCTTTATCTTTTTTAACACAGCCATCACTACCTCCTCGGTTATCCTTATATGCTTCATGACCTCCCCACTATTTTTCTTTACCTCAACTGGTTCAATATTTTTTTGCCTAGTGAATACCGAGGCAAAGAAATCATTCAAAATTTCTCCCATTTCCTCTGACTTCTCACTCAGCCTACCCTCGCTATCTACAAGGGGTCCAATTTTATCCCTCACTAATCTTTTACTTTTAATGTACCAATAGAAACCCTTTGGATTTATTTTTACTCTGTCTGCCAAAGCTCTTCGTGCCTTTTTTTGACCTTTCTAATTTCTTTCTTAAGATTCCTTCTACACTCCTTGTAGTCCTCCTTCAAACTCTCAGCTCCCTGCTCTTTATACCTCTTCTACACCTCCCTTTTTCTCCTAGCCAAATTTCCAATATTCCTCGAAAACCAAGCCTCCCTATGACTTCCAGTCTTTCCTTTGATCCTCACTGGGACATATCTACTCTGTACCCTCAAAATTTATTTTTTTAATATCCTCCATTTTCATTTACATCCTTACCTGAAAATATCCTGTCCCACTCAAAACTCCCCAAATCCCTTCTTATTCCTTCGAAATTTGCTCTTCTCCAATCTAGAACCTCAACTTTAGGCCCCTCCTTGCCCTTCCCTAAAACTACCCGAAAACTAACAGAGTTATGATCACTAGAACCAATTTGTTCTCCAACATTAATGTCCGATACCTGACCTAGCTCGTTCCCTAACAGGAGATCTAGTATTACACTGTCCCGAGTCGGTTCTTCTACTAATTGATTTAGAATTCATATTTATTTCTCAAATGCTCGCATGACATTAATTGACCCCTTTCATAACAATTTTGAACATTTATAATCCCCTTACAAAACCAAATATCCAAACATTGATGATCATTTGAGAAAGATGTTCGAGGATTTTGAATCAAAGATATTTTGGGCGATCTACATCCTCCTACACCAATTTCATCATTTATTTTATTCCATATATTAATCAAGTGCTTTTACAATGGTTTATCTTTATCATCAACCATCAATTTTGCATCCCATTTATATATAAATTCTTCTGCTTTTCTCTCTCCCATTTTATCCAATTCTATTTTAATCCCTGCTGATTTTTCTCCTTCAATATAAGGGAAAAATCTCATTTGTGCCGCTCGATAATAATTTTTGAAATTAGGAAACTGTATGCATCCCAATTCATATTTCCACTCTAACTTCTCTTTAGAGACTCTTGACATTTTACCTTTCCAGAAGAATTGCCTTACATATTTATTCAATTCTTGAAAAACCTTTTTGAGGTCTTGAAATAGGTAATGTGTTAAAAATATGTTGTATTATTGGGAATATATGCATCTTAACAAAGTTAACCCTTCCCACTAAAGTTATAGGTAAATTAATCCATTTAACAAAATCTTTAGGAACATAGAAAGTAGGAACAGAAGTAGGCCAAAAATGGCCCATTGAGCCTGCTCCGCCATTCAATACGATCATGACTGATCTAATTTATGACCTAACTCCACCTACCTGCCTTCTCCCCATATCCCATAATTCCTCTATCATGTAAAAATTTATCTAACCGAATTTTAAATATGTCTAATGAAGCAGCCTCAACCACTTCCCCGGATAGAGAATTCCAAACATTCACTACTCTCTGGGAAAAACTATTTTTCCTCATCTTTGTCCTAAATCTACTCCCCCGAATCTTGAGACTGTGTCCTCTCATTTTAGTTTCCCCGGCTCAATCTTTTTAAGTAATGACAAATAATTCAATTGATATAGATTTTTCAAATTATTATCCATGAAAATGCCTAAGTATTTAATATCCTCTTTTGGCCATTTGAACTGGGTATCCTTTGGCATTGAGTTTAATCAACTTCCATTAATGACATAATTTCAAGTTAATCCCAATTTACTTTATAATCTGAAAATGTTCCATATTCATCGAATTTAACATATAATTTTCTTAAAGATGACTCAGGCTCAGTCAAGTATATTAAGATGTCATTTCAAATAAATTAATTTTATGTTCTCCTTGAACTCCCTTAAATCCCTTAATTTCCAAATCACTCCAAATTGCTTCAGCTGGTGGTTCTATAGCTAAAGTAAACAAAGCTGGAGATAAGGAATATCCTTGTCTACTTGATCTCGCTAACTGAAATGGGGCAGATACTTGTTCATTATACAATGCCCTAATTCAATTTACAAAAGTCAATCAAAATCCAAATTATTCCAACACCTTAAACAAAAAGTCCCATTCCAAACTATCAAATACTTTTTTTTCTACATCTAGTGCCATTGCAACACTGACATCTTTTTTTGAAATAGATGAATTATAGCTACATTTTTAGATGACTGTCTTTTATTTACAAACCGTTTCTGATCCATATTTTTTAATTTAGGCAACAGTTTAGCCATCGTATTTGCCAAAACTTTTGCAACAATTATATAATCCAATCAGCTATGATATTATGAATGGCAGATCAGGCGAGATGGACCAGATGGCCGACTCCTGCTCCTGTTTCCTGTGTTCTCATGTTGATTGTCACCTCTGAGGGATTTGCAGGATCTACCACTGGGAAGGTAGTTGGAGCTGTTGAGGATGGGTTTCTGGGTTATTTGGGTCACGATTTACTACCTCCAATATCTATGCTGGGTACACCTTCTTCATGCAATGATTCCCCATCACTTTCAATGGCCTTGAGAAAGAGACTCCCAGGCGTTTATGGGCATGCTATATTTCTTCAAGGGGGCTGTGGCTATACCCATGAATCTTTTCTCTGCTCTTCTACATCAGAACTCAGATTAGGATGCTTGTTCAAGAAGACTGGTGTCAGATATATGAACAACATGGCCCATCCTAATGATGGGAAGGTGAGGTGCAACAGTGGCTCAACACCCAGTGCGGCTGTCTTCACATTATTCAATCCAGGTTTGATCTTGACGTAGAGCTGTAGAGACAGACAGCATGGAACAAGGCCTTTCAGCCCAAATCATCTGTGCTGACCATGTTGTCTATCCAAGCGTGTCTGTGTTGTGCATATTTGATAAGCGCATTGGCTCAGCTAGGAGAGCTGTTACCTCACAGCACTGGAGATCTAACATCAATCGTTGGTGCTGCCTGTGTGGAGTTTGCCTGGTCCATAAAATTCTGCCTAGTTCATTCTTGGAGTATTTCATTCATTTCTTGCCACCTTGTTAAAAAAAGATGCAACTGCTTTAAAGAGTGCGCAGAGGAGATTTATGAGGATGTTGCCTTGGTTGGAGAATGTAACTTACAAAGCAAGACTGACACAGCTGGGTCTTTTCTCTTTGGAGCAACAAAGGATGTAAGGTGACTATTTTTTCTTTGGCTTGGCTTCAAGGACGAAGATTTATGGAGGGGTAATGTCCACGTCAGCTGCAGGCTCGTTTGTGGCTGACAAGTCCGATGCGGGACAGGCAGACATGGTTGCAGCGGTTGCAAGGGAAAATTGGTGGGTTAGGGTTTGGGTGTTGGGTTTTTCCTCCTTTGTCTTTTGTCATTGAGGTGGGCTCTGCGGTCTTCTTCAAAGGAGGTTGCTGCCCGCCGAACTGTGAGGTGCCAAGATGCACGGTTTGAAGCGATATCAGCCCACTGATGGTGGTCAATGTGGCAGGCACCAAGAGATTTCTTTAGGCAGTCCTTGTACCTCTACCACCTTATGTAAGGTGACTTAATAGAGGCTAATACGATTATAAGGGGCTGACAAGGAATAGGCATCCAGCACTTTTTTTTATTCACTGGGGCAACAATAGCACATATCAGATGACATTGTTTTAAAGTGTGTGGAGGAAAGTTTAGGGGAGACATCTATGCTATTTGATCTGACCCCGATCTCTGAATCTGTCATGATGAATGAATGTGTGGCACAGATCATGTAGTGTTAGCACAATGCTATTACAGTGCCTGCGACCCGGGTTCAAGTCCAGTGCAGTCTGCGTGGGTTTTCTTCCAGGTTTTCCGGTTTCTACCACCCTCTAAAAACGTATGGAATTTGTTAGGTTGATTGGGTGTGATAGAGCGGCCTTGGTTTCATAGGCTGGAAAGGCCTTTTGCTGTGTGGCATCATTAAAATTAACATTATTGCAATTTACTTAAGTAAAACGTGCAGATGGAATGGAAGTCTTACTTGCTGCAGCTTCCCACTTATGTAAAACACACAGCAATTAAAACGAGAGAAGAAAATGTAAAAGAAAGAGGGGAAAAGATAATAATATTCACATTTATAATTTATAATTTAGACCTACAACTCAGTAACACCCCTTTTGGCTCTCAAGCCCATGCCCGCCTAATTACACCCAATTGACCTACAGCCATGGTGCATTTTGAACAGGGTGAAGAAACTGGAGCCCCCGGGGAAAAGCCATGCAGACACGGGGAGAATGTGCAAACTCCTCACAGACAGTGGGGGATTCGAACCCCATCCCTGGTGCTGTAAAGGTGTTGTGCTAACCGCTACATGGACTATGCCACCCTTGGTCTGTGACGGAAACAAATGTGGTGTGTCGGTAATCCACTCAGATCTTTGACTGTCTTGAAGTAATGAAGTAGTTGGAGGTTCAAGAGCCTGATAGGTATTGGAAATAAATTAGTCCTGAAGGCAAACTTTAGGCTTCTGTAACTTATGCCTAAAGGTAACAGTGAGAGGTGGTTCTGACCAGGGTGATAGAGGTCTTTTATGATCTCAGATTTCAGATTTATTGTTAGAGTACATACATGATATCACATACAACCCTGAGATTCTTTTTTCATGCAGGAGTGGCAGAATTACCACTTATTGGTAATGCAAAAAATAAACTGTGCACAGCGTAGACATGTAAACAAATAAAAGAACTGTGAATAGGTCATGAATGTAAACAAATTGACTGCTCAATACAGAGAGAAAATCAGTGAAATGCTCAAGTAACAGTCCTAAATGAGTCTCTGATTGAGTTTTTCATTGAGATGGAGGGGTAGCAGGTGTTCCTGAACCTGGTGGCGCAAGTCTTGTGGCACCTGTACCCCCTTCCTGATGGCAGCAGCGAGAACAGAGCGTGTGCTGGGTGGTAGACGTTCTCAATAGTGGGGAGGGTTTACCTGGAATATCCCTACCTCTCGGAGGGCTTTAAACTCTGAGACAGTGACTCCCAAGAACATAAATTTGCTCACCCTCTTCACCTCTTATCCCCCACTGGATTGTATACCTCAGCTTTCCCTGCCTGAAGTCAACAATGAGCTCTATAGTTTTGATGACATTGAGGTTGCTGTTGGTGCCCCATTGAGCCAAGTTTTCCATCTCCATTCTGTACGCTGACTCATCCCGTTCCTTTACTGTGGTATCATTACCAAATTTGTAGATGGGGCCATTGTCATACGAAGCTACTCAGTCGTAGATGGAAAATGAGTAGAGCAGGGGGCTAAGAACGCAGCCCTGTGGTGCTCCAGTATTAATGAAGATTGTGGAGGAGAAATCCTTCCCAAACTTCACTGATTGTGGTCTGGAGGTGAGGAAATCCAGGATCCAATTACACAGTGGGGTGTTAACGCCCAGGTGTTGGAGTTTGCTGATCAGTTTTGAGGGGATCATGGTGTTAAATGCTGAACTGTAGTCCACAAAGAGCATCCTGGTGTATGCATCTTTGCTGTTTAGGTGTTCCAGGGCTTTGTGTAGAGCCAGTGAAATGGTATCTGCCATAGACCTGTTGCTACAATAAGTGAACTGGAATGGATCCATGTCACTGCTCAGACAGGAGCTGATCTGCTTCATTACCAGCCTTTCAAAACATTTCATTTGGCTGCTCTTCGAGGCAGTGCCTCTTGGCTAGGTGGTTATTGCTCAAGGTGAACATGGCTGGAGGTATGATATTATTGTTGAGTAAATCAAGTGATCTTCTGTTCAAGGCTCTCGGTTTTCAGATTTGAGATGGATTATCAGAGATAGTACAGATTCTATCACCAATGTGTCTATGTACAGATGGTCATGTAGGATGACTGTGATTGGTTGAGAGTGTAGCCACACCTACTGGCAGGTCTTAAAGGGTTGCTCCTAGCCAGACCAGGTCATTTTGGATTGGTCGACCTACATGTGATACGCTACAGTCTTCTAGTTAATAAAAGCCTTGGTTTGGATCAACAAGCCTTTGATTCTTTCGACTCGCTCTACACAGAGTACATACATAACATCACATACAACCTGAGATTCTTTTCCCTGCGGGCATGGCAGAATTACCACTTACTGGTAGTGTGAAAAGACTTCAGACAGCGTAAACAAATAAAGAACTGTAAACAGATAACGAATGTAAAACTGACTGTGCAAGATAGAGAGAGAGAAAAATATCTCTAAAGTGCAAAAGACCTTAAATGAGTCCCTGATTGAGTTTGTTGTTGAGGAGTCTGATGGTGGAGAGGGAGCAACTATTCCTGAACCTGGTGGTGCAAGTCTTGTGGCACCTATACCTCTTTCCTGACGGCAGCAGCGAGAACAGTGGTGAGGGTCTTTGATGATTGCTGCTGCTCTCTGACAGCAGCGTCCCCGTGGATGTTCTCGATAATGGGGAGGGTTTCGCCTGTGATGCCCTGGGCTGGTTCTACTATCTTTTTAGGGTTTTACGCTCATGGGTATTGATGTCCCCATTCCAGACTGTGATGCAGCCGTCGGCACACTTTCCACCGCACATCTGTAGAAATTTGCCAGGGTTTCTGGTGTTGTATCAAACCTCCGCCAACGCCTAAGGAAGTAGAGGTGCTGATGTGCTTTCTTTACAATGACATTAGGGTGTTGGGTCCAGGCAAGACCCTGTGAGATAGTGATTCCCAAGAACTTAAATTTGCTCACTCTATCCACCTCTGAGTTCTAATTCACATGTTCATATGAAAACTCACTTTTGCGAACAATTAGCAAGATAAATATATTTTTTTTCTGGAAGGGCATTGATGAGACAGATGGTTTCATTGCTATCTCATTGCTACCAACTCAGACTTATTAAATAAACTAGATTTAAATTGCTGAGCTTTCTCTGGTGGGATTTCAATCACTGTTTCCAGATCATTCATCTAATCTGTTGGATTGGTGGTCCAGCATTGTGCTGTCCTAAGAAAGTCATGAGACAAGAACCCATTGTTTGAAAAAGAGTAGCTACAGTGGGCCAAGTGGCCTCTCTGGAGCTGAATGCTTTGACATGCAATATGGTGCACAGTTACATGGAGTAGTGTGTGCAGTTCTGGGCATCCCACTGTAAGAAAGATATCATTAAGCTCAAAAGGGGGCAGAAAAGATTCACGAGAATGTTCGTGGGATGTGAGGGCTTGTTTTCTCCCTGGAGTGTAGGAGCTGAGTGGGCATTTCATCGGGTTGTTCAGAATAATGAGGTAAATAGTCATCGCCTTTTTCCCATAAAAGGCAAGTCTGAAAACCAGACATTATGGATTTATTATATGCGGCACTGTGGGCGTAGCGGTTAGCACAATGCCTTTACAGCGTCAGCGATCGGGACTGGGGTTCAAATCTCGTGCTGTCTGTTAGGAATTTGCACGGTCTCTCTGTGTCTACTTGGGTTTTCCCCGGGGGCTCCAGTTTCCTCCCATTGTTCGAAACCCACTGGGGGTGTAGGTGTAATTGGGTGGCACGGATTTGTGGGCCGAAATGGCCTGTTTCCATCAACGTTTAAGAAATGTAATTTTTTTTAAAATTACAAATTATTTAAGACGAGAGGGGAAAGATTTAAAATGGACCTGAGGGGCACATTCTTCACAATACTGAATGAGCTGCCAGAGGAAATGGTGTTATTCTACCTTCAAAAGACATTTAATCAGGTAGATGGATAGGAATGATTTAAACTTGAGTGAGTTAGACAAAGAATAAATTAAGCCATTGGCCCCACAGTTTAATCAACTGGTTCCCTATCCCTTCCCCAACTGGTTCCATCTGTACATGGACCCTTTTTCATCTAGTTGCTTTTCAGATTTGAGCATCTGCAGCCTTGACATCAAATTGCAGCCTCTGTTTCTCCCTCCACCCTCACCCTCCCCCGCCTGCCTCCCTCTGCCCCTCATCCCCCACCTCATCAGGACCCACTGATCACCTGGCAGGCCCTGCTTCATTTCTTCCCCTTATGTCTTTACCCCAGTCTCACCTTGTATTTTATAGCCAATTTATAGTGGTATCCCTAGATGCAGAGAAAACATTTGACCATATAGAGTGGGATTTGTTATTCAAAGTGCTGGAAAAATTGGAGCTGGGGCCAACTTTTATAAATTGGATAAGGACACCATATCAAGCGCCCAAGGCTAAAGTTGTGACCAATGGTCATATTTCTCCAGCTTTCCCACTATCTACATCTAGTAGGGAGGGGTGTCCACTATTACCAGCTCTATTTATTTTAGCTATTGCACCATTAGCTGAGGCTATTGGATGGGATCCAGACATTATGGGATTCAGGGTGGGCCAGGAAGAGCACAAAATCAATTTATATGCTGATGAAGTGCTGGTATATCTGTCAGGCCTAGAAAACTCACTTGCTAAACTACAGTCTATTCTGGAAGATTATGGGGAGGTTTTTGAATATAAGATCAATTGGGGTAAATGCAAGATTATGCCATTTACTAAAGGGGATTACATCCAGTTCGAACAAAATAGTGAACTGAAGTGGCCAAAAAATGGGATCAAATACCTAGGAGTTAGAGTGGATAATAATTTGAATAATTTATATAAGTTGAATTATACCTCTTTGGTTAGAAAGACTGAGGAAGACTTGAATAAATGGATGGCCTTGCCTAGCACACTGGTAGGTAGGGTCATTTGTGTTAAAATGAAAGTGTTGCTGAGACTTCAATATCTCTTCCGGACTTTGCCCGTGGTGTTGCCCCGAGAATTCTTTCAAAGCCTTCACTCGCATATTAGAGGATTTCTTTGGAATGATAAGGTAGCCAGAAACTCCAAGGAGAAATTAACATGGGACTACAGTCTGGGTGGTTTAAAAAATAAACCAGACTTTAAAAAATAATATTGGGCAGCTCAGACTAGGTATATCAGCTCTCTATTTGAGGGAGAAGGAGTAGCATTCTGGGCACAAATTGGTCTAAACACGGTGGGCAAGAAGGTAGCAGGGGATTGTATTTATAAATGGAATACTAAACTGTTATCTGGCAGAAAAAAAGTAGTTCCATACTAAAACATGACATTGTTATTTGGAATAAAATTAGCCAGCGTATCAGAGTAAAAGGGGGACTGTCTCCAAAAATGCCCCTGACTCCTAATAGGTTGATCGCATTGACAGTAGATAACAAGATCCTGGACACCTGGTGCCGGAAAGGGATCAGGTGTATCGAGGACTGTTACGAGCAGGGGCAACTAATGTCATTTGAACATCTTAGGAATAAATATAATTTATCAAATAAGGCATTCCTCTGCTACCTTCAGATTTCTTGAGGGACAAATTAGGTCCATTAATGACCTTATTGATGTGCACTGATGTGATTCGAAAGGGGAACACTAGAAAATTTATTTTGGCAATTTATTCCCTGCTCCATAAATCAAGGCGAAGGTGGGAGTTGGATTTAGGAATAACAATTAATGAGCAGTGCTGGTCAGACCTGTGTCAGATCAGAACGACAGCAATTATAAATGCAAGATATAGGCGGTGCAATACAACTTCCTTCACCAGTTATATTTGATGCCGCAAAAATTGAACAAGGCTAAGGCAGAAATTTCAGTCCAATGCATAACAGCAGGAACCTGTGTGCTCATGAACTGGACCACCAAGGTGAGGCCCTTTTGGGTAGATCTTGGCCAAGTCTTTGAAAGAATTATAAGTAAAGTCGTCCCACAGAATCCAGAGCTGTTCCTGGTGAACATAAGACTTACGATGAAGCTGTCCCAATTTCAAATACAATTCATAATGGCAGTTGCCAGGAAATGCATAACAGTTACCTGGAAACCTGACTCCCATCTAGATACTGTCCATTGGAACATGGAAATGTGGAGCTGTGTTCCACTGGAGAAAATTACCTAATCCGAGAAAAAAAATAGTACATTCCTTGAAATTTGGCGAACATATTTAAATTACGTTGGAGCACAGGTATCCATCCCCTATTCCACCTATCTACCCTTCCATGGATTAGGGTAGTTGTTCCATCATACCACAATCGAGAACAGCCAAGGAAAAGTGCCAGCCTGGGTGCTGAGATGTGGCAAATCCACAAACCTTATTTATTGGTTAATTTCTTTTCCATTTTCTCCTTTGTTCCTGTTAGTCTGGGTTTATGAATGTGGATCTTGATGTGTGTCTGCCCCTAAATGGATCAGTATGTCTAGAAAGACCCCCAGAGCTAAGAAGCTTCTTGACAGGAATAAGGGGCAGGGACGATTCCAATGCAGATTCCCTTACCTATATTGTAGATGTCTTGAGTATGAATGTGAGGTGTGGAGGGAAGGGGTGGGTGGGGGTGGGGGAATGACTTGAACTTGGTGGTTGATTTTGTACATGGCTATAATTATATTCATAAATATTTAAATAGAAAAACTGAGTTTGAAAAATTATAAATAAAAAATTCAAAATAAAATTCACATTAGGCTAGGAAAACACTAAAGTCTGCAGTCACCGTGGTTGAAGTTAAAACACAATGCTGGAGAAACTCAGCAGGTTTTTTTTCAATAAACATACAAAATTTATTCAACTACAACATTATAAGCACAAACCACACAGAGACCTACAACTAAAACCAAAAAAGCACCATTCTTTGGCTTGGCTTCGCGGACGAAGATTTATGGAGGGGTAAATGTCCACGTCAGCTGCAGGCTCGTTTATGGCTGACAAGTCCGATGCGGGACAGGCAGACACGGTTGCAGGGGAAAATTGGTGGGTTGGGGTTGGGTGTTGGGTTTTTCCTCCTTTGTCTTTTGTCAGTGAGGTGGCACCATAACGTGGCAGTAATTACAACCACCTCTCTAATACACATCAAATTAAAACACGATCTGCCACACATGCGATCTGCTGGGGTGCGGGGGGGAGCCACTATTCCCTGAACTTGGCCACCGTCCCCTCACACATCGCGTGGTCCCACTCCAACATCGCGCAGGCCTGTACGTAACCCTGAAAGATGGGCGGGGATTTGGCTCTCTCCCCCATCCCCTCACCCGCCTGCTGCCTTGGCCTGTGATTGGCCAGTTTCACCAACCCCGACAGCAACCCCACAAGGAGATCCTCTGAATGCCCGGTCCCCTTCTACACCGGGTTGCTGTAGATCAGGAGCGGGACAGGCTGAAGTGCAACCAGAATTTGAGGAGAAGCCCCTTCAGGTAGGCGAAGAGGGGCTGCAGCCTCACGCACTCCGCAAAGATGCAGTACACTGTCTCCTCCCAGAGGCAGAAGTGACATGCGGCCTGGGTGTCGATGAACCGACTCAGGACCCGATTACATGGCACTGCTCGGTGCACTGCTCTCCACCCCAGGTCCCTGATGTAAAGGGGAGGGCTCCTGCAATACAGGAACTTCCACTGGGGAATCCCCTCGATGCCAGGCGATAAAAACCAGACCGCCATGGCATGCCTAGACGAATGACGAGGGGGAGGAAGTGGAAAGCGTGCAGCACTAGCCCGTACAGGAACCGCTTCGGTGCATCCTGGAATGGCACAGGGCAAATCTCCGCGAGACGGCTCACGTTATGCCAGACCAGTTCCTGCAAAACCCGTTGGGCTTTCGGTCCAGCGAGAAACTCCGGCTGATCGAGGCTCAGCACATCTGGGACTGTTCCAATCCCCTCCCTCCCAAGCCCCCCAAAAAGTGTCCTTCATATAAAGATACACAAAAGATGTTTCGGGCTTGAGCACCTCATCAGGAATGAAGCCCTTAGTGAGGTACTCAAGCCCAAAATGTCAGTTGTCTATCTTTATTTTTGCTACATAAAGGACACTGTTTGATCTGCTGAGTTTCTCCAGCCTGTTGCGTTTTTAGAATAGGGTGGGACTTTTTTCCTGGAACACGGAAGGGTGAGAGGTGACCTCAGAAAGCTATATCAAGTCATGAAGCGTCTAGAGATTATGCGGATGGTATTTGTCTTTTCCTCAGGGCAGTGGAGTCTAAAATGAGGCTTAAGGTGAGAGAGTAAAAATTTAACAGGGATCTGAAAGGCAACATTTTCCCCACAAAGGGTGGCGGGAAGAAGGGATGAACTAACAGAGGAAGCAGATGCGGAGATAGAATTATGGGGCTTACAGTGCATTTGGACAGGTATGTGGATAGGAAAGGTTCAGAGGGACATGGCTCAAATGCAGGTAAATGCAATCAGCTTGGGGAGGCAACTGAGTGAGTTGGGCAGAAAGGCCTGTTTTTGTGCTGTATTAGCTGATGACTTAATGACACAGGAGGGCACCGTTTGTAAGGCGAGAGGGGAAAAAACCTGAAGGGGAACTGAGCATTTGGCACAGAGAGAGGGGAGCGGGTGGAACGAGCTGTCAGAACGGGAGCTGGGAGTGTGTGCAATTATAAAATTCCGAAAAGTACACAAAGACTGGAAAGATTGATGGTCAGCACAAACGAAATGGTCCAAAAGTCCATTCCTGTGCTATGTTATGAGGGTCATGGATCAAATAGAGGCAAGTGGAATTAGTTCAGCCGACACCTTGCTCGGTGAGGTCCAGTTGAGGTGAAGGCCTCGTTCCCTTGCTGTATAATTCTATTACTCCAATTCATTTATAATTCACAGCGATATTGGAATGCTTTATATTAAATTAGTTGTACCTTTTTAATGAGTTACATTTTATTCATAGACTGGTTCGTATTATTAATAAGTACCCTATCCTGCACTGTCTGTAAGGAGTTTGTACGTTCTGCGTGGCTTTTCCCTGGGTGCTGTGGGCTGCTCCCACCCTTCAAAATGTACAGGGGTTATAAGTCAGTCAGGAATCATGGAGCATCATGGCCTGCTGTATGTCTCAATTTAAAAATTAAAACCTTAAAAGGGTGTTGAGTTGTGCTGTTTCTCTGCGGCTTGGCGACCTAGATCAGTGGTTCTCAACCTTTATCTTTCCACTCACACACCACTTGAAGTATTCCCTATGCCATCTGTGCGCTGTAAGGGATTTCTTAAGGTGGGATGTGGGTGGAAAGAAAAAGTTTGAAAACCACTGTTTTAATCGTCCCTCATTGACTCGTGATGTGCACGGTTTCATAACTCCGAAGGAAATGGGCCAATGACAATTTTTCTCAAGCCAAATATTTCAGTTACAATTGGGTCTAGAGCAGTGATTCTCAACCTTCCCTTCCCCCCCCACATAAGCAACCCCTCACTGATCACAGAGCACCAATGGCAGAGGGATTACTTAAAGTGGTATGTGAGTGGAAAGATAAAGGTTGAGAACCACTGAGCTATATCCTACCTGGATGGGTTCAGGATGATCTGGAGAACTACATGACACTCTCACCCTTTGCAAAACTGACAGTGGGTAGAACCCCAGCGTCGTTGGTAATGTAGTGATTGACTTGCACCTCCGGACATCACGATAGATCCATATACAAATGTGGCATCAAGAGGAGATCAAGGACAGCATCAGTACTTCTGCTGCCCAGCACATCATAACCTCATGAGGACAGTGTGTTGAGGGTGGGGGTGTGGGCAGTCAAAGCAATGCACGACTGAGATGGAAAAAGGGAAACCAATGTCAGTTGGATGGCATAAGATACTTGGTTTCAACATTTTAATTTTATTTTAACAATAAAACACAATAGAAAGCCCTTCTGACCCATGAAACTCATGCTGCCCAATTACACCCAAGTAACCTACCAACCCCATATGTTTTTGGATTCTGCCTGACCCACTGAACCCCTCCAGAAGCCTTGTTTTTATTTTGCTCCATTTAAAGCAGTGGTTGTCAAACCGCTCCCCCCCACCCCCAAACTCACATTCCACTTTAAGTAATCCCTATGCCAGGGGTTTCCAACCTGGGGTATATGTACTCCCAGTGGTACATTTGTACTTTTCAGGGGGTATATTGTGTCTGAGAGAATAACCACTACTGTACAATACATGGTGTTGTAATCTGCAGTTAAATTGCACAATGTCATGATTTTTTATCCTTAATTTTTAGGGGTACACGGGAACCAATAAAAATGTCCAAGGGGTACAGAGAAACAAAAAGCTTTGAAACCCCTACCCTGTGCTATAGGTGCTCTGTGATTAATAAGGGATTACTAATCCCTTATTAATCACAGAGGTATGTGGGAGGAAAGAAAAAGTTTGAAAACCACTGTTTTAATTGTACCTCATTGACTCGTTATGTGCACGGTTTCAGAACTCCAAAGGAAATGGACCAATGACCATTCTTCTCAAGCAAGATATTTCAGTAAAAATTGGGTCTAGAGCAGTGGTTCTCAGCCTTCCCTTCCCACTCACATCCCATCTGAAGCAATCCCTTACCAATCACAGAGTGCTTATAGCACAGGGATTACTTCAGGTGGAATGTGAGTTGAGGGGGGGGGGGGGCACAGTTTGAAAACCACTGATTTAAAGGAAGCAGACTCTCGCAGGAACTGCTGCGATTGCCCCCAAAAGGACCAGGCTTATTAGGTGAGTAAAAAGTAGTAAGCGAGGTGTAGCCCGAAGCCAGACCAGATTTGATTGACGGAAAATATGCCCAATCCCCTCCATTTTGATCGGGTGAAGCGTGACCTTGTATTCTGCCAATAGGAAAACGGGAAGAGGCAGACTAAACAAGTGCCATAACGAATTGCATTTTGTTACAGCCTGCAAAGTAATTTACAAGCTGCAAGATAATAGCGAGCTAATAATCTGTTTTAGTCAAATGTTGGTTGAGGAGTCATTATTAGCTAGTTGCACCAAAGTGATGGCCAGGTGCTGCAAATCTGGGGGAGATTAGTCATCATTAGGGATGCACAGTGACCAATAATTAAAGTTGTTTATTTCTGCTGTTGTGGAAAGTATGCAGAGCATAATTGAAAATCTGCCTTGAGGAAGCTGCTCGGGGCCAGCAGTTCAATGTGCATTAGACACGCAATTGAGGTGCTTAGTTGCAATCAGTCCACATGCAGCAGAACACCCTGATGGAGAGCACGCACAAATGTTATCACAAATAACAAAAGTGAATGCCTGCTGCCTGTGATAAATAAATAGAGCTGGAGGCGAACTTGGATAAGTGAGGCACTTCGTCATGATGAAGAAGGTCTCCAGGGCTTCAGCCCAAGCCTTGTAGATAAAGACGTACGGGAGACAGCACAGGAGAATGCAGATGATGGAATGAGGAGACTGACGCAATCTGCTGAGGGAGAGCGGCGGGCTGGGCACTATCGGCAGGAGGGAAAAAAAAAGACCAGCCGACTTTTTGGGCCGGAACCCTTCTTTGAGAAGGGGCGGCTCGTGTGATGAGGGCAGGGTGGGAGGGGTTAGCGAAGTGGGGAGGCAGAGGATGATGGACGGAGGCAGTTGACTGGCAGATGCAAAGGGAGAGAGAGTGAAAAATACGAAGGGAGCCAGGTGAAGGAAGAAGAGATTGATCATCTGTCAGGGAACAGGTGTGAGGGCATGAGGGTTTGCAGGGTAATGGGTTACAGCGGGGCTGGCTGAGAACACAGAGCTGCTGGAGTCTCGTAGCATCCATAGGAGGTAAAGATATTGTACCGACGTTTTGGGCTTGAGTCTTTCCTCAAGGTATGAGTATGAGTTGTGGGTCTGTACTCCTCATCCTCCCCTTCTTTCCCTCTTCTCCCAAGCCTTTAATGCAGACACCCGTCTGAGTACCTGCAGTATTTGTGTTTTTACTGCAATCACAGCATCTGCAGACTTTTGTGTTTCACTCCAGTGGGGCAGAGCTATGGAAGGCAGTTGACTCCCTGCACTGATGAACCTCTCCTTGTTACTCTGTTCACAACCTGCTCCAACACCCAAAAAAGGATTGTCTGCACTTTGATCAAGCGACTTTATTTACTCATTAATAACTGTAATTATTTATTATCTATCTGCTTTGTATTTATTGTCTCTTTTTAATTCAATTAAGTGTACTATTGTAATTGTTTTTTTAAATTGTTTTTTTGCAGTTGTTTTCAATTATAGTGTGACGGTTTGGCTGAAGCAATTAAGAATGTTAGTAGATTTGTACATTATGCACTGAATACGGCAATAAACTCATTGTCATTTAATTGTCCGACATTTCCTCTGGAGGGTCCATGAATGCTGTGACAATGGTGAGCGAGGTAAACAGAGGGTGAGACAGAGAAAGGGGATAGGCACAGAGGAGTGAGGGAGGGGGTGTGAGTGAATGAGAGAGGTAGAGATGGGCAGGGGGAGTTCAAATACTTTCTCTGTCCCTAACCTTCTCACACTCCCTGTCATTTATGACTGTCCAGAGAGCGAAAGTATACACAATGTTTTTAAATGAGGTGAATATAAAGCAACACTTTGACTTACAGGTGATGTGGCCCTCAGGGTATCAATAGGGCAGCTGATGAGAATAGCTGCACTAATGGGTAAGGTCTGTCACCATCTCCACCCAGTCAGTGGATAGGGTCTGTCACCGTCTCCACCCAGTGAGTGGATAGGGTCTGTCACCATCTCCACCCAGTGAGTGGATAGGGTCTGTCACCGTCTCCACCCAGTGAGTGGATAGGGTCTGTCACCATCTCCACCCAGTCAGTGGATAGGGTCTGTCACCGTCTCCACCCAGTCAGTGGATAGGGTCTGTCACCATTTCCACCCAGTCAGTGGAGAGGGTCTGTAACTGTCTCCACTATGATTGGGTAGGGTCTGTAACCATCTCCATTATCAGTGGGTAGGACCTCTAACCAGTCTCCACTATCAGTGGGTGGGATTTCTAATCATTAATAAATCAATGGATGGGGTCTGTACCCTCTGTCCACTCTGTTAAGGACTGGGTTGGATATTCTTGATCCCATTGATTGGGCACCCAATCGCAGTCTCCTTTTTTCTATTTTTTTTTATTTTTAGATGTTTGCAGTTTTTGAAGAGAAAGCAGAAATGCTGCAATTTATTTCATCATCTAAGGTCTGGACCCTGTGAGCTGAACTCTCCCTCTGGCCTGCTGACCGTTTCCAGTGTTTTCTAGTGTTTATTTCAAAGTTGTGGAATTTAGAGTGTCCCATTTCAGGTCCTGCCCGTCGGATGTACCTCTTCACTTGGCTCTTCCATGATGATCAATGCTCTTCACTCAAGGTTCTCAAAAGCCTGATGGATGACAGCTTTAGAAATGGTTGGATGCTTGCAGTGTGATTGATGAACAGACCTAAATCCTCTTCATTCCAGCCAGGGGTAACTCTTCCATGTTTCAAATCATTTAAACTCCTGCCACTTCTCACAAGCATTTCCTAATTTCTAAACAGAAGCCCATCCGTCATTCCTCTGCTCTTTTTGCAATTAGCCCAAAATCCCTTTCAATCACATTAATCTCTTTCTGTCTAATTGCCTGACCCATGAATTTTATCGTTTTGCTTCTGTAATACATGATAGAGTATCATTAAAACATAACATGAACAGAATGGTTCCCTGTAGAATTCTGCTGTGGCTGTGCCGAAGATATGACAAAGTTTTAAGCCACCTGAATAACGCACGAACATTATTTCAAGTCATCGAGTTAACCAGCATGGAAACGGACCTTTCAGCACCTTCACATTGGTCAAGTGGCCAATTTGATCCAGACGCCTTTTTAATATATAAACCTGCTGGAGAAACTCAGCAGGTCATGCAGCATCTCTTGGAAGTAAAGGGTAACCAGTGTTTCGGCCCTGGCCCCTTCGTGAGTGCAACCAAAAAGACAGGTGAACATCTGAATCAAAAGATGGGGGGGGGGGGGAGGAGAGGGAGGAACATAGGCTACCAGGTAAAATGTCAAAATGTCCTAGGTGGTTACAGGTGGGAGGGTAGAATAGAAAAGAATTGAGTTGTAATAGGCTCTATCAATAACCACAGAGTCATAAGCTGCAGGAACAATAGGCTTTAATGCACACAAAACTTTGGCTTGCCCGGATCCAGGTACAGGACTGCTGGAAAAGGGGGAGGTAGTGTGGCCTTTATGGCCAGGGCAAAAATGAAGGAGACTTAAGGGATGAGTCATTAGTGGGTGGGTCAGCCTCACATATATACAATAATGGAGGAAAACACATCAGTACAAGTTGCTTGAGGGAAAGGGTAGGGTAGGAGAAGGAAGGGAAGTGGATGGGGGGATTTGGAGGAAGGGAGAGAGGGAAAGAGAGACCTAGAGGATTTAGGTCTGTTCATCAATCACACTGCAAGCATCCAACCATTTCTAAAGCTGTCATCCATCAGGCTTTTGAGAACCTTGAGTGAAGAGCATTGATCATCATGGAAGAGCCAAGTGAAGAGGTACATCCGACGGGCAGGACCTGAAATGGGACACTCTAAATTCCACAAATTTGAAATAAACACTAGAAAACAGAAATTGGAGGAGTTGATGTTTGGGCCTTTTGGTGGGAGACAGCCATGACGGATTAGATCCTCCAATTTGCGGGGTTATTTTTCTCTTCGACCCTTCCACCCGCCGAAGGGCCCAGACCTGAAATGTTGGTTATCCTTTACTTCCTGTGGATGCTGCGCAACCTGCTAATTTTCTACAGCCCATTTGTGTCTTAGAACCATAGAACATTACAGAACAGAAACAGGCCATTCTAATCTGTGCCAAGGTATTATTCTGCTTGGTCCCACTGATCTGCACCCAGACCATATCCCTCCACAGCTCTCCCATCCATGTGCCTGCCCAAATTTTTTTCTTAAATGTCAAAATTGAGCCCGTTCCACACCCTCTCCACTCTCCGATGAGTTTCCTTGTAATGTTCCCTTTAAACTTTTCCCCTTCCACCCTTAGCACATATTCTCAGTGGGAAAAAAAACCATCCTAATTTTACATACTGTACCTCTATCATATCTTCCCTCATTCTTCTGTGCTCTGGGAAATAAAGTCATCAACAGTTTAACCTTTCCCCGTAACAGTTCAAGTCCCGGCAAGATCCTAGTAAATCTTCTCTGCACTCATTCAATCTTCAACCGCAACTTCGGCAGATGTTCTTGTTTAACTCTGGTCCCAGATCCCTGTTTGCCATTAAAGTAAAACAGGAGAGGCAATTCCACCATGGCTAACAAGGGAAGTCTGGGGTAACATTAAAACCAAATAAATTAATAGGGAAAAGCAACAAACCTAAGGACTGGGAGGAATTTAGAATCTCATCAGAGGAAGACAAAGGGTCTAATTAGAAAGGGGAAAATTGAGTAGGAGGAAACTTGGCTGGGTATATAGAGAAAATTAGATGAATTAAAGCAGTCTGGCAGTCAGAATCAGTGGATTTCAGATTCAGAATCAGAATCTGAGCCAGAATCCAAATCAGATTTTTATTATTGTGAATGTGTCATAAAGAAAGGTTATTTTATAGGTGCTGTTCTCTGCATTTCAGTTCTATTAAAAAATAAATAGCAAAAAGAGATAAAAGTTGAGGTAGTGTCTATAGGTTCATTGCCCGTTCAGAAATCTGATGGCGGAGTGAACATTGAGTTTGTGTGTCTCCAGGCACCTGTCCCTCCTTCGTGATGGTAGCAGCAGGTGGTGAGGGTCCTTGATGATAGAGGCTGATTTCTTGAGACACCACCTCTTGTAGATGTCTTTAATAGAATGAAGACTATGATGGCGGTGGCTGAGTTTGCAACCCTCTGTAGCTTGATATGGGCCCGGAGGACCCCAAAACCCAGCAGCAATAGATATTCACCAAGAAAAATTGTTACTTAAACAAAAGTAATTTTTAATTTTCTTTAAACATAAAAAAAGATCAAACTTTAACTTATTACTATTAACAACCCCCCTTCTAATTCTAAGCGCACATGTACGTTATGTATATGTTCAGGAAAGTTATTTGATTCACGGTCCAATCTCACTTCTCACTTCTCCTTATACTGTGCTCAGAATTTAACATTTATAAAGTTCACCAGACTTTGGTGCTTGAAAGATAAATGGTTACCACTCAGGAAGGTTCTTGTTGGTTTTCAAAGAGAGATTTGTTGCTCCTTTTTAATCAGCCACTTCAGTGTCTTGCTGACGAAATTTGCCCTGTCAGGGTTCTCCAGATGATAACCTCTTTCCTTCAGGTCATTACAGAGTTCCTTTCTGTTTTCACTTATTCCAAGTGAAACATTAGATGGCCTCTCCTCTCCTCTTTCATGAACCACAAGGGCTTTGACCAGGCTGAACTAAGCATGCACAATGGGGTTTTTGCACAAGCTTGCCAGCTTGTCCTGTTTCAGTCCCAGATGCTATCTGCTGGCTGTGACACTGTACAAGTGATCTCTGTCTCTGTCTCTCTCTGCCTCTATCTGCTTGCAAAACCACATGACCCTCTTACAACAGCAAGTTCTCCTCCAGACAATATGTGACTCCAACAAGCTCTTTTATCTGTTGCCTTTTGCAAACAACAATCCATTAGTGAAGTCTCTTGAGCACTTGCTCTGAGGCCCCGATATGTCTCGTATTGGGCAGAGCTCCAGTATTTCAAATAAGATGTGTTTTAAATTGTTTGTATGTTACCTACTCTAACAAACCTTTCCCAATTTATCTCCTAAAAACATATCTATATACTCTATCACACCAATTACAGAGAGGGGTGTTGAGTCCCAGAGAGGACAGTTTCTCCTCGAACTTCTGGGAACATTTGTATTAAATGCCGAGCTGAAGTTGATGAACAACAGCCTGGAGTATGAGGCATTGTTCTCCAGGTGGCTCAGGGTGGAATGGAGGGACAAGGCTATAGAATCATCAATGGAATGGTTTCTTCTAAAGGTGAATTGAAATGAGTCCAGTCTCTCTGGGAGATGTGCTTTGATGCATTCTATTACCAGATGCTCAAAGCATTTCATCGTGATGGAGGTCAGTGCCATGGGGCTGTAGTCATTGAGGCTTGTTACTGTTGCTACCATCATGAAGGATGAAGGTGTCTACCTTAAAACCCGCAGTGATAATGGAGTGCTGCAGTGAGGTGTTGAAGATGTTTATAAACACCTCTGTCAGTTGGTTTGCACCGTTATTCAGAAGCTGACCAGATACGATGTCTGGTTCTAGTGCCTTGTGTGGGTTGACCTTGGATAGTGTTTTTCTCACCTCAGCTATGTAGGGTTCCCATTCATCAGGGGGAACACGGACAAAGGTTGGTTAGATTAGGGTTACACTCATTAAAATTCAGAAGAATAAAAAGGGAATCTCATTGAAAGATATTAAATTCTTCCAAGACCAGATGAGTTCGATGCAGGAAGAATGTTCCCAATGTTGGGGAAGTCAAGGACAAGGGAGGTCACAGTCTGGGAATAAGGGACAAGGAGAAACTTCTTCAACCAGGGTGTTGTGAAGTTTGGAATAGAGAAAGGTGTTGAGGTCGGTGTTTTGGATATATTCACAAGGAAGTTGGATGTGACCCTTTTGGCTAAAGAGATCAAGGGTTTGGGGAGAAAGTAGGGCTGGGCACTAGGGTTTTATAATCATCCATGATGTGTATTGAAGGGTGAAATAAGCTCGAGGGGGTAAATGGCCTTCTGTACCTATTTTGTTCTAAGTACAAATATTTTCAGGCTGCAGTTTGATTACATTAATCTGAAAGCAAAATACATTTTTGATGAGGGAAATCACAGATTTTAAAAAGTAGATGATGGAAATACTCAGCCGGTTAGGCCCCCATCTGCGGGCAGCGAATATGATAAATATTCCTGGTCGACCTTTCCCCAATTCCGGTGAAGTGTTAGCATACTAGAATCGGCTCTCTCTCTCCCGAGCACTGTTGATTGACCTGCTGACTATCTTCCAGCCTGGTCCGTGACTGGATAAAGAGAGGAGTAAAGCACGGAAGTCTGCAGTTGCTGTGATTGAAGTAAAACCTCAGCGCAGGAGAAGCTCAACAGGTCAAACAGTGAATTTTATAGAGCAAAGATGAAGGTACGTAACTGACGTTTCGGGCTTGAGCCCGTCATCAAATTATGAACAAAATGTAGGCAGGCGTCTGAAAAAAATGGTGGAGGCAGAAGGCTCCTCCCTCCCACCATACGTCGGTTATGGATCTTCATCTTTGCTCTATTAAGGACACTGTTTGACCTGCTGAGTTTCTCCAGCATTGTGGGTTTTTTTTTTTACCATAACTGAATAAATCTGTGACCCAAAATGTGAGAAAAAGGCTTCAGAAATCGTACACTGTCTGTCCTGATTATCTCTGGAGCTCCAAAGAACAAAAATCAGCCCGAATGCCTTGATTTGTTGGCTTGAGTCAGTTGGGGATCCATATATCAAGCTATTAAATTCATTCAGATCAAAATCCGAAGTCTGCAAATCGTGGAAGGCTTTTTTGAGAAAAAAGTGACAGGCCACATAATGAACATTTCTCCCTGACATGAAAAAAGGCATTTTTCCAGCAGCAAATGAAATTGCAATGGATTAAGAAATAAAATTGAGAACTAAACCCGAATTGCTTTAGAATAAAGTCGAAATACTTAGATGGACCAGAACGATCTGCAGGGACAGCATAGGAATGAAGCTTGTGGAGATACTATTACCCAGCTCCAGTGACTACACCAGCTCTACCTCTGCCTGTCTCTGTCACTGTATGGATTTCCTCCAGGTGAATCCTATTCCCTCCCACAGCCCAATATTATGTGGATGATTCGCTACGATTAGGTATGCCTTTGGGCAGGTACTTGAAGTACAGCTCACAGGGTTCAAGGGAATGAAGACCAGGAGGAGAACGGTTGATGGGTTCCCATCATGAACCCGATGTACTGAAAGGGAATGAAGACCAGGAGGAGTGTGGTAGATGGGTTCCCATCATGAATCTGATGTACTGAAAGGGAATTAAGACCAAGAGGAGTGGGGTAGATGGGTTCCCATCATGAACCCGATGTACTGAACGGGAATGAAGACCAGGAGGAGTGCGGTAGATGGGTTCCCATCATGAACCCGATGTACTGAAAGGGAATGAAGACCAGGAGAAGTGTGGTAGATGGGTTCCCATCATGAATCTGATGTACTGAAAGGGAATTAAGACCAAGAGGAGTGCGGTAGATGGGTTCCCATCATGAACCCGATGTACTGAAAGGGAATGAAGACCAGGAAGACTGCGGTAGATGGGTTCCCATCATGAACCCGATGTACTGAAAGGGAATGAAGACCAGGAGGAGTGCGGTTGATGGTTTACCATCATGAACCCGATGTACTGAAAGGAAATGAAGACCAGGAAGAGTGCGGTAGATGGGTTCCCATCATGAACCTGATGTACAGAAAGGGATTTGCATCGTCATGACTAGAACATGGAGCATTGGAGCACAGTACAGGTCCTTCAGCCCATGATGGTGCGTTAACAACCATCCATATTTCCCTATCTCAGATGGTTAGGTGGCACGGTTAGCGCTAGCAACTCATGCTTGAAACCGGTGCTTTCTGTAAGGAGTTTGTACGTCCTCCCCATGTCTGCGTGATTTCCTCTGGGGGCTCTGGTTTCACCCCCCCCACCACACACAATTCATATCATACCGGGGGTTTGCAGGTCAATTGGGTGTTATTACGCGGCACAGGCTCGTGGGCCAAAAGTTCCTGTTAATCTGTTCAGTGTCTAAATGAAATAACTTATTTTTATCACATTAATGTATCTAAGAGTCTTTTGGATGTCCCTATTTTGTACCAGCCTCCACCACCACTCCTGGCAGTGCCTTCTAGGCACCCACTACTCTGTATGTAAAAACATTGCCTCTGACATCTCCCCGAAACTTTCCTCTACTCACCTTACACAGATGCCCTTTGGTATTTGCTATTGTCACCCCAGGTAAATGTTGCTGGCTGTCTGCCTCTTATCATCTCTATTGGATCACCCTTGATTTTGGTCATTTCTGAATCCAATTGCCCCGCTAACCGTGGCCCCATGTACTCCAGTTCCAGACGAGCCTCCCTTGCAGGTCATTGTCAAAGGCCTTCCTAAAGTCCATATAGACAATGTCCATGACCCTACCCTTGATCGACCCTCCCATCACCTCTTAGAAATACTTCATCAGCTTCATACTGTGGCGTCTCGAGGTTATAGCTCGGAAATAAGACAACACAACAAGGAGTTTAGTTGACACTGATTTAATGAACTGGCTGCTTTCTTTTTTATAGTTAGGTTGACCCTGGCTGACGGGCATGACCTGTGTTCCTTCAGGCTCTGATTGGTGTCCTCGTGACCTGCCATCAGCACATTTTGCTGCAGTGTCATCGACGGGTGTGGTTTGTCCCACGCTGGGTGTGGTTTGTGTCCTTTCGCGATCTGTCGCCAGCGATTGGTTTGCAATGCCCATTTTGCAATGGCCTATGGGAACAGGCCGCTGACGCCTCATGCAGCCTAGTCGATTGATGTATTCGAATGGTGACTTCTGCAGGAACGGCCACAGGGCCGCTACAAGGCTATGATCTGTTATGCGCAAAATCACGCTGACAACCTCCAATCAGTCCCTGTCTGTCCAAGCATTGATTCCCTCAGAATCCTCACCAGCAACTTGCTCACGACTGACCTCAGGCTCACCATTCTGCAGTTCTCTGCCTTGTCCGTGCAAGCCAAATGAATGAACTATTTGATGTAGCATGCAAGATCCTAAGGGATCAATGAGTTGAAAAGAATGTTTCCTCAGATGGGAGAACCTAGAACTAGGGGTCCCTGCTTAAAATTACAGAGTCTTCATGAGTTTTTTTTTCTTCCAAAAGGTGGTAAATCTTTCTCACAGGAAACCAAGTCCGTGAATAACTGTCCATGGTAGATTGTTGACGAGCAAGGGGGTGAACGACAGAATGTGTTGAGATTGCAATCAGATCAGCCATGGTCTATTTGAATGCCAGTTGCAGGAAGAGGTCAGCATGGTGGGTGTAGAGGTTAGCGCAATGTCTTTAGAGCACCAGCGATTGGGACATGGGTTCGAATCTTGCGCTGTTTATAATAAATTTATACATTCTCCGCATGTCTGCACAGGTTTTCCCTGGGGGCTCCGGTTTCCTCCCACCATTCGAAACGTACCAGCGGTGTAGGCCAATTGGCTGTAAATTGGGTGGCATGGACTCATGGGCTGAAATGGCATGTTACCATGCTGTGTGCCTAAATATAAATTAACAAAAAAATTAATTTAATTTAAAATTTAATTAGCCTACTCTTGATTCTTTTTTTTTTTAGTTAGCCCCACCCCCCCAGGAAAACCCATGCAGACATGGGGAAAACAAAAACTCCTTATAGACAGTACTGGATTCGAACACTGGTCCCGATCGCTGGCACTGTAAAGGCGTTGCACTAACCGCTACACCAACCATGTTGCCCATTCCAGAAGTGTTAACACCATAAGAGATAGGAGCAGAAACAGGGCATTCAGCCCATCGAGTCTGCCCTGCCATTCAATCATGAGCTGATCGATTCTCCCACTCAGTCCCATAACCTTTGATGTCTGGGCTTATCAAGAACCTATCAATCTCTGCCTTAAATACCCACAATGACCTGACCTCCACAATTGCCTGTGGAAACATACTCCACAGATTCACCACCCTCTAGTTAAAGAAATTTCTCTGCATTTTTATTCTAAGTGGTCACCTTTCAAACCTGAAGTGCCCTGTTGTCGCAGACTCTCCCAACATGGGAAACAACCTTTCTACATCGACTCTGTCCATGCCTTTCAACAGACTGTAGATAGAACATAGAACAATACAGCACAGTTCAGGACCTTCGGCCCTTGATGTTGTGCCAACCTATATATCCCTAGTACTAAACCCTCCCTACCCCATACCCTTTAATTTTCATTCATCCAGGCATTTGTCTAAGAGTCTCTTAAATGACCCCAATGTTTCAGCTTCTACCACCATTGCCAGAAAGGCATCCCAGGCCCCCACAACTCGCTGTGTAAAAAAAAAAAACTTACCCCTGATGTTTCCCCTAAATTTTCCTTCTGAAACTCTGTACATATGTCCTCTGGTGCTTTCTATTCCTGCCCTAGGCCGTGCACCCTATCTGTGCCTCTCATAATCATGTAAAACTCTATCAAGTCTCCTCCCATCCTATGCTGCAAAGTTAGAAGGCCCAGCTCTATTAACATTGCCTCAGAAGACTTGTTTCCCAATCCAGGCAACATCCTAGTTAATCTCCTCTGCACCCTCTCCATAGCTTCCGCATCCTTCCTGGAATGAGGTGACCAGAACTGAACACAATACTCTAAGTGGGGTCTGCCAGAGATTTGTAGAGTTGTAACGTGACCTCTCTACTCCTGAACTCAATCCCACTGATGAAACCCAACATCCCATAGGCCTTCTTAACTATCTGTCAAGCTGTTTTATTAAACTTTAACCAAGCCGATGCTAAAAGAAAAACATTAACCAGGCCCTTTGCAACAAATTTGAACCAGGTATGTTATTATAAACTTGACTCATGTAAAGTTACACTTTAAATTTTAATTTTTAATTTTTTTTAAACATAGACATGCAACACGGTAACAAGCCATTTCGGCCCACGAGTCTGGGCCACCCAATTACGTCCAATTAACCTACAACCCCAGTACATTTCAAACGGTGGGAAGAAATGAGAGCCTCCAGGGAAAACCCATGCAGACAAGGGAAGAACGTGCAAACTCCTTACAGACAGCGCGGGATTCGAACCCCGGTCCTAATCACTGGTGCTGTAAAGGCATTACACTAACCACTACGTCAACCGTGCTGCCCCAAACACCAACCATCCCACCCCTCTCTGCTATTTAACTTCAATCCGTGCCCCTGTTTTGCTGAATATTCCTTCACACTAAGACACGTCAATCTATTTTGCTGCATCTTTAGTGAGGTATCAGTTTAAACACAACAAATTTGTTTTACTTTACTGAACTGATAAATCATTGCAAAACTCAAATGATCTCAAATGCATTGCCAGTAAACCTGGAAACAAATCCAGAATTTGCATCTCATTTTGCTTAATCCCTGTTGAGATGGGGCTGTGGAATCTAATCCTCAAGTGTGCAATTAGCTCCTGCTTGGGGAGATAATACCGAGCTTTAAAAGGATAGCTAGGTTCAGACAAAAATCACCTGATGTGTGTGCTGTAATCTTAATGTACTCATCACTGAATTATTCCTCATTATGTGGTTTATACAGCAGAATCTAGGAATTGTTGGACCATAAAATAATCAAGGCCAATCTTGCTGCATTCACACAGACGAAAATCAAATGCTATTCTTGAAAGAAAAGCTCCCTGGTTTCCCAAAAACTTAGGGAAACAGGAAAATCTGCAAATGCTGGGGTCTAGTGTAGTGTATAAAACTGATGGAGAAACTTAGCAGGATCCATAGGATGTAAAAGGCAGTCGACTTTTCGGGTCTGAGCCCTTTGCCAAGAAAATCAGGGCAATGCCTGAATAAAATGCAACGGCGTGTTCAGCGTTGCGATTAGTGGAACGCTGTTACAGCGCCAGCAACCAAGATTCAGCCAGGTTTCGAATCCACCATTGTCTGTAGGAGGTATGTATGATCTCCCCATGTCTGTGTGGGTTTCCTCCATGTACTCCAGTTTCATCCCACCCTTCAAAATGTACCAGGGTTAGAACCAAAGAACACTACAGCACAGAAACAGCAAAGAAACTTAAGCACTTCTAGTCTGTGCCCAACCATTTTTTCTATCTAGTCCCACTGACCTTCCATACCCAGGGCCGGTGCCAAACTATTTTGGGCCCTAGGCTGGGCTGAGTTTGGTGTTTGGGGGGGGGGGGGGTGGCTGGGGGGTGGGATGCTGACTGAGTTGGGGGGGATGGGTGCTCATCGGGCTGAGCAGGTGGGAGGGGGAGGTGCTGACAGGGCAATACATGATGTGACGTTCGACATGCACCATACCACTGGACTAATGCTAGTGCATTAGTCAGAACCAAGACATTCATGACGCAGAGGTGCTGGAGCTGTTGGAATCTCTCTCCAACGGTGCCTCTATGAGATCTACGCACTAGGTGGCTGTCTAGTTGGCCTAATGGTAGCACCGGCCCGATCCATCCCTCTCCCATCCACGTACCTGTCCAAATTCTTTGTAAATATTAAAATAGAGCCCGCATTCACCACCTCAGCTGGCAGCTGATTCCACACTCCCACCACTCTCCGCTCCTCCTAAACCATTCCTCTTTCACTCTTCACCCATGTCCTCTGGTTTTTTTTACCACCTACCCTCAGTTGAAAAAGCCGATCTACCTTTACTGTGTTTATCTGCCTCATAATTTTAAATACCTCTATCTACACTCCAAGGAATAAAGTCTTAACCTGTTTAACCTTTCCCTGTAACTCAGTTCCTGAAGTCCCAGCCACAACCTAATAAATCTTCTCTGCACTCTTTCTATCTTATTGATGTAAGTTTCTTTTATTATAATAAAGAAACTTGTGTTCCTTTAAAACAACTATACTTCATTAGCTAAAGTACATACACAATGTGGAGGTATCCATCTGGAATCCCCAAGCTTCAAAAATAAACATAATCTCTGACTCCCTCTAGTTGCCAGGAGGATAAATAGCACTCTATCACTTCATCCCCTTTCCTTGAGATGTTTAATCTAACAACATGACTCACTGGTACAGTATTAATCTCAATTTAAAGTTTAACACAAAAAAATTAAAACTACATCAGCATCACAAAACGTGTTTTAGTGCACAGTTCATTGTTTAGAGATTCAGTCTGTCAGGTGCATTGGTAACATGTATGGATCTTCTTAACACAGGTGCTAGTGTCAGCTCTGCTGGTCCACTGCTGTCTAACATGGGTGGTGTTTTCTCTGTTGCTGTGCAGGATGGATCTTCTGCATCTGACTGTTCCTGCAGTGTCTCTTGCATTTGCAGCAGGCTGTTTCGATTCCTCTTCAGTGTTTGACCATCTTCTCTTCTGACAGTGTAGGATCTTGGATTTACTTCCTCTACAGCAGTAGCCTTTTTGTCACAATTGTTGGAATCTCTGAGTCTCACAGTGTCCTGTTGTGCCAGTGGCCCTTAGCTTCTCACTGACTTGTCATAGTTTGCTTTTTGTCTCCTTTGGAGATCCAATAGTTTCTGTTCAACCTCTCCGTTCTTGTTTGGGTCTGCAGAGTAGGGAAGTGTGGTGCATTAGCTATTGCCCATCAGAACCTCAGTGGGTGACATGCGATGTTCAAGAGGTAAAGAAGCTCTGTAACTCAATAGAGCTAGATATGGATCTGAGCCACTGTCTAGTACTTGCTTGAGCAACTGTTTAACTATGAGAACTCCTTTCTCTGCTTTACCGTTTGACAGTGGATGCAGGGGACTTGAAGTCACATCTCAGAAATCATACTATTCTGCAAAGTTCTACAATTCTCTATAGCTGTAGCATGGTCCATTGTCGCTGTAGATAATTTGAGGAATTTCATGTCTTGCAAAGATTGATTTCATATATTTGATCACACAAGCAGCAGGCATTCTAGGAAGCAGAACAGTCTCCAGATAGTTCGATATATAATTAAAAACCAGCAAGTAATTATTTCCATATAACCATATAACCACTTACAGCACAGAACAGGCCAGTTTGGCCCGACTAGTCCATGCCAGAACAAATCCCCACCCTCCTAGTCCCACTGACCAGCACCTGGTCTATACCCCTCCAATCGTCTCCCCTTCATGTAATTATCCAGTCTTTCCTTAAATGTAAATAACATCCTTGCTTCAACCACCTCCACCAGAAGCTTATTCCACATCCCAACCACCTTTTGTGTGAAGAAATTTCCCCTCATGTTCCCCTTATAATTTTCCCCCTTCAATCTCAAACCATGGCCTCTGGTTTGAATCTCCCCCACTCTTAATTGAAAAAGCCTATCCATGTTGACTCTCTCTGTCCCTTTTAAAATCTTGAACACCTCTATCAAATCCCCCCTCAATCTTCTACGGTCCAGAGAAAAAAGCCCCAGGCTGCTCAACCTTTCTCTGTAACTCAAACCCTGACATCCTGTCAACATTCTCGTGAAACTTCTCTGCACTCTCTCTATTTTCTTTATATCCTTCCTATATTTCGGTGACCAAAACTGCACACAGTACTCCAAATTTGGCCTCACCAATGCCTTGTACAATTTCATCATAACATCCCAACTCTTGAATTCAATGCTCCGATTTATGAAGGCCAACATTCCAAATGCCTTCTTCACCACACCATCTACCTAAGTATCAACTTTGAGGGTACTATTTACCATAACTCCTAAATCCCTTTGTTGCTCTGCACTCCTCAATTGTCTACCATTCAATATATATGACCTATTTAGATTTGCCTTTCCAAAATGCAACACTTCACACTTATCTGTATTAAATTCCATCAACCATTTCTCAGCCCACCCCTCTAGCTTTCCTATATCTCTTTTTAAGCTACGGTAATCTTCCTCATTGTCCACAATACCACCAATCTTTGTATCATCTGCAAACTTACTTATCCAATTCACTACCCCTTCTTCCAGATCGTTAGTATATATAACAAACAATAGTGGACCCAGGACCAATCCCTGAGGAACTCCACTAGTCACCAGCCTCCAATTTGACAAACAATTTTCTACCACTACTCTCTGACACCTCCCATCCAACCATTGCTGAATCCATTTCACTACCTCCTTATTTATACCTAATGCCTCCACCTTTTTTCCTAACCTCCTGTGGGAAACTTTGTCAAAACCTTTACTAAAGTCTAAATAGACAACATCCACAGCCTTCCCTGCATCAATCTCTTTTGTAACCCCCTCGAAAAACTCTATAAGGTTTGTTAAGCATGATCTACCCCTGACAAAACCATGCTGACTACTACCTATCAATCCCTGTTCTTCCAAATATTTGTAAATGCCATCCCTCAGAACTCTTTCCATCAACTTACCCACCACAGATGTCAGACCTACAGGTCTATAATTTTCAGGCTTACATTTGGACCCTTTCTTAAACAGCAGAACAACATGAGCCACCCTCCAATCCTGTGGCACTAGTGACCAGTGACATCCCTCGTGACCAGTGATATCCTAAGTATCTCTGTTAATGGCCCCACTATCTGTACACTAGTCTCCCTGAGTATCCTTGGGGACCCAGAGATTTGTCCACCTTTATCTTTTTTAACACTGCCATCACTAGCTCCTCGGTTATCCTTATATGATTTATGACCTCTCCACTATTTTTCTTTACTTCTACTGGTATAATATTTCCATCCGTGTGGAACAGATCAGCCCCACCTTTCTGCCAAGCTTTTCCTGGTAAGTCTATTATTGCCTTCTTTGTGTAATGTTTCAAAAAGGTCTCACAGCTTGAAACCATTTATCCCTGGCCAATAAACAGCAGTTCTGACCCTCCTCTTGCATTTTTACATTCCAAGATGCCCCTCATACACTGTTTTCAGCATCTCTTGTGTGATTGAGAAGAAGAAGCCCATTGACAACACTCAGTTCAGCTCTGATGTTGTAGGATGGTTGATATTTAAATATAGATTATCCTTCATTCACATTCTTGATGATCTTCTGTAGATCTGAATGTACTGGAGTTGTAGATTAATTGGATGTAATTGGGTGGCCCAGACTCATGGGCCGAAATGGCCTGTTACTGTACTGCATATCTATGTTTTTTAAAAAAATTAAATTTAAATTTAAAATGTAACTTTACATGGGTCCTTTTCTGTTTCAGCTGTGATCTGGAAGAGTGATCAGATTCACGTCGAGATTCATTTCTGTCTTTGTGGAAATCTCAATATGTCCTTCATTCTGCGTCATTGCCCTGGATAGCACATCAGGTAACACAGTAGGTTTCCCTGGTCTGTGCACCGTCTTGACTAGCCTTAAGTTTTCACATGCTTTGTCACCAAGCAATAATGCATGTCCAGCTGGGATGACTGCGAACCTGAGGTGGTGCTGTTTATCTTTATCTTTCACCTTAAGTTTAGATGTACATTTCGTGTCATTGCTCTGTCCATTGTAAGATTTGATCTGTACAGGATTTGGATGGATGGATGGTTTTATCTTCATTGCCTTGATTTCGTACTCACAGATCAAATTGACCTTTGCCCCTGTGTCCAGCTTGAAAGGAATATTTGTTCCATTTGTATGCAATGATACAGTCCACTTGTCCTGCTCGACTCTGTTCACACTTGGCTGTTCAGTGTCTTTTGGTTTAGAATCTTCCTGCACTACCGCGCCCATGAAAAGTGTATCAACGAGGGCAGTTTCTTCTATAGTGTGTACAGTGTGCAGGCTTTCACTTCTGTTTGGTTCCCTTTGGAAAAATATTGCTTTACATAGTGATTCTGCCCTTGGCACTAATTACGGACTTTTCCATAGGCAGGGCATTGTTGTGGTGCATGTTGAGTCTCACATCATATACAATTGAAAGTCTCTCCATCTTTTTGTTGTTTCCTATATACCATTTTTTGTTTATGTGTGTGGTCACACACTCTGGCTATGAATTCATTTTCACTAGCTTTTGCTCTCTCACTGAACATTTTAATGGGTTGCAGATCTAATTCACTGGTGTGGCATATCTTCAGAGACCCAGCTAAGGTAAGCTCTGTCTCTTGTAGCAACCCCTCTCTCACCTTCTTATCAATAATCTCGAACACAATTTGATCACAGATCACTGAATCTCACCACAATCCAAAATCACATGTTCTTGCCTTTAATTTCAAGTCTGTTTTTTTAATGTAAAAGCTCTCTCCCTGCAGCTGCGTGCAAGACCGAAACATGTAACTTTCATGAAGAGTGTTCATCAAACAACTCGATAGCCTCATTGAACTTGCTCTGGTCTTCTGCCTCGGTAAAAACAAATGTGTTGAAAACCTCCAGGGCTTGAGGTCCCAGTACAATCTTCCATATATTCAGTTTTCCATCTACTCCAATGGCTTGCAGTTACCACATGAATCTTTGTTTGAACAACCTCCACTTATGGTCAACATTTCCAATCCAATTTACAGCATCAGAATTAAAATCAGACTTTATTGTCATGAAAAAGTCACGAAACTTGGTGTTTTGTGACAGAATCACAGTGCAAACATTAATATTATAAGCATCTTACACCATTACTATTAAAAAAAGTAAATAAATAATCATGCACGAAAAGTAAGGGAGTGTCTTTGGTTCATTGATTATTCAGGAATCTGATGGCAGCGGGGAAGAAGCTGTCCTTGTGCCATTGGGTGCTCATCTTTAGGTTCCTGTACCATTTTCCTGATGGTAGCAGAGTGAAGAGGGCATGGCCTGGTTGGTGGGGGTCTTTGAGGATAGACACCATGTCATGTAGATGTCCTTGATGGAGTGAGGTCTGGTGCCTATGATGTCACAGGCCATAATTTTCTAGAGTTTATTCTTGTCCTGAGAGATGGGGCCTCCGTATCAAGTAGTGATGCATCCAGCCAAAATGCTCTCCACCTGAAGAAGTTTACGAGAGTCTTCGGTGACATACTGAATCTCCTCCAACATCACAAAAATTATTGCCAATGGCAAGCCTTCTTTGTGACTGCATCAACATAGAGGCTTCAGGACAGATCCTCAGAGATGGTGACATCCAGGAATTTGAAGTTCTTGACCCTTGATGAGGACTAGGTTGTGTTCCCCTGACATCATCCTGAAGTCCACAATCATCTCCTTGGTTTTGCTGACATTGAGCGCAAGGTTGTTGTCATTCAACGAGATGATCTATCTCCCTCCTGTACACTTCCTCGTTGCCGTTTGTGATTCTGCCGAAAGCTGTGGTGTCATCGGCAAATTTGTAGATAGTATTGGAATTGCGCCTGGTCACACAGTCATGGGAGTATAATGAGTAGAGCAATGGGCTAAGCACACATCATTGGGGTGTGCCTGTGTTGATCATCAGCGAGGAGGAGATGTTGTTTCCAATTCATCCTGACTGAGGCCTTCCAATGAGAAAGTCAAGGATCCAGTTGTCGGGGGGCTGGGGGGGGCGGTGGGGGTGGTACAGAGGACAAGAATTTGTAGCTTCTTGACCAGCATTGAGGGAATAATGGCATTGAAGGCCAAGCTATAGTTGTCGAAGAGCAGCCTTGACACTCTCCATATCTCTGCTAATAATGGCTGATAAACACTCTACGCACTCCTGATGCTTCTTCCACTCCTGGTACCATGTGATGTTTCTTTTTTATTGGAATAAAGAAACCTGATTTCTTTTAAGTCAATTATAATGTATTAGCTATAGTACACACACTACATGGAGACATCCATCTTGAATCCCCAAGCTGCAACAAATTAGTCTCTGGCTCCCTCTAGTGGTCAGGAGGATTACTAGCATTCTGTCATTACAATTGATATCTTTCTTGAAGTTAGGAGACCAAAACTGCACACAATACTCCAAATTTGGCCTCACCAATGTCCTATATGGCTTTACAATAACATTCCAGCTCCTATACTCAATACATTGATTTATGAAGTCCAATATGCCAAAAGCTCTCCTGACAACCTTATCCATTTGTGATGTCACTTCCAGGAATTATGTATCTGTATTCCCAGATCCTCCTGTTCGACTGAACAACATTCACGGTGTATGTCCTTTCTTGGACCTTGCAAAATGCAACTCCTCACACTTGTTTTCATTAAATTCCATCCACCATTTTTCCAGTTGGTCAGCTCCCTCTGCAAGCTTTGAAAACCTTCTTTGCTGTCCGCAACAACTCAAATACTAATATCATCTGTAAACTTGCTGATCCCATTGACCACGTTATCATCCAGATCATTGATATAAATGGCAACAATGATCCCTGAACACACCACTAGTCATAGGCTTCCAGTCTGAGAAGCAATCATCCACCACTACTCACTGGCTTCTCCCATCCAGTCATTGTCGAATCCAGTTCACTACTTCACCCTGAATACCTAGCGTCTGAACCTTCCTGACTAACGTCTCATGCGGGACGTTGTTGAAGGCCTTACTAAAGTCCAAGCAGACCCATCCACAGTCTTTCCTTTGTCAACCTTCCTGATAACGTCCTTGAAAAACTCCATAAGATTATTAGACATGACCTACCATGCACAAAGCCATGTTGACGATCCCTAATCAGTTTCTGGCTATCCAAATAATTGTATATTCGATCTCTTTGAACAGCTTTCAATAATTTACCTACTACTGACATCAGGCTCACTGCAAGCTACCCTCCAATCCTTCAGCACCTCACCCATGGCTAAGGACATTTTAAATATTTCTGCCAGGGCCCCTGCAATTTCTACAGGTTAATTGGGTCTAACTGGGTGATAGGGGCCTATGGGTTGAAGGGCCTGTTACCACACTATATGTCTAAACATTTTTTTAAAAATAAAAAGGTGGGGCAAGGAGGAGAAAGGGAAAGTGGGAGATGCCCTTTCTTGCCCATTGCTTCAACGTGGGTGGACTGTGTCAAGTCACTAGAAAAGCTTAAAGCCGCCCGCTATCCTCCCCTCAACACCATAGATGAGGGCAGAGGAGAGAGCTCCATCCTTCTTCCACAAATTGACAACCAGCCCTTTGGTCTTGTCGGGTGAGGGAGAGGTTGTTGTCCTGGCTCTAAGTCCCTCTAACTCCCTTTTGAACCCTGGATTGTCGTTGAGAATGATCCTGCCTACCATGTTGGTTTTATTGGAAAATTTATTGGGAATTCTGAAGCTGGGTTTGTCAGGCATGGGTGCACAGGGAGGACGGGTGGGGGCTGAATACACAGCTTGTGTTGAGGATGTACTGTCACCAATCCCCACTGATAGTTTGGGGATTCGTCACTTGGTCCATTTGTGTTGAAGATGGAGCAGTAGATCATAATTAGTAGTACAAAGACAGTCAGTACGAATTAGAAACAAAGCCTCCTCCTCACTGATCATCAACACAGGCACATCCCAAGGATGCACGCTTAGCTTATTGCTCTACTCGTTATACACCCATGACTGTATGGCCAGCCACAATTCCAATGCCATCTACAAGTGGCCAATGACACCACAGTGGTCGTCAGAATCACAAACGACAATGAGGAAGCGAACAGGAGATAGACAGATCAGCTCGTTGAATGGTGTAACAACAACAATCTTGCGATCAACGTCAGCAAAATTAAGGAGATGATTGTGGACTTCAGGAGGAAGTCAGGGGAACATGACCCAGTCCTCATCGAGGGCTCACTAGTGGAGAGGGTCAAAACTTCAAATTCTGAGGATCTGTCCTAGAGCCTCCATGTTGATACAATAACAAGGAAGGCTCGCTAGCAGCTATCCTTTGTGAGGTGTCTGAGGAAATTCGGTATGTCACCGAAGACTCTCGTAAACTTCTGCCAGAGAATTCTGGCTGGTTAAATCACTGCCTGGTTTGGAGGCACCAACTCTCAGGACAAGCAAATCTCTAGAGGGTTGTTAACTCAGCCTGCAACATCACAGGCACCCGATTTCACTCCATCGAGGACATCGACATGAGGCGGTGTCATAAAAAAGCAGCCTCAATCCT